>NC_059495.1:7048724-7357222 GCF_018139145.2 Gymnogyps californianus
GGGGCTGCAGCAGCTGGAGAAAAAGGAAGAGGAGAGGACGGGGGAGATAAAGCCCCCTCCCCAGCAAGCCTGTGCTGCAGCTGATAAGAGCCCTCACGGGTTGTAATGGGAGCCCTGGCTGCCTGTTTCCTCACAAAGTCATGACTCAGGGATAATGTTCACATCCTCCGAACGGCGAGGGAGCTAAAAATACAGCCAGGAAAATGAGAATGAGCGAGCGAGCATGAATGAGAGCGTGAGTGAGAAATGCACTGGGGAAAAGAGAGAGGAAGCATGAATGAAAGAGCCTGGGAGAGAGAGAGTGAAAATAGCTGGACCCTTCCAAGTTTCCAAGCTGCAAACCTTTGCTTGCAATCAACGTTCTGGCAAAGGCACGCTTGTGAGAATATAAACCCGTCCCGTGAATTTGTCTTTGCAAGCAACCCTCCTGGCATCACCCCCTGAGAGCAGGAGGGCAGGGGACCCCGCTCCAGATGGGCTGCATCCCCCAGGGGACACCGTGGGGGCTTCCCCCCATGCCACCCATCCCGCAGCATCGTCCTCAAAGGAGGGCGTCCTGCCTACTCGGGTGTACTTGCAAATACGAAGACATGCCTACGCCTGCCTGCGTGCAGACACAAATGCACGAGCAAGTTGTGCCGTGGTTGCCCACGTCGTGTGCAGGCTCCCGTGGAAGGAGAGATGTGCCTCTGCCCTCGGCGTGGGTCCTCACCAGGGTGGAGAGGGCTTGGGGAGCCCCAGCGCTCCCCCGGACCCTGTTTCTCCAGCATTTCCCGGGTTATTTTTTTTAATGAGCGCCGTTGCTGTGAGTTACTGCCTTCCCCCTCTCCGAGCCCCAGGCACCTGCAAGCACACAAGAGCTCATTCTCCTGAAAAGACAAATGATTTTGCCCCCCGCCATAGCCCCCTTGTATCGCAATCGGCCCCTTGGAGCTGAAATGTGTTTTACACATTTATCGCAGCGCTGAGGTTTCCCCCGCAGCCCCCTTGGCACCGGGCACTGTACTAGCACAGAGGAAAGGATGCTCCCTGTCCCCCATCCTCTACGGCTCCCCTCTCGCAAAGCCAGGGTGGATAAACGGACCTTAGAGCAGGTCTTTAAGGTTAGGAGACCCTCTTTGCCTTGCGTAGAAGGTATATTCCAGAGGAGGATTATAAGAAGTGGGTCTGGGTGCTTGGGAAGCGCCTGCAACATGGTTTTCTCTCGGGCTTTGGCAGGACTGAGGGGAACCTCCTGCGGGAAGCAAAGTCCCTTTCCTGCAGACTTGCAGGAGTTCAATTCCAGAGAGGTTTTTTTCTACCAAAATGCCATTTTCTGATGTCTCCCCTCCCTCGCCATCTCGGCCGGCAGCGCCGAACACGTGCGCTCGGGCAGGCGAGCGGCTGGTCCCTGCCCGCAGCGCCCAGAGAGGGCTGGCAGGGAGCGGTCTCCCCGACACATCCCATCTCCCGGCACGTGCCGGAGCCTTGTTTCAATTATTTCCTCCTGGGGATCCGGCTGATCTGACACAGGCCCTCGCCTGCCACTTCCCCGCTCCTGGATTTTGTTCCGAATTTCTTTTGTCTGAGGTTTCCTCCGAGGGGTTGGGCTGGGAGAGGGATGCCGGAGGGATGCTGCCCCGTGGGGCAAGGAGAAGCGAGTCTGTACAGCCCGGTGGGGAGCCTGTGGGTCTGTAAGAGCCATTAGACATGCACCGACCGTGTTTAATACATCCTCGGGAGCAGCTCTGGAGCATGCAGGTGTTGCAAGGGTGCTGGGATCAGGAGGATGCCGGGGCCAAGCCATGGGATAAAAGATGGAGAAAAAGGTTCACGGCTGGATGGGGACATGTCACCATCCTGGCCCCAGTCCCTGGCGCTGATGGCAGGGGCTTTGTGGCAGAAGACCCTCATGCCAAGGACCAAAGGTGCTAAGAAACCCCTACGAACAGGAGGGTCCCTACCGCTGCCTAACTGGGATTTACCTAAAAAGAGCAAATCCAGCCCAACATGTGCTAAAGCCGTAAAAAAGAGCAATTCTTGTACCCCCACCCTCCAAAGCTGCCCGGGAATCGGGCTACGGAGGGGATGTGGGTTCCTAAGCAACTTTTTGGGGGGAAATAAATAAAAAAGGATTGCTGACTCCTGAGTCATATGGGTCCTATAGGCACTGCAGGGTTTCTGACAGCGGGAAGTCGCTCCTGGCCCCGCCGCCGCTGCTGTCTGGGTGCCTGGATGCCAGTGGGTCACGGAGGGACGAGAACAGCCAGCAAAGCCGGGCTAAATTTGACCCGTATCACAGATAGGAAGCGAGATTAGGTCCTTCTCCGTCATCACTGCTGAGCCCAGCGCTCCTGACAAAGGCCCCAGGGGTGAGCCCGGTGCTAATCCAAGGAGCCAATTTTAGAGCCCGCTCTCCGCAGACAATCTCTGATTGTTTTGGGCTGTTTTGAAGTTTTTCCCAGCCGCACCGTCATCGCATCCTGTGACTTGGCAGGAAAGGCTTTTGCGCAGGCACCGCTGCCAAGGAGCCCAAGAGGTGTGACAGCGTGGCCTGCGCATCCCCCCCCCCCCCGGCTCCGTGTCCCCCCGCCTTGGGCGTTGGGGAAGGGGGCTCGGTGATCTCGGCGGAGGTGGCGGGGAAAAGCGGGTGGCTGCGGGCAGCAGATCGCCTGCCGCGTGACGGCCGTGCCAAGGGGACTGAACACAGACGTGGCAGCTCAGGGCCACCCACCCTGGGTGCAGGGGACCCCCTCCGGCCGCTGCAGGTGGGTGGAGGCGGCTGCAGCTGCGGGGTGCCCCGAGGAGCTTGGACGGGGCCATGAGATGCTGAAAGGAGCAGGGGATTTTCTCCTGGGCTGGGGGAAAAGCCATTACAACTGCAGCACAACTCTTCTTTCTCCTGCTAAATAACATCTTTTCCCTCCCGGCAAACTACCAGCCCCACGTGCCTTCCTCTGCACCCCCGGCACCGTTGCACCCCCTTTTCAGCTCCCTCTTCACCCGCAGCCCGTCAGCCGCCGGGTACGATCCAGCTCTGCCCGTGGGTTTTCCCTTTCGGCTGTCAGCAGTTTCGCCAGCTCTCTCTCAAAATGGGAAGCGGCCAAAGCAAGCTGAGATACCTGAACCTGCCATCCACCCACTTCTTGTCTGGGCTCAAGATGTTTCAAAGCTCTCCCCTTTCTATTTCTATCCTTATTGTCATCCTGCTTTGAGAGGAAGGTCTATTATTCCCCCCCTCCTTTTCTCTCTACAAAAATGGGACATTGTTTCTTCTTTCTTTGATTTAAAAGCCAAAAACAGTTATAGGAAACTGTTCAGCAGATGTTTTACAGTATGAACCTAGAAAAAAAATAAAAAATAAAAAATAAAAGCTCTCCGATTTTGCTTGAGGATCTATATTTAGCCTAATGCTTCCTCCGATTCAGGGTTTGTGTTGGCATAGACGAGGCGTAGGTTTAAGCACTTTGATTGTAGTATTTATTTTATTTCCCCCATTTGCTGCATCCATTAAAATCTGGAGCTGACTACACGAGCTAATGAAGCTCATTCAGGGAGGAGGTAAATTCAGCTTGCTCTGTGTTTCAGCAAGGTTCCCTTTCAGCCCACAGATGCTCAGGGCGGGATTGAAAAAAATAATTTCTCATCCTATTTGCATTAGGATAAGCAAGGCTGCGTCCGTGCTCACGGCAGTGCCCTGTACTTCTGCCCAGGGTGGCCAAAATAAAATGAAACTCCCGGCTGAGATTTATAAAGTCTCAGAGGGAGATTTATAGGCACTGAATGAACCGACGCTGTGAGCCTCGCTTCCTTGCGATGCGCTGGAAATGGCATTCGCTGATTTTTGGAAACAGCTTCAATCAGGACAGCCAAAACTCATCCCGTAAACCTTCCCCAGGCCAGACTCCTGCCGACTTCAAAAACCCAAGGACTCAGTACCAGCTGAGCGAGACCGTCCGGATAAGGACGAGGGTTAATGTCGCCAGCCGTGTGTGTTCTTCCCTCAAGCAGAAGCAACAGGAGAAACCTCATCTTTGCACTGTGAGATTATACTGCAGGTGGGAAATAAAAAGGCCATCTGCTACCTGCAGGTCTGGGAAAGGCTGGGCAACGATGGCATCTCACCCCCCTGTGAAATCCATCCCCTGTCACCACGTGTACCCTGGTCCCAAACGCTTCCAGTGCCACTCGACAAGGCAGACCCAGGAGGGGTTTGCCGGTGGAAAATCGAGGCTTGCAGCTTGCCCAAGGGACTGAGAGGAAGCCAACGCCATGTTATCACTGCCTGGTGAAGCTTGAGGCGTTCCCCATCTGGGAAAAGTGTCTGGTGTGGGAGTGACAGCCCGGTGACGCTCCGCCACGGAGCTCTCCATCGGTCCTTCCTCAGAGCCGGGCTCCCCTTCTCGCCCGCTCTCAGCCTGAGCCAAAATTTCCGTATCCTGCTGCAGGGCAGCCGGCTGGAGCTGCCAGCTGTGCCCCGGGGACGTCGAGGGAAAACCTTAGGGAAAAGCTGCCAGGATGCTGGTTCCCACAGGCTGGCACTCCGGATACGTGCGGAGGCGGCTGCATTTGGGTGCCCAGCCGCGGGAGCAGGAGCAAGAGGCTCAGAGGTACCTTTGGGATGCAGTTTCTCCTGGACTTTGTGCTGAAAACCCACGTGTTCACAGCTTATGAAGGGTGGGGATACCAGGACTTCGTGCTGGGTCTCCTAAGGAGCGTCTGCAGCGGGACACGACTGGGCAGAGACCCTGTAGATAGTAAAAGATGGAGAATCACCAGCAGAAGAAACCAAGTGTTATTCAAGTACACAGAAGATGTGTGTTAATGAAGATACAGCTTGTTTGCTACAGCCGGTCCAGCAACTAGCCCAGAGATCCTTTGCAAATCTCCTTATCCTAACGGAGAGCCAAGTCTAGGACCAAAAGTAAAGCCTGTACTTGCTTACTATTGGAAGATTTCAATCAGCAAAAGCCGCGCTGTGGTCTTATTTCCAGGGCTGTAAACCCAGAACATCTCCACTGAGACGGGAGGTACACGTGGGCACCCAGGTATAAGGGCAGGGAAGAATTAATCAGCGCCAGGACGTGGACTGGCCGTAAATGTGACACTGGGCATGACTGGCAGTGATCTGGGCTGTGGTTTCGAAGTTGAAATCAAAGCTGTGTTTCCAGACATTAATGGCTTGTTTGTTGTCTAAGATGGTGGAAAACCAGATAAAAGCCGTAGCCCAAATGACCTGTTTGATTTCCAATAGGGCATTGTTCGTGCAGTTTCTAAATAGCCTGCATTAGAAAGACAGAGCAATTAAAAAGGCAAACTCACCCAAATTCATGGGCTGAGCTCTGGGATGCTGGAAGGATAAAGGTCTAATTCATAGAAACATCTTTGGCTCCTTTATTTAGGCTTTCTGTATATTATATATGCAGACAACCAGGAATGTCATTTTTTCCAGACTGCTTTTTGCATAAATTAGGATTGTTTGCTGTTCACCAGCTAACCTCGCCATGACCCCCCCCTCCCCTCCCCTCCGTCCCCCCTTGCTCTGCTTAAAACCCGCGGGCCCTTGCTGGCTCCCGCAGACTTCTGCGAGTCCTGGGAAGGGCGAAGGCAGGCTGGGGCATCCCGAGCCACCTGGGGTGGCTTTTTTGGAGAGCTGTGGAGCTGCAGTAAGGACGGGCGGGTTAACGAAGCACCTAGAGCAGCTCGTAGGACACCGGTGAGGGTTCCCCCCTCTCCTGGGTAGGTGTGCCTGCCTCAGCCATCCTCGGAGGATGGATGGTGGGACGTGGGCATGCTCTTGGGGTCACGTAGTGCTGTATGCGCTGCGGAAACGCCTTGGGAGATGCGAAGAGCTCCTTAACGCAGCCTGGATCCGGGTGGAAACCTGCTCGGCCCCGGCAGCGCTGATAAATGAGATGCTGCTGCTTCCCCTCCCACCCACACACTTCCACTTTCACTTCGCATGTGGGACCCAGCGCTGCGATCCCCAGCCTGGCCATAAATAACCCCTCCATCACCAGGCAGTCACGGTGACAGTGTGTATGAAGCCTGCCGGTACAAGCGTTATTTTTCCTCTTTCTTCCTCCCGGAGCTCTTGGTGTCCTTCACGGAGGGGAACGTCACACCTCTTGGGGGATGTCACCTGTGTCCTGTTATCCCGCCTGAGCTCCCCCGATAATCGACGGAGGATACAAACCAGAATCCGTCCAAATGCGCTCGGCGGAGCTCAGGAATTAAATATGAAAAGACACAGCTGTTCTGAAAGCCTAGTCTTTGTCACAGACAAACTTTCCTTGACCTGGAACCATGTGGAAAATAAACAGAGAGGTAAAGGACATGTTAATAACTCATTTCCACAAAGCCAAGCCTCACATTTCTGCTACCGTATTTCTTTTCCCCTCCTGCTCGCTCTCATAACAAGAAGTATTTTGTAAGATACATACATTTTTGCATTGCTTTAGACGTGCAATTAGAGCACCGTGCTGAAATATCTCCAGTCTATGTTCGGCCGCCGGGCACATCACACAACTACCCTGCCCTATGGTTCCTCGTACAGAAACACAGGGTAGTAATATTTTCTTTGCTGAGCGTGTAACTCACATTTCTGGCTGGACAGTGGTGCCCAGGAGGGCATAGATTTCAGCTCGGACCTCCTGAGGTTATTGTAAAAACCACTGAACCCTTGTTGTCCTCTGTTGCGTGTCTGTCAGCTGATGGAGGACAAAAAGGTCCGTTTGATATTGGAAAAAGGCCTCCAGAAAAAGTGAGTTTCCCAGGTTTATCAGCCAGCCATATAACCCAAATGCAGCAAAATCTCTTAATTCTTACGTCATTCGAGTTCTTTCTCCTCCTCACCCCCAGCACAGTGGCATTTCTGACATTGAAAAGATGTGAGCCATGAAAGGAGAAGCCCAGCGACTTCAAAGGATGTGCTGTGTTGGGTCTGAGTCAAGTGATGAGTCATGAAACGATGGTGACGGAAAGCTAACCGCTCCTTTCTCCAGGCCTGGGATCACGCACGGGGACCACGAGCTGATTTATGGATGGAGCTGAGATGCTGTGCTCGGCACTGCCGCCGAGGTGTCCCTCTCTCGGGGGGAAAACAGACCTCCCGAGGTCTGCAGGACCACCGTGAGTGGAGCCAAACGGAAAACTGGGGCTCTCCCTTTGCAGCCCGTTCTCCAGATGCTGCTTCAGCCCCGCTGACAGTCCTTAGGGGCCGAGCAGGAGCTTACTCAACCCTTCCCTGACATTTTTGGAGGCACTGCTTGCCAGGAGGGAGGTCTTCCAAGCCCAGGAGACCAAAGCCACCGCACCCTGCTCTCCAAGCAAGGCCACCTATGCTATAGAAACCAGTATCTAAAGGGAGCGGGCGGCACGAGGGGACCCAGCTTTCAGCTTTCGGCTGGTGTCCTCAGACAACAGCAACAGCAGAAACGATAATTACAGCTTCCCATTCGTTATCATCATAGTTTAACCATAATAAGCTGCTTATTATTTTCAGAATGGGTTTTATATGACATTTTCACTGTGGTGCTAATCTTATTTTTTTTTAAAAGAAGCTGCAAAGGGAAGCAGCTAAATGATCTCAATTCATTTTCTGTATTTTTATACTGGCTTGAGAAGCAGTTGACTTTTTTAAAATGTCAAGATTTTTATCAGCGTTTTGAATTTCACTACAGCAAGATGCAGGGAATATTTTAACAGATAAAAGAAAATAAAAATATCTCTCTTTTTTTACCCCCATGCTAATAGTAAGTTAAGTAATAAAGAGCAAGTGATTAACTGGCTGCTGAATCTGTTTTGAAATCTGGCCAGATGTGTTCGAGCAGGAATTGTTAGTTGACAGCATTTTTGTAAATCTGATCTTTATTTATACGCTTGCCTGGGAAAAGAGCACTTCTGACATCTGACTTTATAGTCTTAGATTAAATGATTTTGGATGAGAATTTTAATTTACAGATTTGAAGAGGGTATATGTGATGAAATCCTATCTGGGTTTTTTCTGAGTGTATCAGATAGTCTAATAAATGATCCCCCTCCCAACCAACAGGCCTAACTTTTCTTGAAATGAGAGAACTGGTAAATGATGACTGACTTTCCAGTTAACATTTTCATAAACGATAATTGATTTACCTTTTTCTTACAGCTTTCAGGAGTTCCTGTGCATCCTTCCCCTGCGTTGTTAACGGCGTGAGTGGGGCAGGCACCTGCACAAAGGAGATTACAATGATAAATATTTACGCTGGCTTCTAGAAAAGAGATTATTTTTTGTGCTTACAAGGCAAAATTCACAAATTTGCATCTTAAGGGCTCAGGCTGGCAATGTGATGGCTAGAACTTCCCTAGAGATATTGCTTAACATCGGAGTTAGAGCTGAGTGGAAATTTCTCACTTCCTCTTCCAGAATGAAAATATGGATGGGACTTGGTGTTATTTTGGGTTTTATCATATATAAATACGTCTGTGTATTTATAGTCATGTGTATAGACTGAAAATGAAAACTCAGAGCTGAAGGAAGGAATTTTTCTGCACCTTGTATCACACCCAAGCCAGTCTAACATCTTCAGACGCCCGTTATTTAAAGCCCGTTTCTGCACGGTTCTCGTACCCCTTTAGGAAGTGAGATAAACCACGTATGAGCAAGTTTATAGCAATTAACTCAATCCATATGAAGGAGATTTAACTGTGGCAGCTTCTAACCTAATATAGCCTCAGGAAAGTCACGTGTGGACCAGTTTTAAGTGTTCAGGATGCTCCCATACACCCTGAACTGCTTCTCTTTTAGTGTATATCCTGTATCCATCACATCGTATCCAAGAGGATGGATCTGAGCTCCTGCCTGACCCAAGGATGGAAAACCCTCATTCTCCTGCTTTTGAAGACAGGTATTTCCCCTCAACTTGGACAGGGCATGCAGCATCCTTGGCCTCCATACAAGGAGGCAATTCATCGGGTGTTCGTCCCTGGCCCGCTGGCCAGAAAGGATGAGCTTTGGTGGTGCCTCTAGTTCGTTTTCAAGGCCAGGCAGCGACGGAAAGCCTCAGCACCTGGAGCCCAGATGTGCACAGCTCTTGGTGGACCACTGCTGAAGCATCTGGGGCGCAGGCTGTGTGTCATTGCCTTGATTTTGAGGAGGGGCAGGAGGGAACGCTGCCGCAGCCTGGGCAAACCTGCCACAATATTTACAAGCGCAGGCAAGCTCCTTGATCTGGCTGTATCACCTTCTCCCAGGGCAAACAGAGGCTGGGCAGGTAACCCTCCAAATCAAGATCCCCTTTCTTTGCTCCCTTGTACTGGGGTCAGCATGTAACACCAACTAAAAGCAGCCAGATTCAGGCGCTCAGGATCATTTTATCAGTTCCTGCTCTGTTTTTCCACTGTAATATGGAAATGATGATACTTATAGATCCATAAAGGGATGTGGAAGCTTATTACATGCAGCTTCTCACCCTTAGTGGCTTATGATCCTCAAGCAGGACCACAAGTCTGCAGGATCTCTCCCTGGAAAGCAACCTGGGGGCTGCAAGGGGGTGAATTGTGGTAGGTGACACCACAGAGTGAAACTCCGAGCACTCTGGCTGTGATGAATTTTGCCCAGGTGATCCCGTGTTCGCTCCCCAGCTCCGGGATGCCAACCGTGACCCTCTGCAGTCCTAGCCGCCTTCAGTATGGTGCTGCTCTCCTCTTCCATCCATTCCTCTAGCTGCAAAATGGTGATAAGGATTTCTTAGGTTATTGGGAAAGGGGCTGTTTCCGCTGACACCTATGTCCAGCATCTTCCAGAAGGAGCCTGTGTGCCCCTGTGCCCCTAAATTTAAGCAGCCTGCCAGTGCACGACCCGTGAAACATCCACGAGACATCTCAGATTCGGTAAAAACATTAATAACTACTTAAGTTAAACATTAAGGCATCATTTTATTTTTTTTACGATTACAAAGAAAATCCAAACCATCTGGAATGGAAAGTACTTCTCGATGCACAATGGCTTTATGATAAATTCCATGAGCTACCCGAAATTTAACCCAACTTTTTGTCGCGAGCCGAAGCAACTGGCTTAGGTGAGTGATGTGCCAGCAGTGACCCCGAAACCAGGCGACCGCGTGCAAGCCGAGCGAGGTGATCTGCACGCAGCAGACATCGTGCTGCCTTGTAAGAAACAGCCGAAACCAGAAGCCTCTCCATTTTGCAGACACACAGTCGATTGGACAGCCATAATACAGAGGCTATTAATATATATATTACTGTATCGGAAGAACCGTCCGCTGCAGAGCAAAGCATCCAGCCCAGGGAAAGACATCTTGTTTGCAGCTGCCAGCGGGGTTATCCTGCAGCCTCGGGAAGAGTTGCCCGGATAAAAATTGATTGCTGGATGCATTCCACTCCTTTGGCGCTCAGACGTGACTGAGCCTTTGTACCAAAGCCCAGGAGGCTGGAAACCTTCCCGAGAAGATGGGAACCCTGTAAATAATTTCCTGCGTTAAAATAGCTACAAGAGCGATCCGTGCCTTACGGCTGCAAGTTCAACAGGTAACGTATGTTCGTGCCACCTGTAGCTCTGTGTTTCTAAGTTAAGGCAAGGGCTAAAGGAGAGATTCGTTCCTCATTTAGGAGCTCGAGAAAATCCTCGGGGGACCTGTTAATAGTATTATGTGCATAAATATTGGGGTTTTCTTGCTCTTTGTTACTATGTGCATTTGGGCAATCTCCTGGACTGAGGGGGGTGAAGAATAGGAGAGACCTTTATGCCTGTGAACACTAGTTTTGCACATTTGATTTCTCTGGGAAACATTTGGCAGCAGCAGATGCCACAGAAGCCCTGTGCAGGCAGAAATTATCCACGTGATAGCAAATGCAGTTTTGGCCACCACTTTGCAAACATCCACTTAGCTGAGAGTATCCAAAATACCCATTTTTGGACTGGGAAAAGGCGTCCCAAGGAGTTATTTCTCTCCCCAGACTGATCAGTGCTTCAGCCTGGATTTCCAGTGACAGTACTTAGACGTACATGCCGCATTTTTTCATTGTGAGGATGCTGCAAACTTCCCTGAAAACCAGCCACTTCTGCAAATATTCTGGCAAGCAGAATATTACGGCAGCAGTGCCTTGAGGCAATAAGGGCCGAGTCCCACGGCTGTGTCCTCTTTTTTCCTGTTATATTACAGTTCGCTATCAGGATTCCTAGGGAAAATCACAGCGGCTGTTCCCAGCCTCCCATTTTGCCCATAAACAACATGTCCCAGAACAGCACGTATGTAAGCCTTGGTGTTTGGGCTTTGCCCCGCTCCTGGGGGGCTCAGCTGAAGCGATTGCTCACGAAGACGGCGTGATGGGGATCTGTGCTGGAGCCGGAGAGGATTTTCAGCCTGGAGCCCTCTCCTGGAGGAAAAGGCAGCTTTGCTGCCTGGAGAGTGAGAGCAGGAGAGGCAGGATGGGCACGTCCTCCTGCATCCAGGATCTGGGGGTAGCGCTGGGGTTTCGGAGGTCCCTGGCCAGGCTGCGAGGGTCGGGCAGGCTGGGCAGGGGGAGGCAGAGGCGTTAGGAGAGGGCAGCCCCAGGTCCTGCTCTCCCAGGGCGGAGCGGGTGATTTACACCGAGGTTTTTGGAGTGAGCCCGCTGCAACCTGTGTTTCTGCCCCCCTCCCTTTTCCTGCCCAGCCGGGAAAGCGCTCGCCTGCCCTTCTGGTCCCAGCAGCCTTCTCCTCTCTGGAGAGCCCCTGGCCTCCTTTAGCATCTGCATTAAAAGCAGTCTTTGGGGTGATGCAGGTTGGGACCATCCACCTCTGTCAGAGGAGGGAGCTGAACCAGTGGCTCCCAGTGCTGCCCGAGCATCTCCCCGCTCTGGTGCCTTATATGAGGGGAGACTGCGTCAGCTTTTATGCTTTTAAAAGCAAGCAGCATCTACCATGGCTTTTTTTTGGCACGCCTGGTACCAGAGGCACGTGATAAGGGGTTTTAGGTAATGTTACGAGGCTGGATCCTTCCCAGGGTTGCGGGTAAAAGGCAGGCACCAGAAAGCGCAGCGCTCTGGAGCCAGCAATGCCCTGGGATATGCACGGGAGCAGGAAAGGCAGAGGTGCCCAGGGGACCTTTTAGGAGGAAACAGCAGTTTCTGCCATGAGGCACCTCCAGGCAGAGGCAGCAGCTGAGCTGAGGTTCGGGGATCAGGGCTGGATAAACCTCACCCTGGTCATGCTCCGCGTGCCTTTTTTTTCAGTCGCCGTGCAAGAATAAGCTCCGCTTCGCAGGGATTTTGGGGGGGGCCCGAGTAACACTTGCAAAGCACGCTGAAGCCCTCGGATCACTTTACAGGACGCAGAAGCAGCGCGGACCCAAAGGCCACCACCCCAGCCCAGCACCCCGTACCGGGGACGGGGGCTGGCAGGAGGCTGCCCACCCATGACCACCTCCAACCAACATCGGGGTTGGGTTTTTTTTTTTTTTTCCCCTCACATCTGCCAGAGATTGGGGGTTTTTGGGTTGGTTTTTTTTTTTTTTTCCTGGCTGGCGGTGGCCGCCGGAGCGTGAGCGGCGTGAAGCTCGCCTTTCCCACCGCCCTGGATGCGGGGCTGACCACTCCCCCTCCCTTTGAATAGGCGGCCCTGCTGCAAACACTATGGTATTTCCATCCTCTCCGGCTCCAGCGCAGAGGATAGCACCAGGTAGTTGGAAAGAGATCGGAGACAAGTGTGGGAAGCCGTGGAGGAGATAAGCTTTTCCCCTGGTCTTTCAGCTAAGTAGTAAGTGGCGGCGGGGAGAGAGGCTCTTTAAACTCTTTTGTGGGTTGTAGGTACCTGTGTTCATTTTCAGGACATCTAAGATTTGTTTTGCCGGTGGTTTACTTTTACTCTCTCCATTTCCAGTTTTACCCAGTAACTGATTCATGTGTTTGCTAAGAGTACTGCAGGATCTTATATAAATGTCCGAGCTGATGCTTCCCTTTAAAAATCCCTGTGTTTTTTTTATACAGAGTATATAAATTTAATAGGTATGTTTAGCAGAACATTATTATTTTCCTCGTCTAGGTAGAAGGCTGCGCCTTGGCATCATTACAGTGGATTAAATTTGCAGTTCCTTTTATGTTTTGAGTTATATTTGGGTTTGGATGGGGGTTGGTTTGTTTTCGTTGCGAGGCAGGGGGAGAAGCGAAGTGCCCGGGGTCGGATGTTCACTCAGCTCCCTCCAGCCCTGTGCACAGACAGACAGACAGACAAGGAGCGGACCCCCTCAGACCGGGGCTGATTCCTGTCTTTGGAGGGATGCTTGTAAGGGGTTTGCTGCCGCACGTCCGCATGTTTTCAATAGCAATGCCATCCCCCAAAGGGCAGAAAGAGCCACAGGTGCCAGGGTTTGCTTTTGGGAGGAATTGGAGCCCCGAGCGTGACGGCCGCAGGGATGTGCTGCCGTGCCGCTGCCAGTCCTTGGGAAGGGCACAATCCTGCACCCCTCACCCAGCCAAAAAGAGCCAGTGGGAATTGTGAGTCCCTGAGGAGCACAGCCAAGGCCTTCCCCCTTCCCGTTAGTCTCTAAATCATTGCTTTGCATGTGGCCACTCATTTGGTATTACAGTTACCATCAACTTCCCATCCTGTGCTGTCAACTGACACCTTTGGGGGCTGTGGGCTGGGTCCAGAGCGGTTTCCTGCTTACAGGCTATTCGTGCTGCCTCTAATTCGGCTGGTTTTTTAAGCTTTCGCCTGCCTGTCGTGTGTAAACAGTTTTCTGGCAAGCCAGATTTTTTTGGGCTACCCAGACGTTTTCACCTTGGGCAGCAAGGAATGGCACCGCTCACCCAGTGGCTGGGATTTGTGTGGAAGCCCGCCGGGCATTTTGTGCGCCCAGCACTGGGAGGTGCGCGTGTGTCCCTTGTCCTCAGCTTCACCGCTGAGTTTTGGGGTACCACATGCCCCTCCAAATCAGAAAACACCCCAGTGCTATTTTCCTCTTTATACATCTGGCAAGTTGAGGCACAGAGAAACGAAAGGTAACCTAACTTTCTAAAGCGGTTTCGATACCTAATGCAGAGAGGTGCTTAGCGGGATTTTCAAAGCACCATCAGATCTGGGCAGGCTGGTCCTGAGCGTCCTGCTGTGGGTCATACAGCGAATCTGGAGCAAAATACAGACTTACAGCTCGGCCGTCAATCCCTGACCAAGACCCCTTTGCCACGGGGCGGATTGGGCTCTCTGAGACGGAGAACGTGAGCTCCTTGCGGGGCCGGATCCTTCCCCGGTGCCGGGGATCCCTCGCTGAACGGCGGGAAACTTCTCTGGTTCTTTCCCCCTTTGCTTTGCCCCAGCTGAGGATCTGGCCCGTGATGTTGCGCTCTAAGTCTATTATTTCACGGAGGGAAATTCGTGAGTGAAATAACAGATGACCTAATTAACCCCCTCCACCCATTCACATCTTCCTGCAATTGCAAGTAGCTGCTATGATCCAAGAGAGAGCAGCATGATTTAATGGCAACGGCCTCTCTGGTTTAGTATCCCACCTAAACCCCTCTCCTTCCCATGACCTGCGCTGTCAGCTCGCTATAGATCTGGTGGTGCTGTTGACGGTGGCATTATTTTAGCTTAATTATAAAATAGCAGCTGAGTAACAGACGAGTGAGCAGGGTAAAGGAGCAGTCTAAAGCAGAAGGCAGTTTACTACCAAGCACAGAGATCAAGGGCTCGTGGGTGCATGTGTATATGAGGCTGGTCCAAACTTTAACTGCCCCGGCACTATCTCACAACTGCTGTCATCCATCCCAGCTAGAGTTTGTCCAGCCAAATGGGAAGGCTCTTAAGGTACCATCATATCTCCTTCAGATCTGACAGCTACTGAGAAAAGAAAGAGCACAGCGTTAAAGCAGAAAGTGATGTGCTGACAGGCAGCTGCCCCTGCCCCTGCGAGCTGCATCGTTCCCAGTAACAGCGCGGACAACCTTCTTACGGCAACGCTAATCCGACTGCAATCACCGCCGTGTAGTTAAGATAGTGGCTCAGGGGCTCAGATACTCGGCCTCTCACCCTCACTTTCTCCGTATGACCTTAGCCAAGTCATTTAATCTCTTGGAGTATTTACGGAGGGTGCAGAAGGGCAATTGCTATATTGCTCTATTTACCGTAGCATCATTATTTACCGCCCTGCCCAGTTTCCCTGCAGTAAATCAGGTATTGTCTTTGAGAACCCTGCAAAGTTTTAAAATCATAACAAATGTGGGATCCCCTGATATGAAAAGGAGACAGGAGGTGGCTGATCTGTTAAAAAGCATGGTTTGTAAATAAGGAGCAAGAGAAGCATGCTCATTTCTACTGCTCATATCCCTGCATTAGGGATGCTTCTTTTATTTTAAGCTGGTGCCAGGGTTTGATGGATTGAATGAGGTTTTTAACATGCCAACAGATCAACAAACACTCTTTCCCCTGAGAATTGAATTGGCAGGCGGCCTGGAAAGTGCCAGGATTTCAAGGGTTAAAGCCTTGCGGAAGAATGTCATTTCCACGAGCTATTTTCCCCACCCCCTCAAAGATGATAAATTATTACTTGATGCAAAAATAAAATGGCTATCACTAAGCAGCTTTGGGTCAGCGAGCTGCCAGCGCAGCAGCCCATGGAGGATGGTCGTGTTGAAGGTGCTGCTTCTCATTTTTAAAGTCTTCATTCACGTTCTCGAAGTCAGAAATATTTTGATGGGGTTGCTGATGCTGCCCCATCCTCCTGGCTCCTCATCTAACCCCACGGAGAGGGAATTTTGTTGGTTTATTGGGATGGAGAATAGCGCCCGAATACTGTTTTGCAGCTGTCCCAGTTGTGCCACCCTTCAGCGACACCTTTACTGGGTTGCCAGCCTGGGGCTGAGGGATATGGGATGGGCAGAAGCTGAGTGTGGTCCCACAACTCAGAAATTGGGGAGCAATCTGGGCCGCAGGGTTCTACAAGAGACAGGGGAGACCCGTGCACAGAGCACTAAACTGGGAGACAGAGATGGGAGCTGCTGGTCTTGACTCTGCCACGGGAAAGTCACTGTGGTCTCACTCCACTTCCCTTTCCCCATCCTTAAAACAATGTAATACTAAAACACTATATGAGAATATTGTACAGGGTCTTCATATATCCAACAGACAAAGTTTGCTTTGTTTTAACATACATTTTTAACTCCTTCCTAACTTCTGTATGGGTGTGTGTGTTAATCATGAGGACAAACAGCTTTTCCCTTTTTAAACTAAGCTTGGTAATTCGTTTAAAAAAAAAAACATCTCTTGTGAAAGAGGAGGGATGGATGTTGAAATGAAATTAAAATTTTAATTTAGTTTAGAAATGACCCAAGAGTCTAATAGCTTTGGCTGGTACTTGATCAAGTCCCAAAATAAATGCTGTTTCGCCCACACATGTTTTCACAATAAGACAGGAATAATAAGAGCAAACAATAAGACTGAAGTCAAGCTGTTAAGTCATTAAGGATTTTACCAAATGGCTCTGATTCCCCTCTATTTATTAACAGCTCTCAGCAAGCTGTGGATCTTGATTATCTTGGTGTAAATCTGCAGTGATTTCCTTAATATTGGCCAAGTTACCTGCCACGAAGAGCACTATCATTGAATTTAGTTCAGCTGCAAGCTCCTGAGCGGTCATTAAAGCTATCTAATGGCGTCCAAGGGGAGGAGAGGAACTATTTAGGCTCTTATTAGAGGAAGCTAAAGAGAAGAAAAATATCGCTCAAACATCAGGGAAACTTGCTGACAGTGAGAGATGTATTGGGCTGTGAAGTAGTTTCCTATGGGAAGTGGTGGAAGTTCTGTTAAAATTAGCCTGGACAAAGCACACCAGAGCTCCCCTTCTGCTGTCATCTTGCCTCCCGTTGCTGGCCTTGCATACCTGTTTTTCCAGAGCACAATTATTTTGTGCACAGAATCCGCTCACCCGCCTTTTTCAAGCAAAGCTTGCCTTCCAGGTCCCTTTCACAGCCTAAAGCCTGCGTGTCTCTGTCGTTTAACCCACAAAACCCCCCACAAAATCTGCATCAGGTTGGGGGACTGAATTTAGTTTGCATTTTAGCTGGAATTGCCTTGAACAGCCAGGGATGGCGGTGCAAAGGGTTGCTGAGGTTGCACTGTATTTCTGACCCGCTCTTGTGCACTTTACCAGTACATCTTGCAGGGGAAGAGAAACCAAAAACCAAACTGTCCTTGCTATAAATCTATTGGAGCTGCTGTCTAGAGATGATAATTCCCCTTTTCCAGTTCAGGGCTTGGGAGGGGGTTGCTGGCGGTGCTTTACAGCTCTGGCAATCTTATTGATATTCTTTATTGCATGAAGCCTTGTCCTGGGTGTCAGGATGGGTTTAGTGTTTCTCCTGCGACCGAAGCACATGCCGCTTCGAGCGTCAACGTGTGGTACGTTGCTGGAAGGTTCAGCTGGCAACGGCATCCTGAGAAAGATGCAAACGACATTCAGCGAGGCATGAAAGCAGTTCTCGAAAACCGGTGTGACTTGGGTGTCTTGATCAAAGGGAAAAAAAAAAACCCCAAACCCCAACTGCCTATTGCACAAGCTGCAAAGCAGGAAAAAGAGCTGCTCAGGGGGACTGCTGTTTTAACTGCTATTTTAACGCTGTAACTCCTTATTCTCGGACACGTGTGTGCCACTGCAATAGGTGAATCAGCCTGGAGATTTCTCTGCCTCCATTTTGCAGGGTCTGTCTTGCTTTGGTACAGTTTGGCAGCATTAGTTTTTACTCTAGAGCAAGGAGGAGATCAATTCATGTCTACGTGAGATGGTTTACACTCATTTAAGGTTAGGATCAGGGGAGAAGGGTGCGATGGATTGGACCTGAGCGCCTTACCCTTCATTAGCTGAGTTGCAGAAATGGGCTCCATGCACCTTCTTTGTTTTACCCAGCTGCAGGCTGACCCAGCTGCAAAGAGATTTAAGCAAACATGTTCTAACGCCTAGTTAGAGCAGGCTGGTAGGGTGTGCACAGATGCTGAGATTAGTTAAGGCTTCTCAGCCACAGTAACTTGCAATCTGTGTGTTTTTGGGTTGCTCTAAGCGCGAAGAAAAATAGGCTCGTTGTTCTTTCACCACGTAGGTAGTTCTCAGTTTTGTGAATTAAAAAGAGAAGTTTAAAAAAAAAAAATCAAATACTGGTGTTAGAGCAAAAGTTAGTAATAACAAGCAGGAAATGATGATAATAATTTAATACGCATACACATGCCGGTGTTTCACATTTGGCCATTAGTCACAGAGCGCGGTGGGAGCCCCTGTTTGCTGAAGTGGTGAGTGAGGCACAGCTGAAGCAGGCTCTGCCCTTTGCCTGGATGTTTGCTAACCGCTGGCTGGCCCCCGGCAGCAGCGAAGCCCCCGGCCCCGTGAGCGGGGAAAGAGCGGAGGGGAGGCTGGGAGCGGGTCCCAGCAGCCTCCCGGAGCTGTTCGTGGGTGCAGTGCAGAAGCAGAGGCTGAAGGTAACATGGTTGGGCTGGCTCTGTCTAGAAGACGACTCAGAGAAGCGTTTGCATCTGCAGCGGTTACAGTCAGGAGCACAGGAGGGCTGCAGAAATCAAAAGGGAGGTATTTCAGAGGAGCCGGAGCTGCTGTGTCCTCAGAGAGGTTAAAGCAGTGGCAGCTCTTCCATCTCGCAGGCTATGCCATGTATCAGCAGGATGAAAATAGCCATTCCCCTTGGCTCCAAGTCATATCCTGCCTGAGTGAGCCCTTCTGAGCCCAGGCTACTCCCCCTTTACTCTTTCCTCCCAGCACCTTTAAGTCATATTCCGCAAAACACAGAAAGTGCATTGGCCCTGCATTTTCCACCGTGCATTTAAAGGAGAGGGGGAGAAACATCGACATATTTGAAAACGGAGCCAGACTGCAGCTCCTTCACCTCAGCTACACAAAATGGGCTCATCGATGATTAAAAATCACATCTAATGAACAGCACTGGTAGAAGGACTTGCTCAGAGGAGTACATCCCATGCTAGGAATGACACGTGAAACTGTGACGTGCTCCTGTGGGCTGAGATGGTTATTTAGTGCCCTGCAAATTACTCAGGAATATAAGTCTCGGCAATGCAAGGGAGAGCTTTAGCAAGGGGAACGTAAGTTAATGCGGGAAAACAGAAGATGTCTCTTGAAAACAGCAAAGTTCTTTGTGAAACAGACTGTTTTTGACAAAACTTTTACAGGAAAGGTGTTGATCTCAACAAACTGGCTTTTTTTTTTTCTCTCAAAAGAAAAAAATTGGCAACAATTTCCCACCGATTCTACAGCAAAGGAAATATGATCTCATCTTCCCTCAGAGTAGCTCCATCAGCTTCCAGGTGATAATTCATTCACCATTGTCAGGCTCTCATCAGTTTACACTAATGGGTCTGTGTGTTTGCATTGTTGATACAACACGTCTAATCACAATATCTGCTATTAATACAGATATTCTTCCTCTTAACTTTTCCAGCTTAAACTCATTAAGATGATAGTCTGGTCCTAGCTTTATATGGCTGTGAGAAAGCACAGATTTAGCTGATGCTATCAATTTTTATGCCTTCTGCAGCAGGGCATCTAATGTCCGTCTCCATTTCTGCAGGCACCTCTGAGATGATGAGTTACTATATGGACACAACCATCGGCAACACAGCCCCTTATCCTTTGGCTCGCCCTGCAGTGATGGTAAGAAAGGAGTTTGGGTTATTTTTCTGTCCGTAGCGGTGGGTTTTCTCTTTGGTTGCTGTGACTTTGCCAGCCCATTCACTGACACGGCTCGGTGTCGGCCGCTAAATCGTTCCAAGGTTTCACGTAGTTCAGAGCAGCGTCCGAACGCTGAGTGTTTACCCAGAGCTTATCTGAACCTCTCGAGCTTGCAAACCTCAACTGGAAATAGGATCGCTGC
The DNA here is from genome assembly GCF_018139145.2 of Gymnogyps californianus. NCBI lineage: Eukaryota > Metazoa > Chordata > Aves > Accipitriformes > Cathartidae > Gymnogyps > Gymnogyps californianus. The sequence goes on from NC_059495.1 coordinate 7,068,570, forward strand.
ATCGGATTTCCTGCGCTTGTGTTCGGAGGAGGATTGTTAGGGTAACCATTGTCCCGGTGCCTCCGCTCCCCATGCTGACCTTCATCTGCCGTGGATGAACACAGTGGGATCAGCACAAAGCAGATCAGGCTTTGGAAAAGGTTTGGTTGGTTTTCTGGAGTTTTTGGACAACTTTGGTGCTTCCTCTCCCGAGCCAGCTTTCTGTCTGTGCAGCTGACGGGTGGTTACGTATAATACATGTTAGTGATCCTGGGCATGCCCGTGCCAGCTGCCAGCAGCTATGGGACAGGTTTGACCGTGCTTCGACCCTTATTTAGAGAAATCACATTAACAGACATTTGCCCAAAGAAATGCTGGCCAGTGTCAAAGATCCTGGACAAGGTCAGGTGAAAGCTGTAACTTTGAGCTGAGACACCAGGCTGCACAGAAGACTTGCTAGAAAGCAAAATTTTCACCAAATTAGGAAGAAAAGGCCACTCTGACACATGAAATATTTCTAACACAGCTCGATATTTTTCCTTTAAATGGTTCCAAGCATGCATTTGGCTTTTAAATATTGATCGGAAATGAAGCAAACCTATTTCCCTGCAGGGAAATAATAATAACAATAAAAAAAGAAAACATCCTGAATTTATTTATATGTATGTATATGTTGTAATGCTCTTACACAGCGATATACACATGTATGTACCATAGATATATTATATGGTATATATGTATATACACGTATGTATATAAGGTAAATACATATATAAGGTATATACCTATACATACACTATATATATGTGTGTATATATGTATATAGGAAGGACAGGCAGGGGAGACGAGGAGGGGGTGTCACCCTCTATGTCAGTGACCAGCTGGAGCGCATGGAGCTCCGCCTGGGGATGGGTGAGGAGCCAACGGAGAGCCTACGGGTCAGGATTAAAGGGAGGGCAGGGACAGGTGACATTACAGTGGGGGTCTGCTACAGGCCCCCCGACCAGGAAGACCAAGCAGATGAGGCCCTCTATAGACAGATAGGAGCAGCCTCACGTTCATAAGGCCTGGTCCTCATGAGGAGCTTCAACCACCCCGATATCTGTTGGAGGGACAGCACAGCGGGGCATAAGCAATCCAGGAGGTTCCTGGAATGCGTTGATGACAGCTTCCTTCTCCAAGTGATAGAGGAGGCAACGAGGTGAGGTGCTATGCTGGACCTCGTTCTCACCAACAAGGAGGGGTTGGTGGGGAATGTGAAGCTCAAGGGCAGCCTTGGCTGCAGTGACCATGAAATGCTGGAGTTCAAGATCCTTAGGGCAGTGAGGAGGGCACGCAGCAGGCTCGCTACCCCGGACTTCAGGAGAGCAGACTTTGGCCTCTTCAGGGATCTGCTTGGTAGGGTACCATGGGATACAGCCCTGGAGGGAAGAGGGGCCCAAGAAAGCTGGTTAATATTCAAGGATCACCTCCTCCAAGCTCAGGAGCAATGTGTCCCAACAAAGAGGAAGTCAGGCAAAAACGCCAGGAGGCCTGCGTGGATGAACAAGGAGCTCCTGGACAAACTCAAACACAAAAAGGAAGCCTACAGAGGGTGGAAGCAAGGACAGGTAGCCTGGGAGGAATACAGAGCAGCCAGGGATCAAGTTAGGAAAGCCAAAGCCCTGATAGAATTAAATCTGGCCAGGGACGTCAAGGGCAACAAGAAAAACATACCTACTTCTATAGGTATGTCAGTGGTAAAAGGAAGACTAGGGAAATGTGGGCCCTCTCCGGAAGGAAACGGGAGACCTGGTTACCCAGGACATGGAGAAGGCCGAGGTACTCAACGACTTTTTTGCCTCAGTCTTCACTGGCAAGTTCTCCGGCCACACCGCCCAAGTCGCAGAAGGCAAAGGCAGGGACTGGGAGAATGAAGAACCATCCAGTGTAGGAGAAGATCAGGTTCGAGACCATCTAAGGAACCTGAAGGTGCACAAGTCCATGGGACCTGATGAGATGCATCCGTGGGTCCTGAGGGAACTGGCGGATGAAGTGGCTGAGCCACTATCCATCACATTTGAGAAGTCGTGGCAGTCCGGGGAAGTTCCCACTGACTGGAAAAGGGGAAACATAACCCCCATTTTTAAAAAGGGAAAAAAGGAAAACCTGGGGGACTACAGGCCAGTCAGTCTCACCTCTGTGCCCGGCAAGATCATGGAGCGGATCCTCCTGGAAACTATGCTAGGGCACATGGAAAATAAGGAGGTGATTGGTGACGGCCAACATGGCTTCACTAAGAGCAAATTGTGCCCGACAAATTTGGTGGCCTTCTACGACAGGGTTACAGCGTTGGTGGATAAGGAAAGAGCAACGGACATCATCTACCTGGACTTGTGCAAAGCATTTAACACTGTCCCGCACGAGATCCTTGTCTCTAAATTGGAGAGACATGGATCTGATGGATGGACCGCTCAGTGGATAAGGAATTGGCTGGATGGTTGCACTCAAAGAGTTGCGGTCAACAGCTCGATGTCTGAGTGGAGAGCAGTGACGAGTGGCGTTCCTCAGGAGTCAGTACTGGGACCGGTGCTGTTTAACATCTTTGTTGGCGACATGGACAGTGGGATCAAGTGCACCCTCAGCAAGTTTGCCGACGACACCAAGCTGTGTGGTGCAGCCAACACGCTGGAGGGAAGGGATGCCATCCAGAAGGACCTTGAAAGCCTTGAGAGGTGGGCCCGTGCGAACCTCATGAAGTTCAACAAGGCCAAGTGCAGGGTCCTGCACACGGGTCGGGGCAATCCCAAGCACAAATACAGCCTGGGCGATGAGTGGATTTAGAGCAGCCCTGTGGAGGACTTGGGGGTATTAGTGGATGAAAAACTGAATATGAGCCAGCAATGTGGACTTGCAGCCCAGAAAGCCAACTGTATCCTGGGCTGCATCAAAAGAAGCATGGTCAGCAGGCCAAGGGAGGTGATTCTCCCCCTCTACTCAGCTCTTGTGAGACCCCACCTGCAGTACTGTGTTCAGCTCTGGGGCCCCCAGCGTAAGAGACATGGACCTGCTCGAGCGGGTCCAGAGGAGGGCCACGAAGATGATCAGGGGGCTGGAGCACCTCCCCTATGAGGAGAGGCTGAGAGAGTTGGAGTTGTTCAGCCTGGAGAGGAGAAGGCTGCAGGGAGACCTTATAGCAGCCTTCCAGTACTGAAAGGGGGCCTACAGGAAAGGTGGGGAGGGACTCTTTATCAGGGAAATGTAGCGATAGGACGAGGGGTAACGGTTTTAAACTGAAAGAGGGGAGATTTAGATTAGATATTAGGAAGAAATTCTTTACTGTGAGGGTGGTGAGGCACTGGAACAGGTTGCCCAGAGAGGTTGTGGATGCCCCATCCCTGGAAGTGTTCGAGGCCAGGTTGGATGGGGCTTTGAGCAACCTGGTGTAGTGGAAGGTGTCCCTGCCCATGGCAGGGGGGTTGGAACTAGGTGATCTTTTAGGTCTCTTCCAACCCAAACCATTCTATGATTCTATGATTCCATATTTATAAATATACATGTGTAAAATAAAATTAAAAGTATATCCTGGGATTATTTCCATATACCTATATATGCTTGTATATATAATACATATCTTTTCTTTATAAAGTATAACTTTATATACAATAAAACCAAACACGTGTAATATATAATGACAGTTATAACCTAGCATTACACACGTGTGGGTATATACATGCCTATATCACGCATACAATCAATACATGTATATACATATATAATGTATTATGTGTAAGCATATAATAATACAGTATATTATGTAATATATATGTAATAATACATAAGTTTATATAAATATACACATGTGTATACACTTCATGTGTGCATATCACATGTATATACACATGTATGTATACACGCACATATATGTCCATGGACACATAAATATAACTGACATAAATATAAATACAAATAACGCAAACATAAACATAAATATAAATGTACTAATCACAAATAATATCAATATAAATAGGAATATGAACATATATATGACGGCTTGCCCCAGCTCCTGCCAGTGTGGGGCCGGGCTCCCCCATCGTGCCAGGGCTGCGATTCGGGGCAGGGCCGTGGCCTCTCCACCCCCTCACAGGCCCCCCACATTTTTTTGGGGGGGGCTATGGGGCCTCCTGCCTCATGCTGCCGAAAAATAACAGTTCCAGCTGGTGGGGCTGAAACAAGGCCCCTCTCATGGAGGGTGTCCTCCCCACGGCCGGCCCTGAGGAGAGCCCCCTCCCCGCCGCCATCTTGCTGAGCACAGCCTCACTGCAGGCCTTCATTTTTTTTCCTCACCTTTGTTTAAAAAAGGGCCTTTTTGGCCTCCTCATGATGCCCCTCAGCCAGGTGAGTTTGGATGACACTGTTTCTTCTGGGCAAACCCTGCCGGCCTGAGGCTTCGTGCCTGATTTTGGTGGGGGAAATGTGCGCTGCCACCTTGCACAGGCCGACCATTTCGGGGTCCCGCTCCCCTGATGCTTTCCCCTCTCCTGCTCCCAGAAGCAAGGTGCCGCCGGCCCCTGTGAGGATCCCTGGGTGACCTGCGGCTTTCAGTCCGCCTGCTGCCAGCCGAGGACGTGCTGCCCGCTCTGGGACGAGCCTGCCACGCAAGAAGTGCCCACCGGCCTGGAGCACTACAGCACGGGTAGGACACCATTTTGGGGGTGGGTTTGCAAACCGGGATGGCGCCTTTCCCCCCCCCGTGCTGTGGGGCTTGGCAGAGTGCTCAGGTGAAAAGACGAGCCTTAAAGGCCCGCCATGCTTTTGTTTGTTGTCCAGCGCGTCCCCCTTGTCTCCTTCCTCCTATATTTGCTTTCTGCCCCAGTCCTGACTTAATTTATTGGGGTGTTTTGCCCTTAATGCAGCCATAGGGCACCTACCACAGCATCACCAGGTTAGTACCTGCCTTGCTGGTCGTCAAGGATCTCCCTCAGTAGAGATGGGGCCAGAAAGCAGACAAAAACCTTAAAGCTGCTTTGTTTAACTATTGTTCTCCTGTCGGAGCGATGCTGAAGGATGGGAGCTTCCTTCTTCCCCCCCATGGCGTGGGTGCCTGGCTGGGAGAAACCCTCTCCTCTTTCAGGTGGTGATTTTGACCTCCTGTGTACACCTCCCTTGCATTTAGGGACTGCAGCCGTGGGTACTGCTCCCTGAGGTCTTGACAGACCTGGGGGTCTCCGGGAGGATACTGTAGGCAAGGTGGACCTGCAACCTGCTGGTTGCATCTTCAGCATTTCTCTTGGCGTTTGCAGGACTGATGTCCTTGCCAGTGGCTTTGGAAAGTGGCCTTCATGGAGGGTTGCAAGGAGCCAGGGACTCCCAAGGTTTAATTCCACTGTGGTAGTAATTTTGGGTCTCTTGCTCTTGTAGCTCATTGCCTTGCTCCTTGGGAGGGTGGTGGCATGGTCTTCAGGTAACCACAACTGGAGATGTGTGGTCACGCTGTGCTGTCAGGGCTGCATGGTTGCAATGTGCTGCACAGCTAAAGCAATTCACTGACTTGGACTAGGTGATCATCTAATGCATTCATAATTTGAAAGTCGTTACAAAATCGCTGGTGACTAATTCTTGCCCTGCACGTTGTTCAACCCGTGAATCTTCAAGCTGAGCTTGCAGTTTGGGCTGCTGCTTGTATAACCAACTGGCAGCGCAGTCGGTCCTCCTGCCTGCGGGGCGGGTGATGAGACATCAGCAAAGAGCCCCGTTGTGCTGTGGCAGAGGAGAGGGCTCAGGTACGCCATGCCATGGGCCAACCGCAGGAACTAAGTGAAAGAGCTCAAGTTGCACGAATGTGACCTTTGCGAAGGGCCAATATGAAGTTTATGTTTCACTTAAGTCCCACATAAGCCTATCATGAAGCATTTAAATCCCATGTAAGCTTTTGCATGGCATGTGCTGGTCTTCTGTGACTTGTTCCCGGCTTGTTAGTTATGCACATTGGCCCCTTGGGAGGGGAAAAGCCCTGATGTTTAGAGACTTTTTGCAGCTAAAGAGTTCAGCAGAACCAGTGACTGTTGCGGTCAAATGTACAGTTTGAAATCTCTCCTTGGCAAATATTCAGGCATTTCAATTTTTTTTTTTTTTTTTCTCCTTTGGTGAGCACTTGTGTGTGAGCAGGAGATGGATGCAGAGCCCTGCGCCTGTGGCTGGAGCAAAACTCTGCTGCCTATTCCCAGCCATTCTTATTTCAGCTATTTGCTCAACTCCTGTGGGTGACCTCTCTCAGCATGATGTCAACTCTGCTCTGATGAAACCTGCCCTTGCAGCATTTGGATTTACTCAAACATTTTGCAAATCTGTGCCTGGAAAGTTTTCTTTGTGTTTCTTTCCCTACCCTCTCCCCTTTTCTGTGAAAGTGCTCTCTCCAGGGACCAACATATCTGCAACTCAGATCTTCATTACCCCATGCTGGGTCTGTGAAATTTCTTGTTGCAGAGGCTGGAGCCTGGTTCAAACGTCAGTGAAGCCAGTAAAAAAAAAAAGCTGTCGTTGTCTTCTACAGGTTTCAATCAAACTTTTGGTACATTGGGACGGGTAGGACAGGCCTTTAATTCTCTTGCAATACCTAAGAATTACTTTTCAGTTCTTCCTGTTGCAATGCAAGGTACTCTTTCTCTGATTTTTTTTTTTTTAATGCTGCTGTTTCTTCAGTCTAGAGCAGTTTCTAATTTTAAATGAGAGGAAACTCTCATTTGTATATACCGCTAGGAACGGTCTTTCATTTCTCCTTTGTGTTTCGGGTGCACATTAAAACCATTTGTCATCTATTCTTCTGGTGTACTAGAGGCTATTTTGGTTTTCATGGTCTTGATGTTGGTGAAAGAAACAAGTCAACAAGGAAAATGCAAGTGTGAATATATCCTCTTGCAATAGAAACCCACAATATTTCTAAAAGTTTTAGAGCTGCTTGTGTTTAGAGAAGATATTTTGCCTTTGAAGCTTGGATGAGTTTATTTACATTGTGCTTGAAGTGCGATAAGATTATTCAGTGATATGGATAAAGGAAAGCCTGATGTGGATTTCACTTGTTGATAAAGACAAGAAGGGGTGGTGGTGTTCTTTGTTTTTTTTGTTTAAAAAGCAAAAATTTGGAAATGGTATAGAATCAGTTTTATTTGTTAGCTTGCTACCACAATCTGCCGTGCATATGTTGGGACTCTTACTGCCCAGAGAATCAACCTAGACTGGGTGCACAGCAAGCAAAGGACACATCCCGGAGGTGGTAGAAAAAAAACTAGCAAGAAGGGAGCTGCTGCCTGTTTATGAAAAGTAGCTCTGCTCCTTGGACAGGTGGCAATAGGAGCGTAAAGGCCATTGCACCTTAGCTGAACCGTCTGGCAGCCCAAAATTAAGGGTGCCATGTGTCTGCCCGAAGTGGCAGGGTTGCTGAAAGGATGCTGAAAGCTACACTTAGCGCCGTACGTTTAATTCATAAGGTAATAGTATCCTAATATTACCCTCTGGTAATATTTTTTGGCTGATACGAGGTTAGGCATAAAACTGGAGTGGAGGAAAAGATTTGATAGCAGTATTATAATTTCAGCACGGACATAAGTCCTGGCTGCACTGCCTTTTTGAGGTAAGGCCACTTTGACAACCCCTTTCACTCTGAACAGGTTTGTTTTCCTTAGTGATAGGGGAGATAAAACTGTTGTTAATGGCAAGCGAGGGATGAAATAACTCTGGCTGAAGAAGTTTCTACAACTGTTGTTGTGCTGAATTAGGACGCTTGGACTGAAGGTGCTCCCAGCCTTTTGGACACTACAGGAGCATTTGGGGGAGCGATCCTGCTTTCACTGAGGCAAATGGGATTGGCTTTGGGATTTGCAAGGCAAGAAATTAAATTAAAGCCTTTTCTAGAAAAGAAATTAGAGCTGTGGGTCTGATGCCGCAGTGAAAGCAGTCCAGCTGATTTTGGTCAGGCTTCCTGCACCAAGACACTGTCACAAATAAAAGGTTTCACCTTAGGCTCATCCCCAACACCCAGTGCCATTCAGCCGGGTGCTGTGGGACACCAGTCTTACCCAATCTGTTGCCGATGCTGCCTGGACATACTAGCTTAGTGCCACCTCTCAACCCACAATATTTTGGGTTTATTAGCTTTGGGGGTGGCATGTCCCTAATGCAGCAAACCTGCATCCAACCCCCTGCTGCTTCATGGACATTGGGTCCCTGCAGCCTGGGCCACAGTGGTGTTGCGCTGGGTTTGGCAGACAAGCAAAGCTTTTGTAGCTGGAGCAACGCATTGCAGCGTGCTGCATTGCCTCACACCCACGCAGACGAAATAGAGATGCCCTCCCTTTGCCCCCACCCTGCTAACTCTAGCTGTGATCTTCCTTCAAGCCCAGCTCTCAGCTCAGGCTGGACTGCAGGCAGGAATCCCACGGGGACCGCCTGCATCCGTGGCGAACTCTCCCTGCTTTTCCCCATGTTGCCCCCTCCTTTGCCACGAGACCTACTCTTTCCCTGGTGGAGATCCCTGGAGGAAAGCTCTTTCTGTGAGCGGTTTCTGGGCCATCTTCCAGGCCCACGCTCGGAGGAAGGGGGCTTGGGGAGGAGGAGAGGAGGGGGGAAGGTGAAAGCTGACCAGGCTCAGCCCGATGGCTTCTCCAGCTGCAGCACATTTTCCGAGCGAAGCTTTTTTAAAAAAAAAAAAAAATCTGCATTTTTTTTCATGTCCTTTTATCCTATTTTTAACTGCGGCCTCCTTCCTTTTCTCAGCCTCCTCCAACACTTCCCCCCTCCCCTGCGCCGCTGCTGCCTCCCCCGCACGCTCTCTGCAGAGATGAATGGGCGTCTTTTCACAGGGCATGCACATCTGCTTGGGGCTCGAGACCTAGCAGGACTTCTCAGGCAGCTTTCCTGGACTGGCCAGTCTGTTCTCTCCCTCCTTAATAAATGAGGAGCCGGCAAGGGAGGACGTGGAGGAAGGTGAAGGGAAACAGAATAGGGGGAGAAAAAAAGGGGTGAGCCACCACGGGGAGGGACGAGCGAGAGCCGAGGCAATGGATGCTAATTCATTTCAAGGCTCAACAAAAGCCGTCCACGAAATCCTGCCTCTGCCCAACCTGCTGCCGGTCGTTCCCCCAGATCTGCAGCTCTCCCTGGCCGTTCGCTCCGGCCCAGGGGATGAATGAGCCCTTTCTGCTGGGCTCTGTTGTCATCCTCTGGCTGGCGAGGTGGCGCAGCCTCTTACAAGCCTTGGGGTCTGGCGCTGTTTATAGCCTGGTTGAAATGGGTTTTTCTTTGACCTTTTTTCTTCGTGGCAGTCTTTGGGTGTTTCACTGGCTCCAGTTAAAAGCATGTCATGCCTACTATACTCGGGCGCTCTGGGTTTGTTGAAGGACATGCATAATTTTCTCCATTAACAGCATTTACTCCAATCTGTCGGTGGAGAGAAAAGATCCCTCTATGCCTTGTGAATGAATTGCAGAGCCGTGGGCTGCCTGTGGTGTCTTAGACTCTCCTGACCCTTTTGCAAGGGCCCTGTGAAGGACGCTGAGCAGTTACTGGCTTGCTCTTCAGGTCATTGGGAGCCGGACTCAGTGTCTGATTTGTGTGGATCCTAGTTGTTTCGCAGGTGAGGAAAACACGTGCAGGCGACCCTATGATACCTAGTGACGCTCCGTCTGCATCCCCCGCTGTAACCTGCTGCAAGTCAGCACTTGGAGAGGTTTATTTGCACCGAAGCAATAGAACGACAAAAATCCAGGCTTTCGCTTTTCCATTTGTTTCCTGCCTGACTCTGGAAAAATCCCTGTCTTGCCTCTCAAAGACAAAACCCAAGGGAGCTCCCTGCACATTGGGTCATCACCAGAGAATGAGCGCTGAGCTCTTTTCCCACTTGAGCTGCAGACTGGTGTGAGCTGGGGATCAGCTGCCGCGCAGGGAGGAATCGTGCTCCGAACAGGGTGTTGGTCCCCTGGATGGGGCTGGGTGAAAGCTGGGAGGTTGTTGCTTGGTTTTTGGGTGATGCCTGCAGATTTGCTGAGGGCCTCCAGTATAACAGGGGGATGGGAGCTCAGCAAGAGGGAAAACGCAAGTTAGCACGCTGCACCAGGACCGTCGCAAAAATGAGCAGCACCACTGGCAGCTTCGGTATGCCATGGGGAAGGAATAACTTGGTGTAGAGTCGAGGAGGAAAGGGACTAAGCAACAGGCTATTCAGGGCTTCTGTGGTACCTTGAGGATGACTGCAGAAGATGTCTTGTTTTGGGATGGTCTTGCAGTAGGATTGATCCCTCTGTAGGGATGGAGTGAGGTGGATGTACCTGTTTCTTTTTCCAGAGGAGGCGGCTATCCTGTGCCATCAAACACTTGCTTCAGACAGGCCACACAAAGTACAGCTGCTTTTTTTTTGAGCTTTCCCAAACTCCTTTGCCTACAGACCCACGAGCACTTGCCCCTGGGAATAGTGGGCAACAGAGCACCCTCTCTAGAGGGTGTGGGTTGCACGTGGCCAGCCCTTCTTGTAGCAGCACCTAGGTGGGCTTTGCTGTGCTAGCATGGAACAGGGAGGGCAGCGTAAGTGAGGCCAGCTACTATTTTCTCTCCGGATGGACAGGGCTAGCTGGGTGATGCCAGGAGAGGGGGACGTGGGGAGCGCGGGGGGCTGGGACCCTGAAAACAGCCTGTTTCTTTCAGCTCCTGGCAGCGTGAAGCACCTCTCTCTCCCTCCAGATGTTCGCTGTGTTTATAGCTGCTGAAGCAAGAGACTGAACTCTCTCATTAATACGTTTCTCTCTCCCTTTCTCTCTCTCTTTCTCTCTCTCTCACATTGAAGCCAGAAGTCTCAGCTCAGAGGTTGCAGCTGGAAGGGAGCTGGGGGTGAGGGGTGGGAGAGAGAAGGGAGGTGTATGCAAGCCTCCCATCCCATTCAACTCCCCCTCTCCACTTTCCTCCCCCCGAATCCTCCCAAAATACACATGCCCCGAAAAAAGAAAAACACTAGCAGATTTTTTATTTCAGAAAGTAAACACTTAGGCCATGGGGGTCTGGAGGTTATGGGAAAAGAGGAAACCATTGGGCTAATCAGGCCGGGACACACTTCCCCTGCTGAAATAAACCAGAAATCATTGCATTACAGGGCGCCGCTGCGGTTAACCCTGGTGCTGCCAACACAGCTGAGCGCTGGGGAGCTGCGGAGAGCCCGTAGCCTGCCCACGCATTTTCCCCCAATCCCTGGTTTTCGGCCAGGGCGAAGCGCCGATGCGGAAGGGGAGCCAGCACTCTGCAGCAGCCCTTTGGCATGCTGGCCCTTTGGGAACGAGCCGTTGGGAATTTTTTAGTAGGAAATGAAAGCTTTTTTTCTATGGTTTATGAGCCATCCTATAGAATTTCATAGTTATTCTTGCCTGAGAACTCTGCCTGACGGTTGCAAACCTCTACAGAGAGGAAATCTTTCTCTGCTTGAATCAGCGAGATTTGGGGGTAATTTCTGCAGAGCTTTGAAGGGTTTTCAAAAAGCTCTTTTCTTCATCCTTGCTAGATTTGCATTAGGTGTATAAATGATTAGACTACTGATTATTTGGTTGCAGACCCTTCGGGAAGGAATCCTTCCTGCTGTCTTTTACTCCTGTGTTTGTAGAGTATCCAGCATATGGGATCTAGCTGTAAGATGGGAGACCCTTGATGCTCCTGCAGGACAAAGAATAACTCTAGTCCAGGTGTAAGTCAGTTAATGGGCCCTTTGTACCAACTTTACAAAGAGATCTCAATTTACCCTCTCTAAGCCTGGCCTTGGACTTCCCCTGGCTCCTTTCACAGTCTGAGTTGCATACTATAAATGGATGCTCAGTACCAGGTCTCACACATTTTGAGACCGCTGCAGCTATCTGTGTTTCAGAAAGGCTGGATCTCTAAGCACGAATGTTTATCACCATAAATGAATATGAGAGATTGTCCATTGCTGTGAGCCTGGATCTGTTTGATCAGAGCTCCTCGCCACGATTGCTGACTCCCTTTACATCCTGCCAGGCTGAGATTTTCAGAGAAGGCCAGATGGATTTTGCACCCAGCTCCTTGTTGCATCCAGGCTGCTTTGGAAACCCCAAATCTTAGCACGATGCCCATGCTGACACGGACTGTGATGGAGTTCACAGCGCGGCACCCTAAGCTGCGCTCTCCCACAAGCCTTCCCTCTGCTAGCAATTACTGAGAGGGAACAGGGCTGAAAGCAAAAGCCAGCATGGAGCACTTTGTAGCCAAGGGAAAGTGATCTTTCCATTGACGCCGCCGAAGAAGGTTTTACCTCATCTGTTACAGTGTAAGTGCTGGCGGTGAAAGGTGCCGTCACCGGTTCCTTGAGCCATCAGCCCAGCTCTTGCAACATTCCCACCAGAAGGCAAATCCCCAGATAGCGCACGATAGTGGAGCTGCAGACCTGCCCCGTCCCACCCTGCTATCTCAAGAATGCATTCGAACAGTAGCTGTTTCTGCAGCCTCTGGAGGTCGAGGCTTCAGATGGAAATCAAGCTCTATGGAGATAGTCCCACAGGGCAAATTTCAGAATTTTTGGAGTTGGTGTTCAGCTCAGATAAGCCCTTGAGAGCTCAGATACTTTATCTGAACCTTATCTGAGCTATTTGCATCACTTCAGTCTGAGAAACCAGGCTGTCAGACGTTTGGGGAGGGGGGCAAGTTGTATTAGGATGGTCTGGTTTTTTAATTGTTATTTCTAACACACAGACACCTCCAGGAGGATTGGACTGTCCTGTCCCCCGCGCAGCTCGAGGAGCTTATATGCAGGCTGAATAGATGAAGAGCAGGAAGGAGAAATACCACGCTTAGAGCCACACAGGAGTAAGGACAGGATTAGGATGAATATTCCTCGAAAGTGCTGTAAGGGATTGCATCTCTCTGCTCTCTTTCTAAAATTGAATAGAAATAAGCTCGAGCTGCCCCTGCTGTTAATTGTAGATGGAAATGATTCTTCCTTTTCAGAGCAGACCCAGGTCTGAGCTTTCTCAAATGTGGTGTGCTTTCTGCGCCTTGTTTACTAGACCCTGTTTTGTGCATGTAAAGTTTCTCACCTTCTCTGGAGCTCCTGGGGGGAGATATGGAGTCCGTGCTCTCTCACTGCTCTCTTAGCATCTCTCCTCTTCATTCCTGCTTTGCAGCAATCAGCTGTTTGACTGAAAGGACCCTGCAGTGCTTGGTCTACGTAATGCAACATCCTCTTCCCAGACCGTGGGGTGGTTTCATTCATCTGAGCTCTAGATCCTGGTGGCTCTTCCCCAGCATCTGTGGTCTTTTCACAGAGGAAGGGTTCTCAGGGATAAGAACAGCAGATTTAGGGGATATGGCTGAGATTACGGGGTCTTACAGCTGGGATTTGGAAGACCTTGGCTACATTACTTAACAGAAAGTCTTTAGGCATCTAAACCCCACTGACTTCCATTGGAGTGAGATGCCTAAACCATTCAAAAGGCTGCCTGTGAGCCACTGCGTACCAGTTTCTCACGTTGGAGATGCAGGTGATTAATTCATTGCACATTTTATTGCGATGCTTAATTCATTGAGGTCAGGCGAGTGGCTGGAAGTCCCTGGGGAACGGTGTTGTACAAGTGCTTGACATTGTAAAAAAAAAAAAAATAAAAATAGATGCCCTAAGCGACACCGAGCTGCTAGCGTGGCCGAGCCCTTGAAGCTGCTGAACACGTGCTGAAGTTTACACAGCCCACCGGATGGACCTTCCCCTGTGGGGTTTTGTATCAATAGGCTTTGAAAAAGTTGCAGCGGGTCAATTGTTGGCTGTTCCACAATAGATGAAATACAGTTGCTCTCTCTGCGGCTGGTTCCCGGGAAGGGAGGCTGCCTCTCCGGCAGCAGGCAGGGCTAATGAAGTTGTGTGTGTACGTCGGGAAGATGGTTTCTCTGCAGAAGAGTCATGGGAGACTTGCAGCGGGCAGCTTGCCGGCCTCCAAATGACTCAAGTGAGGTTGGGAAAAGCTTGGGATGGAGGGTGGAATTTTCATGCGGGCTTATTTTCAGCATTAGGTTTATTAAAGGAGATTCTCAGCCAGCGTGAGCGGCGCAGGTCCATCCTTTGGCAGCTGCCTTCGGAGACCTCTGATCCCCTCTTAGGGCTCCTCTTTTGGTGTTTTTTCTTCCCCTATGATGTTGCAAGGGCACGTTAGGATTCAAGGCCAGGCTCTACCCTTTAAACCCCTGAAGCCGGCAATGAGCCTGCGGGAAAACAGGGTTGGCTTCAACCCACTCAGTGGGAACGCTGCCATCGATTTCGGCAAGGGGGAGTGGATGGGTGCACACACCAAAAAGCAATATAATAAAGTTCATGACAGGACTTCCCTTCCTGGAAAGGGAAACAAAGCCGCTGACATGGCATACGCTGCGTGAGCAGGGGCATGTCGGGTAGCAAAAACGCTTGCAGACATTCGTGCTTCCCATAGCACAAATGGGATGGAGCAAAAGAAACTGCTCCACTGAAGCGGAGATTTGATTTCTAAGAAGAGCTGCCCCAAACTACTTCTCCCTAACTCATCAGCAACTATTTTTCAGGAGTTAGAAATGCCTTTCTCCCCTGGTTTGCATGATTCACTCTCCACATCCTAAGTTCAGGGGGGGCAGAGGGCACTCGTTTTGGCCAGACTGATGTCAGCATTGAGGTAGAATAGGAAAAAAGGAGGAGATGCCCCAAGGGAGCCTGTTCATGGAAAATTTCTAATTTGGTCAGTTCCAAGCATCTCACAGAAAAGCCTGCGCTTGGGAGATTTCAACCCAGTTTTGCAGGCTGAAGAGGCATGACTAATTATGGAAGGTAGTGATGGAAATAAAGCTGGCATCTCCGTCCTGCCCTGGACCAGCTCTTCGCCACACTGCAACCTTGGGGCATCTACACCTCCGGTGAAATGTCTCCAGAGATGATCAGACCTTCTCTTCCCTGCTTTGCATCTAGTTACTGCCTAACCCCAGGAGACCAGATGCTTCCTTTGTCTGGCAGCTTTGGTTGTGTTTCTATCCAGGCAAACAGCTACTACATGAAAGTAGTAGCAGTTTCCCTTGCTTTACAGTAATCAAAATGACAGGATAACGAGGCAACCCAGTAGCCTGCTTTGTCTTCCACTTGTGCCGAGTTCCAGGCTGGGTGTCAGCTCAGTCCCCTATCTAGATGAAATACATCTTTTTTACTTTTCTTCTTGTTGCTGCCAAAAGTGACAGACTGTTTGCAGAAATCAACAATATTTTGTCAAAACGAAATCCAAACATTTCCAGCAAAAACTCAGCGTTTTCTGGTGCTGGCTGTGTTGATGCAAAAACAAATCTCCGTGGGAAACGCCAACATGGAAAGAAAATGGAGAAATAGGTTGGACTATTCTGCAGAATACTTCTCCTGGCTCTCTGATTCAGATGTGTGTCTGAGGGACTGGAAGGCAGAGGGTGGTTGAACCCAAGAGCTTAATCTGGACCACTCTATGTTTATTTAGACCAGATTGGTGTAAACAGACGTGCTCTGTTGACATGCACAAGGAGCCCGGTCTGTGCAGTTTGTGCACAGTAAGTACCGATTCTCGCTCCCTGCTTTCCAATATCAGGACGCGATGCTTCATCCGAGCTACAGCTCCAAGTTAAGGGAACTGATTTTTAAGGTTTCATCCATCTGCTCTTGCCTCATTCATGTCGCCCTGTCTTCCTTCCCCCTTCGTTTGCACCGAGTAAGGCTGTCGGTCTGCCTCTATGTTTAGTGTAGCAGATACTTCCATAAACATCCATCTTCTGAAATCCCTCCCCGGGGGCCTCGCAGCACTGTAGTCAGCAGCCTACAGTGGCACCGGACCGCGGTGGGAGGACTTTCCGCTCCACACCCACCTGAAACGAAATGGTTTTATCGGGGCTCTCCCACGCCTGCCAAGTGCATCTCGATGCTCCCCTCCCCGTTGCTGCCGCTCCTCACTTCATTAGCGCTGGAGATGTTTATAAATGGAAGAGATAATATTTTTCGTTTCCAGTTTGGGTTTCCAGGGCAGCCACTTTCTAAAGCACTTAGGAAGCTTAGAGAAGACGAGGTTATATAAACGATTTTCCCCCCCGGGCTCTTATTAATCAAGTGGCTTGTGGAGCCATTCCCATAGCTTTGGGATCAAGGGCACTAGCTGGGTGAGAGGAGGCAGGCAGTTAATATAAGACATCTTTTTCTTGGCTCTTACCCTTTTTTTTGGTAGGTTTGCGATGAATGAAGCAGTCAGATCCGGCTGTTGGGGTTTGAAAGCAGCCAGAGGGCTGAGTAGCATGCTCCTAGGTTACATTCAAACTCTGTTTTGGGCTTGACTCTTGTATTAGCCCCTTCTAGGCCTTCAAGTGAGTCATGTAGCATCTTTTAATGATGATTTACCTGGCCCTGTTGATATGTCCCTGTAAAATTTGGTTATTTGATGTAAAACTTTTGCATTTCCTGAGTGTAGGGTAAATATGATTTCAATAGCAATGGGCAATGAGTTGATCCTTGTGCTTTTACAATAAAACCCTATGGACATGCATACACACACACTAATTAATGTATTTCCTGGCAAGCCCTGATGCATTTCTAAAGCTTCCCAGCATTTTCCCACCCAGGCTCCAACAGCGGCTGCTACCTAGGGTGGCTGTGAGCAGCACGGGTGGCTCGTGGGTTTGGAAAGCAGGAGCAAGCTTTCGTTCCCATTAGAATGAAACCAAGCTCTGCCTCCTCCTCTGTGTCCTTCCTCCCGCTGTCTCCCCACCACGAGAGCTGAGGAATGGGGTCTTTCTGTTTTCCTTGGGTGGATGGAGCTCCATCTGTAGCGGCAGGTCCAGCTGTTTCAAGCCTGGAGCCGAAGGTCCACAGGAAATCAGCTCATTAGTCTGTTGACCCACCTTCCAGTTTTCCAACCATGCTCTCTCGGTGTGAAAATAATGATTTAAATAGCCAAGGGTGGAAAATAATGATTTAAAGGGGGTAAAGGGGATATTCGCAACTATTGCTGACTGTAGACTTGGCAGAAGGAAACTGTATTTCTTCCGGGTCTTGGGAGCGTGTGAGAAAAGGTGTTGAACATCTGGAGCGATTTAGCAGTTTCATGCTGTTGTGCAAGGCTGCACACTCGGGGTGGTGCAAACGTAGTTCACGCCGAAGAACTGGGATGGGTCGACGGAGAGAAAAGCCGCTTGCGGCGTTTGGCTTGAGCAGGTGCAGGTTGGGCGACGCAGAGGAGCCGTGTCGACCTCCTCCGGGGACAGATGATGGCTCGTGGTGGCCCCTGGCCTCCCTGAAGCATTGCTCAGGACATCGCAGACAGCCCCTGTGACGTTTGGTGTATCGTCGGAATGAATTTTCTTGACTTGCCAGAACTAATTTTCAGGTTGGAAGGAAACTCCAAGCCTCAGAGATATATTTTGAGAGTTTCAACTCACTCATGATGCTAAAACACTGATCGGGCTTCCCAGCTAAAAAGGCAGATTCCTTTCAGCTCATCCGCACCCGAGACCTACCCCTCCCACAGAAACCTCCTCGAAGACACGAACTAACTGGGCAAAAAGAGGGTTTGTTAACATATTGCTCTTAATTGACTTTTTTCCTTTCCCATTTTGAATTTTCTTCCCATTTTAGAAGTGCAAAAATAGAAAGTTTTAGCTCAGGTTGAATGACACACCATTTTCCTTATTTATTTTCTTTTCGCTGTTTTAGCCCAATGAGAAGTGTGTGAAAAAAACCCCAAACCGGTTTGCATCAACCCGGAACATATTTAGAAAAAATATTTACGTCTGCTTTTTTCCTTCAACTACCAGCAAAGCACAAAAAAAAAAAAAAAAAAAATCAGCTGTTTTCACAACTTTTGCTGCAGGCAGCGGCGAAGCGGATAGGGAAGCAAACCAGCTTGTGTGCTAAACCCCCTTGTATCTCAAGATCTCCGTTCAACGGCTTTCTGAAGATAATTAAAAAACCTGAAATAACTGGTGATGATGATGATAGCTGTAGATGGGTGACCATACTTCCACTGGAGTCGCAGGCCCCTGCCGACCAGCTGTCTCTTCCCCATTTACACCAGCAAGGATTTAGGACCTAGGCGAACTAATCAGGAGACCCTCATGGGGAGAGAGGCGTGTTATTTAATTAGCTTTACAATGGACTGACTGGGAGGCACGTGGTGGCTCTAATGGAAGGAGATAGATGTCCTTTTAGCTGGGCTAATTGTTAGGAAATAGCAGAGTCTTTGTTCAGCCCCAGCATGTGGCCTGTGATCTCTCAGAGCCCAGGGGCTGCCCGCTTATAATTTTAGACAGATCTATTCAAGCCTGCTCTGTAGCGCTGGGCCGAACAAGACGGGTATTGTTGGAGAGCCAGGATCGCCGTCCAAGAAAACCACCCCGAAAAACCCAAACACGTGTAGAGAGGAATATTTCTCTGTCGTTTATTCACTATCGGGCCGGGTTGCCAAGCGGAGACAATTGCAAGCGAGGAGGTTTCCAGCGCCGGGCGAGGGTTTTTCCTCTTTGAAACACATACGCAGGCGAATCCTTCATCCCAGGAGCGATGCGGTGGGCTGAAGGGGTGTCTCCGCCAGCAGAGCCTATCTGGGGAGGGCAGCTTTAGGGCTTTAATTGCTAGTGTGGGTCTCATCCTGTAATTCCCTTGCTGTGGGCTTGGTGTACGTGGGGTAATCGTGCCCATCGCCGTATTATCTCCGTAGACTGGCTGTAGGCACCTGTCATCTCATGGTCACGGTGGGACAGTGGTTTGGGCTGGAGGGATCTTGGCTGTTGGATCAGTGTCTGTGCCTCCCAGGGTCCTGCGTGACAAGGGACGGGAATCCCGGTTCTCTTTCCTGAGCTTTCCCCTCAAATCTCTCTCTGGCGAGAGAGAGACCCCTTCACGGTCCCCAGCCCCTGAGCTTTTCCTTCAGGACTGCTGAACTGATGCTCCCAGCCCCTTGTGAACTGAGAAAGTGTCATTTCATTAAAAAAGGGAGATGGAGGCACAAAAGTTTGTAAGAGGTCATGTAGCAATATTGACCAGGAATTCAACTTTCATCTCTTGAACCCCTCTGTGTGGCTCCTGGCACCTTCATGAAAGTGAAATGTGGCTGTTACTTGGTAATTTCTTGAAGCAGTGGATCTTTTTTTGTTGGTGGTGGTTTTTTTGAAAGATTGAAAGAGCAGATAAGTGTTAGTGAATACAGTCTGGCTGTCCAAGAGATCTGCTTTATTAGCAATGATCCCATTGCCTCTCGTTCGTAATCCCTCACCTGTGTCCCAGGGAAGGGGATCTCAAGGACCATCAGAAATTGGTTCAGAAACCTCTGTTGCCAGAGACCAGTGAATGCCAAGGGTGAAGTCGCAAGCAGAGATGTGTTGCTTAATTCTGAGCTGGCTGCATTTTTTTCTGCTATGAAGGAGGCTGCCCAAGAGATCTGACCAAAGATGAGAGGTCCTACGGGTGAGGTTTGATGTGTATCGTGTGTGCGTGCTCAGAGTAATTGCGAATATCAAGAGTTAAACAGCAAAAATCCTCAGGTTATGTTTACCAAGAGCTCAGCACTGTTACTTGAGGAGGAGAGGGAAAATGTACCAAGAGCAAACAGCGCTGCAGAACAGCTTACGAGGATTTTCCATCCAGCCAGCTCTTCCTGCAGGATAACAAGTGAGTGACAGCACCCCCCACCAACGAAACTCAAGGCAGAATTACACTGCTCGAGCCCAGATTAGCTAATCAGGTTATGAATCAGCATGGGACCTCTGGGAAACCAATAGCTGGAGGCACTTGAAGATGCTCAAGCAGCTTGTGAGACTGTTGATTGAGGAACCTACGGCGTGCGGACCGGAGCTGTCGCTCCCTCGCAGCCACGCAGGGATGTGTGTGTGCTGGAGTCCTGACTCCTAGCTGGCCACAAAGATGCTTTTGTGAGCCATCTCCGCTGGGAAGTTAATGAGAGCAGGAGTCGGGGAGGCTCGGAGGCGGCTTCCTCTGCTCGCGCCTGGAGGGCAATCAGAGGACGGTATTGTGGCAGCGATGTCTCGGGGCTGAGCCGGGGCCTGAAGTCTGGATCTCCGCAGCGTGAACAGAAACTTGCTTTTAACGCAGCCAGCGTGGAGGATGGGGGTCTTTCCGTGACTCCAGCCCTACAGCGCGGAGCAGCAAGGGGACCCCAGAGGCTACAGCCATCTGGGTCATGGAGGAGCCAATGCTTTCGTGATGGTCATCACCTCTTGGCCACAAATGCTAGATCTGAGAGCAGCCTGCCTTCCCTACAGACAGCCCCGGGGCGCACATGCAGTACGTGCTGCCTAACAAGCTCTATTTCCATGCCCGCTGCTTAGCCAAAAAGGGGAGGCTGTAGTCACCAGGACTACTAATCTAGCCTCCTTTTACCAGCGTGGAACAACTCACTCAAATACTTCCCAGCTATTACAGCGCTTAAAAGAATTTCTCATATCATTTTAAATTCCAGGAAAGGTATCTCCCTGGGGAATAGTCATGGCAGCTGCTTGCTCTTTCCTCTCATTGCAGAGGGCCACCTCCACTCCCAGAGCCACCTCCCTGCTCTTTCCTTTCTTGGAGTGGTGGCTGCTGCTCTTTCCAACAATGTCACCCTTACGATAAATCCTTTCATGTCTCCGTTTCTCCCTGGAACTGCACGACACTTTTTTTTTTTTTTTTTCCCCTTCCCCTTTGCTCCTGATTTTTGTCTCATGCCCTCTGGATATTGTTTACTTGACAAAACATCAAACCGAAGCCCTGACTGCTTGCGGTCATTAAAAATCCCATGGCAGTTTTGGGGAAGGCTCCAATTTGGCTAATTACGTTCTGCCATAAATATCCCCCTGCAGTTTTAATTGGATATGGTGTTCTTCATTTCCTGTCCATAACAGCTGGGTGGTGTTGCTCCGCGTTATTACGTAGCCGTTGTATTTCACCCCAGAGGTGGCCGCGTTTTGGTAGCAGCGGTGCTAGGAAAACCTCCTTTTCCAGACTACCGGTAACACCTAATCCTGAGCCTGCTGTAATGAGAATGGGTAAATCCGAGGGAGAGGAGAAGCTATCCCAGCTCCGTAACATCTGGAGGAAAGCCAGCAGCTGGCCGTTTGCAAAAGGGCCATGACAGGAGCGAATTTGGCCCTGCCAAAGGGAAAGAGCCGGCCCCAGCTAGGAGAGAGGTCATGGAAGAGCAGTCCTGCCTGCACTGCGCATTCGGAAATGGGTCTCGTAATACCTTTCCTCGACGCTAAATGAATAATTATTATTATTCTTTTAAACCAAGGTTAGTCAGCGTCCCTGGGAACAATGTGGCTTTACTGCCCGTCCTTTCTTTGTTCCAAACTGTTGAAAAACAGTCAGGCTGCATTGTGGAGGGAGGGCAGATGGTTATCTCCGATCAACGGCAAAATCTTTTGGCTATATTAATGGCAGGAGGGCTGCTCTCCACAACTCGGCATCCTCCCTCGACAGGAGAGAGCCTGAATAGATATTAACGTTGAATAACGACAGAATGGAAAAGGAGGGTGAGACTTGGATGTGGAAGAGGAAAGATTTTTCTAAAGCCTGTAAGCAGCAAATAGGAACCAGTTGCTGAGGCAAAGTCATGTTTGGCAGGTCTTGGACTCCAAATGGTCACATCCCAGCTGAAGAAACTAATCAATGGATTCCTTCCATGCCTTCTGTGAACACTGAGCCATTGAGCGGCTCAGCTGGAGTTCAGAGCCAGGGCTTTCATGTTGCAGGCTCTGAAGTGAACACAAATTAAGGCGGCCGCTAGGACGGAGTCGAGTTCGAAGGAGAGATTCAGCTGCCATAGGAGGAAATCTCTGTCCGCAGGCTCTCCATTCTTTTCCTCCACTTTGGAGGTTTTTGCCCCGGTGCTACTTTTGGAAGCATTTCTAGTTTCCCCGCACGTAGGGGCTGCCATACATTGCACAAGCAAAATGAAACAGAAGTTTGGGGGAGCATGGAGGCGGGGTGAGGCAGGGGAGTGGAGAAGCTCAAAGCTTCGCCGCAGCCATGCTGCACCAAGCTGTGGCTTAGTGTCATCGGCTTTGCGGGATCAGGGCTGAGCCAGGATGCCAAGAGCGTGCGTATCTTTCCTAATAAAAAACACACAAGCTGCGAGAAAGATCTTTATTAGAGCCTTTGTACTCATCCAGAAGAGAAGGAGCCCCATTACAGGTGCGCCGGAGTTCAGCCAGTCCTTGAGACCGTTAACGCTTGCAGGAGAGGCCGAGCCAAATGCATCGGCCCACGGGAGCAAGGCTGAAGCACAGACACCGCAGGGGCAGCCGCTGCCTCCTCCGGTGCCGCTTTTTAATCCCACCGGCAGCTCCATCTGGGACCATCTCTGCTCACGAGAGCCTTCTCCTACGTGGCGTTGACAGCCTGTCCCCATCAGCGCCCGCTCGGGCGAGCCCCGGCGACCTTGCCGCGCGCCTCCTCTTCTGTTTCAGTCTGGGGATCGTGGTTCGCTGCAGGAGGCTGCGCTCGCTCTGAGCAGGGGGGATTATCGAGCGCCGCCGAATCGGGGCGGCGGGGGGGGGGGGGAAACGCTCGGGTCATTTCAATACGGTTGGGACCGCAGGTGCTTTCTGATGGCTTCATCGCCGCGGCCGAGAGCCCGCAGCCAGCTGCGTAAACCCGTCCCCGCCGCGCCAAGCGCGCACACACGCACGCACTCTCCCACACTCGCCCCGCCGCAGAGATCGCAGCCTGCCTGCGCGCACGCTCGCCCGGGAGTTTGCAGCGCGCCGAGCGAAGTGTAGGAAGGGAAAGATTGTCAGGCTGTGATAACTGCATCAGGTTTCTCTTCCCAAGCCTGCTCTGGAAGGGACCGTACAGAAAGGCAGCTGCTTCTCCTGAACGCCCCTTTGATTTTCAACTGGAAACGTTCTGCTAAATCTCCTCTCTATAGTTTCTTGCTTCAATCATTGCTGTCCATCCCATGTGGGGAAGAAGGGAAAGAAACCCAAAACAAAGGGCAGGTGTAAGCACATTATCCTGCACGGGGGGAGGCAATGGGGACCAAGTTTTATCCTTACAGCCATCCTCTTTTCACTTTCGGATTTCCAGGTTCATTCCTGTGGTAGGTTTCAAGCCAAGGACCTACCAACTCGAGGTTTCAAACCTTGTGCCCTGCCTGAGCATAGCTCAGGTTCTCCAAAGCACACGGGAGTCAGTGGAGGGAGGTTATATATTGGTCACACGGCGAATTGCTGGTTCTACTCCGCTGCTGCAGGAATAGGTTGCCCATAATTGAGCTTGCAAGTAAATTGGAAACACGATTGCCTGTAAAATTGGAAATGCGAGTGCTTGTCAATGAGTGGGGCACCTGAAAGATGAACTTTGGGCCGGAGCTAACGGCCTGCCCGGCTTTGCTAGCTCTCAGAGTTCCTGCTGGCTGCGTCTTTACCTGCGCCTAGGTAAAACCGGCTGCTTGTGTGAGCCAGAATCAGGCTCTCAATTTCTGGCCCCAGCACCTTGCAGCTTCTTTTAGTTACATGAACTTTCCAGTTATAAATACAGCTTAGGCGACTGAGAAAGGCAGCACTGAAGAAGCTAGAAATAATCCTGAGCTGTAACGTTTGCATCTGCAGCTCATCTTCCAGTGCGTTTGAAGGTTTCAATGGTGTTTGCAAGCAGGACCCTGGTTCATCCTATGGGTTAGCGGGCAGCCTTGAACCCCGGAGGCTGACTCACGTGGCTGCTCTCTGCCCTCTGTTACAGCCGGGATGTTCATTTAAGCCCATCTTTGATCAGAGCAGCCCGGTCTCTGCCAGTGTGTTGGAGACTGTTAAGACTTTCGGAGTGAGCGAACCACAAGAGCTGGTTGCTAATGACTTTTTTTTTTTTTTTTTAACACTTGTACCGGTAAATTGACATCTGTGAGTCATAATCTCCCTTCTGCTCTGCCGTTTGTGGTCTGAAGTTTGTGCTACCTAAATATAATAAAACATATTTCATGTGAAAACCGATATTCTTCTGTTAACTTCACGCCATGCTGGCATGATACTCATCTTGCATCTTTAAGATGCTTTTTATCCAGTCACTTCCCAAACCTTTTTGGCCTCCCACCTGTACGAAGCACGCCCGTGAACAACCGCCCCTGGCCGTCACCCATCGCCACACGACTGAGCGTGCCTGTGCACACACGCTCTGCCCTGACCGTGCCCGCGCATTCGGATGCACTTGCGGGTGGGAGCGGATCGGGCCTCTCCGAGCAGGCAGCAGTGCCGGTGATGCGAGCGATGAAGGGGTGATGCGAGCGTGAAGGAGTGATGCGAGCGTGAAGGGGTGATGCGAGCGTGAAGGAAGGGGTGATGCGAGCGTGAAAGGCGGCGGTTCGTGTCGAGACAGGCAGGGTGAAGGCAACTGGCCTGGTTTCAAGAAGCATCGGTTTTCGGCAGGCCGCCGCGGCTCCAGCTCAGGGCTGCGTGCAGCTCAGCGGCATCTTCCCGTGCTAAAACTGCAACTCCCTTTTCCCTTCGTGTTTTGGGGCTGGGATGCAAGCAGAGGTTGCGGCGGAGGCGCAGCAGCACCCAACTTTGTGCTGGATGCGCTGACACCCCCCACCCCCCCATCACCCCGTACCCCCCTTCATCCCGCACCCCCCCATCACCCCGCATCCCCCATCCCCCTGGACTTCTCGCCTCCCCGGGCCGCGCCACTCCCTCGGACCCCGGGGCAGCTCCGGCTCCGCTCCCCGCGGCGCCGGGTGCCGGGGCCGCCTCCGGGGCGGGGGCAGGCGGGTCCCTCCCCGCCGCTGTCACCGCTCGGGGCCGGCCCAGCGCCCTCCCCTCGGCGGCTCAGCCCGGGCCGGGGCGGCGGCGGCGGCGGCGGGGGACGGGCGAGGCGGAGCGGCAGCGAGGGAGCGCGGAAGGGCGGTGGAGGAGCGGAGCGGAGCGGAGCAAGAGAGAGGAGCGAGGGAGCGCGGAAGGAAGGAAAGAGGAGGAGGAGGAAGAGGAGAAGGAGGAGGAGGGAGGGAGGCAGGCAGGCGCCCGGCCGCCGCTGCCCCGGGCGCCCCGCTCCGCGCACGGCGGGGCTCAGCAGCCGCCGCCGCCGCCCCCCGGTCCCGGCGCGACGCCCCCGCGGCGCTGCCCCAGCCATGAAGGCGGCGGTGGACCTGACCATCATTAAGACGGAGAAGGTGGACATCGAGCTCTTCCCGTCCCCCGGTGAGCGCCCTGCCCTCCCCTCCGTCTGTCCGTCCCCCCCCCCCCCTCGCCGGGGAGCCCTGTGGATCCCTTCTCCCCCTTTTTCGCAGCGAGGGCGGTGGTGGGGAAATATCTGCCCGGTGACGGCTGGGTTTGGTTTTTTTTTTGGGGGGGGGTGAGATGTCTTTGGGAAGGGAAAATGAAACGCACCCCCCAAGTTGCAGCGGAGCGGCGCCGCCCGGGCTCTGCCGCCCGGCCCTGCGCTCCCCCGGCTCTGCCCCGCAGCACCGCTGGGGGAAGGCGAACTTGCTTTCCGAGCAGTTTTAAGACTTTCCACCACCCCCCCCACCCACCCCCTTCTCTTAAAAAACAACCCGCCGCCCCTCCAGCCTCCTTTTCTCATGCTTCTGGCATCCTTGAGAGGATGTAGGCAAGCACCTCCGGCTGGGAGGCAGGAGAGATGCACTCGGATGGGTTTGTTTTTTTTTTTTTTTTTTATGAGCTCCCCGGGACACCCCCACCTTTTCCCGAGTGGGTGAGCCACGCCGGGGCTGGCAGCCCTGCGCAAACTCCTTATCTGGGATGTACGTTCTCCCCATCCCTCGCTGGAAATGTCTTGTGTGGTCCAAGCACTCCTGGTATTTGGGAAGCAAAACTCCAGCGGTACCTCCTTTAGATTTACCACGTTTAAACCAGGAAAGCCCGCTGCTTTGATTCCACACCCCCCCCCCCGCCCCGGAGCTGGAGAAATGTGTGGAGGAAGGGTGCAGGAGCTATCAGGGAAGATAGCAACATGTTAGTGAAACGAGGCGTGTGGGTTTTTTTGTTGTAGCGATAAGTTCAGCTGCTGCTGGCTGTGGTTAACGCTAATAGTTGAGCCTTTACCATAATGAGGACTGTTGTTCACATACTGATGTCGTCTGACTGCCTGCTGACCCCAGACACTCAACTGATTCCTGTCTTGCTCAGTCGAGGTAGAGGATGGGGCTTGGAGAGCCCGCAGGGAAAAAAACTTCTCTTTCTGGGTACGAGGGACGGTGAAATGAGTCCTGTTGCTTCATCTCTCCCTGCTGTAACTCCCACTGCGCTGAAGTGGAGGTTTGCTGGATTTTGTGTGGCGCCGGTGCGGCGAAGAAAATCAAATTAAAGATAGAGTTGTGCATTTCTTTGCCAGTTAGCAAGTTTCTAGGAAACCCAGAAAGAGGGCTCAACTCCTGCCAGGCAATATGATTTGAGGCTGCATGTGGGAAATAATATGACAGCTGACTGCTGGAGTGCAAGGGGGGCCGGAGCGGCGCAGGGGTTGGCGCTCAGACTTAAAATAGATGCTCGTGTAGAATCAGCTTGTCTGCAGAGAGCTCCAGTAAATCGGCACACACCTGGGGGATCTGCCACTGATGGGCTACATGGTGTCTGATGCGGGGAGAGTGTCTTTTGCGTGATCCATCTTCCCGCTCTACCTGCACGTAGAGAGGACTCGGTCACCAGTTATAGCTATTTCGGTGCTCTGTGCCTCTGACAGCAAGGCTGAGCCTGGCTTTCAGGTATGGGCTCTGAAGGGCCAGGCTTCAAAATGCAATGGGGATGCTGAAGATGTTTTTCCAAAGCACCTATGCAGGTTAAATGAGAGGCTCTGGTGGAGTTGAGGACCTGTTCGTGCCTATTTCCTAAAGCTTTGGTTAAAAGAACATTTACTGGAGACTCATTCCTGCGCTTCAGGTCGTGACAGTAGTCTGTTTGCTTGCAGGGGAAGAAAATGGGATAGGAAGAAACACTTGGTCCGTTGGGGCAGGGCTGGGGGGATGTGGGGTTTGTTTTTCAGTTCAGACCAAAGTATCTGTTTAAGTTTACACGTCTCCTGGCATGGGTGAGAGCATGTTACAGAGGCGTCTGTGTTGTTTAGGTGTTTGAGCATTGGATCAATGTAATTGCCTTGTGCCTGAAGTGAGGACTCGGTGTTTTGCGCTGCCTTAACTTCATTTTCTTCTCTCCATGAAAGCTCTTTTGCAGCTTATGTCAGCAAGCAGTTTTTAGAGTTGACCGAAAGTTTAAACTTGGGCAGGAAGAGCGGTGAAAAACAAAAACCCAAAAGGTAAAAAAGAGCTGACTCCCTATCGACTTCAGCTGCAGTCGCTTCTGTTTTGGTGGCTGCGCTAACACTGTGAGCCAAAAAGGTCAATGTTGTCAATTAGCTGGCTTAACCTCATTTCCCCTCTAACTTTTTAGAGAATGCTGAAGCTTTCTTGCTTGGTTGGATTGATGTTGAGAGAAGCAGTATGGATCCCAGCTTACGTTTCTGGGATCCAGCAATGCCATGTGTAGGGGACATAACTTTTCTCTGCTCCTGTCTGGTTTGGGCTGCATCTGTGGACTTAACTGCTCCCTGATGGCTCGTTCAGCCCCTGGTCTCGGTTGCTGAGT
Organism: Gymnogyps californianus; assembly: GCF_018139145.2. Taxonomy (NCBI): domain Eukaryota; kingdom Metazoa; phylum Chordata; class Aves; order Accipitriformes; family Cathartidae; genus Gymnogyps; species Gymnogyps californianus. The sequence goes on from NC_059495.1 coordinate 7,096,110, forward strand.
CTGCCACCAAACGTGCCCATTGCCCTTCTTTTCAAAATGGGCTTTGGCCTCGCTGAGAAGGAGTCCAGCCTCTTGTTCCTTTACATGCCAGCAAGCAGCAAGCAGATTTGCTTCACGGTATCCATAGGGTTAACCTTACACAGGGAGAGTCGTTGCAGGCATAGGTTTTCAATTGTGCAAGATGTTTAATGTGCCAGGTGCTTGATGCCCTGTAAAACTGCAGAGATGCATTGGCCGCACAGTACCGTCCCCCTCTCACTCCCCTGAAGTAAAACCCTGCTCCAACCCACACGTGCAGGCAGCCTCTGTGTGTAAAAGTTAGATGGGATTTGTAGTGTGTCCAAAGGGTTTAAAAATAACCTGAAAGGGATGTGGAGTTGTACAAAGCTTCCAAAGCCAAATTCCCCCCCGCTGTTGCCAGCAAGAATGTATGAGTGAGATGAGTAGGTCAGGAGCCAAAAAACCACCGTGGTGGGCTTCTCCTTTAATATACAGGTTATATGTGCATGGGTTTTCATTATAAGGATCTGATAGAGTAGATGGCAACATCACTTTTGATTGCAGATGTATGACTGATCCACCAATGGGTTGGTGGGACTTAGTTTACCGGCTTTTTTTCAGACAGTAAAAACCCAAACCATGCGAAAATCAACCCTAACGGGAACTTAACCTTGCGACTGGTAAACGCTGCCCTCCGCAAACAATTTGTTTCCTCCAGTTCTGCAAAAGCTCTGTTTGCTCTCTGTGGTCAGAGTTAAAAGCAGGTCCGCAACCCTTGCTGGAAGCTGGCAGTGTTTTAATTGGGACTCCCAAGTACTGAGAGATAACGACATTTCTTGCTAATGAAGCTGCTGACTTGCTGCCCCCGAGGCGTCCCGCAAGGTACGGTAGAAGGGCTGTAATGGCAGGAGGTGATGCTGGGCATCACAAGTGAGGCAGAGATGCTGGGCTCCCCGTCCTCCTGCATCCACTCCCCCTCTTGCTTCCTTTCTCTGGAGGTGTGTTACGGGCGCAGTGGTGGATTTGTTCCTGTCTAGCATGAAAAGAGGAATTGGTCTGTGCACATGTAGTGTAGAAATCCTGACTGCCGGGAGACGGAAGGACCCTGCGCGTTTCGGCGCTTCCCATGTGTACCCTAAGGACAGCTGGGAGACAGACGCGTTGTTTCCATTGGCCTGTGCGTGGGTGGCATCCCAGGGGTGTATTTTTATCTGGCAAGAGCCTTTCCCTCTGTTTAAGATTTGGGACAAAGTCGGGTCAGGGCTGAAGCAACGTTTCTTCTGCTGTGGTTACTGCAGGGTACAGGGAAGCGGACAGCTTCTACCCAGCGTGTATTCGGATGTAGGACCTGCCTGCATCACACCGCTTCCCCTTCCCATAGCCAGGTCAATCTTTTCTTTTTGTCCTTTGCTTTCGCTTTCAGTGCAGGCAAATAAGGGAGTTTGCATTTAAAGTGGAGTCTTCTGGCAAATGCATACCCTCCTCCGCAGTGCCTTGCTGCAAAGTGCTTTACGAGCCTGAATGCGTCTTCATTATGGTCATAGGATGGGATCCTTCATCCTTCCCTCTGTCTTGTCTAGGGAGGGCAAGTTTCCAGCCATACCTTCGCTCCGAGGTCTGTATATATGTGCACAGAATAGGGTCACAGCTGGATCAGCGCATTCAAGGGGAGTCAACTTGCTGAGCTGGTTGGGGATAAGAGCAGTGCATAGGACTTGGAACATCTTCTCTTCCAAAAAGGAAGGTTTGATCCTGCGTTATCTTTGCACAGCGCTGAGACTCCAGGCTGGTCCCTGCAGCTCTGTCAGCCACTGGGTGACTCGGTTTCCCTGCTGCTGTTAAGAGATCCGTCTTGTTGGTGGCTTGCATGGTCACGTTTTCGCATGTGGGATGAAACTCAGCAGCAGAACACCAGCATTTCCCTCTCTGCTTCGAGATGTCCTCTGTCCCTTCCTCTGCATCAGTTGTACTGGACGAGCACTTACCTGTCCTCACTGGGATGGGCTGCGCGCACACAAAATGCCAGAGTGTTTGCCTGGAAGCCCAGCAAAGCCTAGGGAAAGGAAACAACCACTGAAAGGTGAAGTGATTTCAGGGATGCAGAGAATTGCATCCGGCATCTGTCTGAATGCTTTTGCTTATGCATTAACAGCAAAGGTGAGAGCTTGGATTTGGCTGTGGATTGCTCTGTGTGGGCATGAATCATCAGCCAACAAGGGCGAGACTCTAATAAATTGAGGGCTTTGGGCTCCTCTGGCATTTTCGATGCTGATTGCCTGTGGAGGAGGTGAGAATTTGAACTGAAAAAGAGCAATTATCTTTCTATGCACTTACAAAATGCCCATTACTGTGGTATCCAGCTAGGAGGAGCAAGGAGAGCTTCCCAGGAGGAAGGGGGCTGTCTGCACCTGGCTGCCACCAGCTCCAGCTTTTTTAGTGTCAACTTCTGTCTACTTAAGGGACAAAGCTGTGAAAAGAGGTGGATAGAGGGCAGCTCCATAGACCTTTCCTTCAGGGATACACAGACTAAAGCGCATCCGTGACTACAGCATTTTTAACCTGGGTACAGGGAGTGAGATGTCCAGGAAAAAGGAGCAAAGCCCCATTCCTTCCACTTTTTCATCATAAACTCCCCAAAGCATGTAACAACTGTGTAATTACAGTGTTGTTACATGAAGTGGCCACTAATTTACCATGTAATTACAGCGTGCCATGCTTTGATAGGCCTTATAAAATGAAGGGATAACACGGTCTCATGCTGGAATACCACGCTTGAGCTCTCCAAAGCGAGCTGACGAGCACGTCGTATGCCATCCTGCTCTCCCAAATCCATAGCAGATTGCTGGCAGGCAGGCAGCAAGTAGCTGGGAGCGTGCACGCTCTCCGACGGGTCTGTGGCACGTTGAGTTTTACCAGGGGAGCCAGCTTTTGAGTATGCTGCTGTGAAAAAGCAGCAACTGCATCCTCCTGGATGGATCCCTGCCATGTGGCTGAGCTGGGGGGGGGGGGGAGGCAGCGGGGACGGGGTTTAGGGTGCAAAGGTTGTCCTGTGGTTAGACCCTGGGATGATAGTTTGATGCTGGAGGTAAAATGGAAGGTGGCTTGGCGTTCTTCACCAGTTGCTGTTTTGGTGAGAGCAGATACGTCTCGGGCACTTGGGGAAGAGGTAGGTGTGAGTAAGATCAGACTTTTGTCTGAATACAGTTTAGGGATGTAAACTTGCAGATCTGTCATTCCGAATGGCTGTTTTCGGTTGTGGTACCGGTATCAGCTGGGATTTTGGGGAAGAAAGGAACAAATCCAGGTGGATTTGTCCCAGACAAGGAAAGAGGGTCTTTTCCTTTTTGCACTGTCAGCTCATCCTTGCATGGGCACAAGGTGAGCAAATTACATGACATGGGAGGGCAAGTATCATTGCTGTCCCTGGAATGGATCCAAAGGATGGAACTGCTGGCATCTTCCAGGCTTACAAATTTTGCTCGAGGGAAGACTTGTGCTTGGTAGGATGGTGCCAGGGGACTAACTGAAGTGAAGAAGGAGGGGGTGATCTGCCTTACTCAAGCATTAAAATGCCCCTGGAGCCAGGAACTGACTCTTCATTGCACTGTGAGGTTGGGGGAACCCCACAGAAACTGGGGTCTTCCTTATGGGTGCAAGATTGTGCCTCTGTACGTCAAGACCTGACTCTCCAGATTTGCTTCTCGCGAGTTATGGGCCAGTTTGTAGCTTGTCCAAATCAGTGTAGCTCCACTGAAGCTGGGGATATATGCTCTGATCCAGCGTAAAGCCTCATCACTGCAGAAGCCAGTGGGACAAATCTGTAGCCGATATAAACTGTACAGCTGTCTCATAGCCAAAAATTGGGCCTTCATCCCCCCCTTTTTTTTAACCCACGACATAGTTATACATCTCAGCTCTTTTGTTCCTCTTCCGTGACTAAGCTGCTCACTGCCTGTGTTTCTTTTTTTTTTTTCTTCCTTCATTGTGTAGTTTATAATCTTCCAACTAGATACAGAAAAAAATTTGTTTGCAGCGCTGGCCAAGAAGGCTCTGGTTTCACTGGCGTGGGGCCATGCTTACATCTCCAGTCAAAATACTGCTGGTTGAACAATAAATATTTATTGATTCTCCTACAAGCTCCTACATTTTTCCCAGGTGCAGTGGAATTTGAGGGGGGCCACTTGAGTCTTGCCCATCGCAAAATTGTGAGATGGCTCCAGAGATAACGGCTCTCTGGTGGTCTCCGATGCAAAGGTGACCCTTGCAAAGCTGGGTTCAGTCCTGCTGTACAGCCCTGCACGTCCAGCCTATAGATCTGCTCTCTTCTGTCCGTCCCAGCTTCCCCAGGTTGGAGGATTTGTGCCTGTGACCGCTGGGTGGTAATTATGTGAAAAGGTGCAAATCTGCAAGTCGCTTTACTTGCCTGAATATCTCCTTGAACACGGGAGGGACTCGTGTCTGGAGGGGATAGATAGTTTGATGTCAGGTCCAGAAAGGTGGCAAAAAAAAAAAAAAAAAAAAAAAAAAATCAGTGTGGTTTCAGTTTGTAATTTGGTTAAAAGGCTCAGGCTTCGTATCTAGATTGTAGACACTCGCCGGATCTGAAAGCGTGTAACATTAACAGGCTGCAAATGTTTGCATGCAAAGCCTGAGCTTCTGCAAGGCTGCGTGTGTTTAGATGAAGGCAAAGCTCTTGGCGCTTGCATTCAAAAGTGCTCTAAGTTGTTCTGTTCCCTTGTTGAATGTGGTGGGTGGCTCAGAGTAACTTTTGGCTTATTTAGCCCCGGATGGGGGGCAAACCCAGAGCTCTCCACCGTTGCTCGCCTCTTTCTGAACTGTGAGATGAAACTGCACATTTTTGTGTTGAGGTTTTTTTTTTTTCCACTCAACTGGCAAAGATCTGAGACCTGGTTTGCTCTTCTGTCCCGTGAACAGCGTCAAGTCATTGGGGCAATATCTGTACGTGCAGGACCGGGCAGGCGATACATTTTTCCCCATCGCCTCCCCTGGTCTTGCTGAGCATGCACAATTTTTTGACGTGCCTCAAATTGCTGTCAGTGCCTGGCTCCCTCCGTCCAGCGACCTGCTCTGTGCACCGTGCCGGTGGACCTGTTTTTTGCAAGAAGCCAGGATGCTGTGCTGGTGCAGCGCAGCCGTTCAGTCCCGCATCTGGTTCCTGTAGCCACGCAGCCTGTGGATAAATATAACCCGCCAGAAAAATATTACAAATGCAAGGAAGAAATAACAGCTTTCTTTCCCAGAGAGGAAAATCCCCTCGTTTCTGTGGCTCCCTCTGGTTTGGGAATGAGAGCTGAAGATCAGAGGTTACTGTGAGTCCTCAGCTATTTGCCGTGCGCCGGCGGCAGCCCCCGTTGTGGATTGGGATGTGCAAAGTCGCAGGGCTCTGTCTGGGTCTGAGCTGGTCGGGTTCTGGGGCTGTAATTCCCGTCCTCATCATCTCGCGGCTGGTGTTGGACACAGCAGCAGTCCCCTGCTCCAGCAATCCCCTCCTTTCCAGCTTTTTTGCTCCTGTTAAACCTTTTCTGTAAAGCCAGAAGAGGCAGAGACCTCCATCTCAGGTGGCTGGTTCAGAAAACCCAGCGTTGTTTGAACTGCAACAAGTCTCCGGTGGGCTGAGCCGTGCTGGCTCAGCATCCCCCAGCACTCTGGGTGGGTTTGCAGGCAGGATTGCTCTCCTGTAGGATGTGGCTGCGTGTAGGAAACCTTCCCTGCTGAAGACCATGTTGCTGGGGTGGCTGTGGAGCTGCAGGCCGGCTCCTAACCCCAGCTAAGTGTTCAGAGCTTGTTAATGAACGAAATGCATTTTCTTACGCGGAGGGGATTTTAAATTGGCTCCACATGGATTATGTATGTTGTCGCACTTTCCCGGAGGGTGATGGCATGAGTAGGAATGTGGGTTTGATGAAAGAAGCCAGACACTGAGTCAAAAGCAGAGCGACTCCCCCCGCGCTCCCCTCCCCGTGCCCCCTCTCCCCCCCATCTCATTTCAAATATTTGACGTGATTCCAAGGCATTCTTCAGATGGCTGGTGGGGAGCTCAGGACAAGCCAGCCAGTGGGACTTTGCTTTTTTTTAAATGCAGCATGCTTTTGGGGCCTCTGACCCCAAAAGATGTTGAAGAAAGGCTTGATGAGACCTGGTTTTAGGGGAAACTGAGGCACAGTGCCCCTATTACACTGCAGCAGGGACATGGGAGCACCCCCAGCCGTGTGCTCCAGGTCTCCCTTTACTTGCAGTATTTAGATTTTCTTATGGTCTGCATTAAGACGTACTGCACCGCTCTGGCTCCTCCACAGCACCAGGCAGGCCAGGACCCATCTGCCTCTCAGGATTTCCAGTTTGGGTGTACTGGTTGACTCTGATTTGGGCTGGGAGCTAGGCTGGGGGGGAGGCGAATGGCTCAGCCCTGCGTCCCTCCAGGAACCAAGTTTCTTGCACAGCAGGATGACGGTTGCGTGTCCTCATGGTGGCTGGAGTCCTGGGCTGGGATTTCCACTGGGATGCTGCCTCTCCTGGGATGTCCTTGGAGGTCTCTGGATAAAACTGCTGACTAAGGGAAAGCTGCCGCTGATGTTGCAGCCAGTAGACCCCAGAAACTGGAGCCGGACACTGGGAAGCGCTTTGGGGTTTGTTTTCTGTTGCCTTTTTTTTTTTCCCCGTCAGCACCATCTATCACAATAATCAAAATGTGGCTTTTTGACCCACATGAAAGTTTTTTTTTTCGTAGGTGTCTGCATGTGTTTGTGCAAAACCACTTAATTTTGGTCAGTGTTCTGGAAGCAGCAAGGGCTTTTTTTTTTTTACCTTTTAGTTTTGAGAAATTGTTTACCGAAACCTGAACCGTCAGAAGAAACAACTCGCAAAAGCTGAGTACTCCTGGCTTTTTCCACTGGAAAATTAAAAAAAGATGTAGTGGAACACGTGAAATTTGGGTCTTTTTTTTTTTTTTCCTTCTTTTTTTACACATTATTGTTAGAAGCGGTTTTAAAATGCAATGCCAAGTGCTTTCTCTTTTAAAATGCTCAAGGCATGTTACCCAACTGCTCCGTCTCTCCAGACGGCTTCGTGAGGTCAGTAAACACAATTCCTCCTCGTTTGCAGCCAGAAGTGGGGAAAAACTCGTTTACTCAATCCCCAGCATCAGCCGCAGGCGGCAGATGAGTCCGGCAGGTTGGTAGCAGCATCGTGGCTCCCCATCCCGTGCCCGGACCCCGTGGCATTTCCCGGACCCGTCCTTTTGAAAGGATGCGATGAAATTTGGACTTGATGTCAGAGGGCTGTCCCCGGTTCTGGGAAGCCCGGTGCCGGTGCGGTGCTGGGAAAGTTTCGCTTTCCAGCGTCAGCAGTGGGGTTTCGGAGCTGTCACAGTAGCCGTGGCCCGGCGGGGTGGTTAGTCACTGGGGCTGGTTTCCATCCCTTTAAGCGGCTCCAGATTTGAAGCTGGCTCTAAAGCTTGCAACTTGAAAGGCCCCGGCCGTGCGCCTGTTTTGCCTTCGAGCTGGATGACTCGCGCGCGTTCCTGGTTTCAAACGGCCGAGCTGCGAGCTGCCGGGGCCATATGGATCCTATAGAGTGACCTGGCTGCCCGTTGGACCAGGGTAATGTCAACAGGGTGAGGAGGGAAGGGGGCTCGGCAGGGAGCGGGGGGCTGCCCCTGCTCTGAGCTGGTCTCGGGCTGGACCAGCCCTCTCGCTGCTAGCCCAAGCCATTTGGCATCTTCAGGCTATGATCGAGGGCTGCCTCTTCCTTGGCTTCCCCAGGAGTTTACTGGCTGCTGGTCCCAAGCACTCATTGAAAGCCGGAATTAGGCCTAAAAAAAATTTAAAATAAAAAAAAAAGGGAAGAAGGGGGGGGGGGAAAACCCCAGAGAAAAAGAAGAAAAGCAAAGGGGAGGGATAATGTGCCTTTAAACAGCTGTGCGCCAGCATGTGTAACTGCGCTCGCTAATCTGGTGACTAATTCGGTGCGTTGCAAAGCAGCAGCGAAGCCGGCTGCCAAGCCAGGCTGCGTCCTCGGCCGAAGGCTCGAGGAGTCATCGGGTCCCCTCCCTCCTTTCATTCCGCGCCCCACCGGGGCGCCGTTCCCCCCCGCCATCCCCCAGCCGCACCACCACTCCCCATGGCAATTTATTTACTCATCTGGAGGGCACAGCCCCGGAGGTCTCTTGACTCAGCAGTCCGGGGCCGATGGGAGCCGCGGGAGCAAATTCCAGGCAAGAAATAATCTCATGACTTGTCTCGGAAAAGATTGCTCCGAAAAGATCCCCTTACGGTCACGGAGCGCTCCGTGCCGGCCCCTCCGGCAAAGCCCTGACGAGGCTCCCGATTTCCCAACCTCGGGGAGCCGGGGCAGTCAGCCAAGGCAGCCCAGGGGGACTTATTGGACCTTTCTCCCTTGGAAAAAGAGGGATGGTTTTGGAGACGAGGGGGTGGCGTGGGGGCCCCGGAACCGGTGCCTGTCCCCCCGCCAGGGTACAGGGGTGTGGGGAGCTGGAGCTGGCTTGCCAGGGCAGGGAGCCCAGAGCTCGAGGTTGTGTTGATTTTTGGGTCATTCCTCCTTTTTCTTCCCCGTCTTCCCAGGGAGGGATTTAAACCCTGCCTTTGTCCCCACGCAATTTTGGTTCTTCCATCAGTGTTTTTGCTCAGACACTGGCATTACCTTCAGCAGGGCTGGCACCGTGGATGACTTGCGAATCGTATTTATGCTTTTTTTGCCTGTTGGCTTTTTTTCATCCTAAGTGTCTCTCTCACCCTGGCCTTTTTCCCCCACCTCCTCCCCAACCAGAGTCACTTGAATCCCATCCCCTTTTGAAGGCACTTTGGGAGGTCTGGTCCCATGCCCAGTGCCTTCCCACGGGTGCTGGGAATGGGGTGGGATTAGACCAGGTTGGGAATCGAGGATCTTTGCAAACCTGCATTTTTTCTGGGAGGAAGGCTGGCCCCGTGGGTGGGCAGGGCTGCTGAGCTGACAGCTCTCGTACCTCCTTCGTACAACCGGGATCAAGGCTCGGGAGCGCACAGCTCCTGGGGCTGTGACCACAGGGACACAGGTCTCTGCGGGCGTCCTGCCTCCCTGGAAGGGTGCCCGTCCACCGCAGCGGCCGTGCTGCCTTTTGAGATGAAGATGCCTGGGGAGAGGAACCAGTCTGTGGCTCCTGCTCCCCATATACTTACAGTTTCACCCCAGCCCCTAAGCAGCAGGAGCTCGGGGCCGAGCCGCTGAGGGCAGCAGGGAGGCTTGCACCCCCAAGCCACCCGTCCAGGGCCCTGCCGAAGCTCCTCCAAGCTTGTTACAGTCGGTGGAGGATTCCCAGAGTTCCTGGCAAGGGCTCCCGGCTCCTGAGTCGCCCAAAGACACCCCCTCCACCCCCTCCTCCATTTACGTCTCCTCCTAATAGCCTCTTGGCCTGAGCAGCCGAATTCAATCAGCCCTTTCACCATCTGCTCCCAGGCACTTCTGCCGGGGAAGGCTCGGGGCCAGAGAGGCTGTAATTCCTTAATAGCTTCCGGATGCTGCATGCGGGGTGGATGCGAGGGCTGCGAGTGTCTCAGCCTCTCTCCCCCCAGCCTTCGCTGAGATTTCCAAGCTTGGGCTTCCTCTGGGCAAATCCGAGCACCTCCAGCCTCTCTGATTTATCCCTGCCCGCCCTTTGCTCTCCCGTCTCTCCGGGCTGAGGCCAATAGGTGACATAATCCCCGTCCCGGACAACCCTTGGCTCTGGGATGGGGATGACTGAAGCTGATGGGGCAGCCTAGTTTGTCTTTGGCCGCCCTCCCCAGCTCACTCCCACCTTCTTCGTCTTCCCAGGGCTTTGTTTGGCCCAGTCTCTGCGCTGGTCCCTTCCCTGGTGGGAAGTTTCCTAGAAGGAGGAGCTGGAAAAGAAGACCTTCCCGGGGTTGGTTGGGAAAACCCTTGCATGGGAATGCTTGATAACCTGGAGGTTGCATGGTATAGCCCAGAAGGGGCAAAGCCCAGGAGCTTTGTGCTCACCCTGGGATGGAGGAGGCTTAATCTCGGGGCTCTTCAGCTGCCTGGTGTACTTGGGAAAATCCCCTTGTTCTTTGCCTTTGTTTCCTGTCTGCTTAAAAATAAATAATACCAGGAGAATCGTTCCTGGGATGTTGTGAAATGAAATTGGTTTGGCACCAGTGTTTCTGAGGCACTCTCTCTGGCGTGGGCTGGAGAGTTTTGGTTCCCAGGTTTCTCCCAGGGCCCTTTCTGGCCTCCATCACCGGAGGAGCTGAGCAGCTTGGTTCGCTCTTTGGGGACAGGGAGGTGAAACAGTGTCAAGCTGGCAGGCAGAATCCAGGGATGGCCTTGTCCCTTGTCCCCTCCTGGCCCCAAGGCCGGTGTGAAGCTGACCCTCGTTCGCCTTGCCCCAGCAATACCTTGGCTTGCACGGCTTTCAGCCTAGCCAGCAAAATCCTCCCCCGTGTGTGGCTGCTGGGGGGGGTCATCTGCTGCTGTGCAAAGCACGGCAGTCTCAGGGCCGGTGGGTGGAAGCATTCAATGTGCAATGGGTGTAGAGCATGTGTGGCTCTTGTTCATGGGCTGGGACATGGATGGTGTCGTTTGGTGGCATTAGTGGAGTCACAACCCTGAGGGCTGCCTGGGCAACCGAGGAGATGGGGCTGGCTCGGGCAGCAAAGCAAAGAGAGCAGGTCCTTTGCTTTGAGCATCTTTTACCTCTTCTGTTTAGTTGGTTCTTTCTCCCTTCCTGTTAAATCATGCTGCGCTGAGAGATGCAGCTAGCGTAGGGAAGATGCTTGGAGTGTGCAGTGAATATTGCGAGCTACTTTGGTTTTGATTTTAGCTGCAGGGGGCTGTTGTGTGTATTTGTGAGCCACAGAGAGAGGGGAAGGATACCTTCAGAGAGGAGGGGTCAAGGTACTTGCAAGTGCAAGTCTTTAGTGGCAGTAAATCCAGCGATGCAAAGAAGAAAATCCATATCTAGCGCAGGGGAATTAGAGGTATGTGGATCGTTACGCTACCTGCCATTTCTTGGCAGCTGCTAGCAGAGTTGACTAGTTGCTCTAAAGAGTTATAAATAATTTTGTTGATGAAAATGATTGATTATCCTTGGTCTAATATTATTTAGTCAGAGCAAACAGTGCTGAGATTTACCAGCCGCGCTCTGACCTCCCAACCCTGATCTGTTTACAAAAAGCCTGTGCAATTATTTGTTTGATTTCAAAGCTAAATATCCTAATCTCTCCTCTTCTCCTTTGGTAACTGCAAAGACAGCTGGACAGCTCGGCCTGATAAGGGAGGACAGACCTGGAGTCCTCGTGTGCGGTGGCAGGTTCCTGGGCAGAAAGGGACGAGGTGGTGAGATGGGGACCTGATGGTCACCAGGTGAGGACAGGGTAAAGCTCTTGGGCTTCTTCTGCTCCTCCGCACACACTCGCCTTGCTCATCGAGTGCTGCCTGCGCTTCCTGGGCAGAGCCGAAACACTCCCTGCTGTATGGAGAAAAAAAAAGATGCTATCAAAAGCCTAATATTAGAAGAAGGGCTTTCGCTGGGTAAGGCAGCAGCAGCGATCCCTCTGCAATCCATGGGGGATGTGATACGCTGCAACTTGCACCCTCCCATTGAGCAATCAGCCACGTTTTTTTGCCGGCTTGGCTGTACGTCTGGCTGGCGTTGCCCTGAAGGGAAGGGTTGGCCAGGAAGGCTGCGGAGGTGGGGGTGGGACGGGCGGCAGGAATCTGCAGCTGCAGAGCGATGTGGCAAGCTTCGCCTCCATACCCTGCCGCCCTGGGGCAGTGTGCATGCTCCGGTGACCCGGAGCTGCCGAGCCTCCCTTCCTCGTCATCGGCTTGATCCCTTCTGCATCATGGGCTTCGTGCTCTCTGCAGCATGTGGAGATGTCCTGGGCTTGAGGAATGCTGTAGGAATACATGTGGGCACCTTCCACTCGTGACTGATGGGCACTTTTATTGTGTGAACACCACCAACGTGTCTCCACAGCAGATCCAGCCCTTCCAGCTTTAACAAACATTCTTGGTTTATGAATGAGAGAGCTGGTGAGTGGAGGGGAGTGACTTTGATGTGGAGGGAGATATTCTGGGGGTTGAACATCATCCTAGCTTGAGGGCACTTCAGACTGTGTCCTGCCATGTGGTACCCTCGTGTCTGGCATGACGTGGCATTGACTCAGCCTGGGGGCAAGGGCTAAGACCAGGACACAGAGAGATCAGTTTATGCAGGACTTGGGCTGAAAATGAAGTGAAGGTTGGGGAATTCCTTGGGACAGACAGATTAGAGGCATTTGGCTGAGCATCTGCATGTCTGTTCCCTTCCTGAGGCAAGGAGAATTGAGGCTCCTTTTTAGGACCAGTGGGCTCCCAGCAGCAGGGACATCTGTGGAGTCGGTCTACATCAGAAGTGTGTTGTATCGTGGTGATGGGCAGCACAAATAATTGATTTTTCATTCTGGGCACGGAGTCATTTCACATGGCCGTGGATATGCAATGAAACCATCCTGAGCTGTGAGGTCATGCGTAGCTGCTTACAGAATGTGTTGGCACAGCACGTTCTTCAGGTGTGTTTGAGCCGACTTAGAGTGGTTGGGATCTCTTCGTGGGCTGATGAAAGAGCTCAACATGAGTGAAGTTTCCTTGGCCCTTATCCCTATTGTGAGGGGACAGCCCTGCCAAGAGATCTCAGCCTTCCCTTTTCACACTTTTGATCCTGACAGCATCTTCCTCGCACAATGCACTGCCGATTAACCTCAACCCGGCCTTGCAAAATCTCTGCTCTCCCTTTTCTGGGAGACTATCACGTGTGGTTTGGCAGTCCCATCCTTCCCCGGAGCAAGCAGCTGGAGGTGTTGGAGCTGAATCCCCATTGCATGTCTGTCTGTATCCCCAGATGATGAAGGAGAGGGAGATTAATATCTGGAGGAGAGAGTGAGGGCTTGTTTGGATAGAGAAATGCTCAATCTGAACTGCTCGGGTGTGATTACAGTAGTACCTTGGTAGCATCCTGTGTGTGCTTTTGCAGCCCAGGGTAAATCTATGTTAGGGTACTGGGATGCATCCTTCTTTTGGGACAAATCCTCCAGTCGCGTCACTTCTTCATCGAAGATGCCAGAAATGGCATCATCAGCCAGAGATTTGAGGTGAAAACAGCCAAAGTCCTGGTTTTAACCTGGCTGGGAAGAAATGTATGTTCTCGCGGATGGTGGGAAGCGCTGGGTGTGGATGACCTGGACCACTGTCTCCTCTGCGGAGTGCCAGAGCCCAGCCGTGGGTTTGCTTTGGGAGGGCTCAGGCCATGCTCTTGTGGCTGTGGAAACCTCCGGGGCGGTGAAGCCAGCACGGCTGGCCTTGCAGGGCTTCCAGCCCAGCCCGAAGAGAGTGAGGAATTTCAAGAGGCTTCTGGTCCCAGGCGTGAGCCATTTGAATACCTCGGGCACCCTTCCAAGAAGCAAATGAATATCTAGTTGTTTGTTCGGTGGGGATCGCTGGGTTTTTGGAGGTTTTTTTTTTTTCTTTCTTTTTTTCTCATTGCTGTTGGGCAATTTGAGCTTCGCTGCTGGGACTCGGGGTGTGAGGAGCCGAGTTTTAGCCGCTTGTTTGCAGAGGAGCATCTCCCGGAGCTGGAGCACTGATGCGGGGCAGCTGACACGGGCATGACCTGGACTTGCTATTTACACTTGACCTCCTTTCAGTCGGGGCTGGGTGTCCATTACAGGCTTTGCTGAGCCCACCCCGTGCTCCCATTACTGCGTGTGTGCCTGTGCATGGGGATTAGAGCTCTTTAGCAGCGCAGTTAGCGGGGATTAGAGTGAATTATCACAGGGGAAGCATGTCTCTTAGGTTTGCGCGAGGCAGGGAGTGTCCTCCTAGCCCTGCTAAGGAAGGATCGGAGGCAAGCAAGCCTGAAAGTGAGATGCTAATCCTATCTTCAGAGAGGACGCCCCGGCTCATGTGATGTTCGATTGGGAAAGCGGGAGGGTGAAGGGCGATAAGGGCCTGACTGCTGCAAGAAGAGGTTTCGACTCCCAAGCAGGAGTGGTTTGGGCACGTGGAGGTTGTTCCTCGCTGCCTCTGCGTTGGCTGCAGCCTCCTGGTCTGGCTATCACCAGAGCGCTGACCTGGGAGCTCAGCCTCCGCATGGGTTTTGCACGGGTTTAATTAACTGCCGTCAGGCCGGCGGGTTTGGAAAAGGCTTGCGCAAGTTTTTAGTTGCGATGCTGTTAAATCTAAAGTGACAGAAGCCGTTTTGAAGCTGATTCAATAGTGTTTGCCTTTGTGGGGGGGGCTTGTGTTGAGTTAACGACAGTGCTGGAGCTAAACCACGGTCTCTTTGCACAGCCTAACCTCTGCTGTTGCTTCGTCTTGATGGAAAAATCTTTTTGCTGACTGCTTTGCATAGTTTTGACAAGTGGTGTTAAACCGTGGCCACGTTCCCCAGCCTCAGAGGTGGCCGCATCTCCCCAGTGCTTGCTTTTATCCATCTGTGCTCCTTGCAGCAGCTGAAATGGGGAGGACGGAGCGAAGCCCTCCACCGAGGGAAGCCCCGCTTCAAGTTGCTGTAGGAAGACGAACCGTAGGTCCTGTCCCTGTCTGCTGAGGCTGGGGAAACTTTCCTGTAATTGCAGCGAGCATTGACTCAAGCCCTGTGGTTTTGCTTAGCTTCGGTCCAGGGGTTTCTCTAGCACTTCTTTCCCTCCTCTCCCCCACAAAAGCTGGGGAGGACCAAGCGAGCTGACCACCAGGCTGCTGTTCCCCTGCGAGCTCCTGGGACTGCAGGGGATGCCGCTTTCCCAGGATCTCCGTCCAACACCCACATCATAAAGCTGAGGGGGAGAGAGAGAGAGCAGAAAGGAGCCTGAATGAGGGCAGCAGGCAGGCTCGGACGGTGAAGCCTGCGACTTTGATAGCATTGGGATAGTGGGTGAAGCATCCTTTCACCTGCCGGTGTTGCTGGTTCCTCACCAGCTGCAAGATACCCAGAGCCAAAACAAACCCTCCTTCACCTTTTGGTTGCTCTGTGTCCAGTTTTCCTCGTGGGCATGTCTCCCCCGAGCACCCTCTTCTAGCAAGCTTGCACCCAAGCAAGGGTGTCTCCATTTTACAGAGGGGTGAAGCAATTTACCCCAAAGCCTGAGGCCGAGGAGAGCATCCGAACATCTCACCCTCATCTTAACCTTTCCCCTTCCTCGCTCCCTGTGATGCTCTAAGTGCCGAGAGTCCAAACTTGGAAGCAATGCTTTTATCTGCATTTAGGGAAGACAGTTTTCAGGCTCTTTATTTAGGGGAAGAGCTCGCCCCCATGACACACCACATCTCCATAAGAAAGCTGCTGAATGCCGGAAGAAAGCCGGCTTTGTTGTGCTTTCTGCAGCGCTAAGCAGTGTGGGCTTTCGGTTTCCTCTCTTGTTTTTCTCTTGAAGCCCAGCTTTCATCTCAGAGTATTTATTTTTCACTGCTTGAAGGAGAAAAAAAAAGACTTCTTTTTCTTTTTCTTTTTTTTTTAAAAGAAATATATTTATTTTAAATTAAAATAGCAAATGTCTGTGCCTGTTGTGCCATTCCTTGCAGAGGGAAGCAAGGCCAGTCTCTGGCGAGTTGCTGCAGGAAGGGGAACCAAATCTCCCCTCCGTACTGCCCGGTCCTCTGCCTCTCTCCTCCCATCCCATCCCCACCTCCCCAGCAAACGGCTCTCCCTGTGCTCACCCCTTCTCCCCATCCGTCCTTGCTTCCCAGATTTCCCTCTGTTCCCTTTTTTCCAGCTTTCTGTCCCGCTTTCCCTTTCCCCCCGCCCTGAATTTCGCTGCCCTTTCGGTCCGAGGAGCCCTAATTGGAACAGGCCGGCTCCTCTCCTGCTTCCTGCGTGGGAGTGAGAGGCAACGCTTGTGAAAACAGTTCAAAAGTGCAGACAAATTTTTGCCTAATCCTGCCTAAATAACAGGGGGCTCGGCTGGGGTTATTTGCCCGGGCGTCCCCGCTCCAGAGCGGGGGGCACCTGGGAAAGGCAAAGCTGCCCCCGGGGGGAGTGGAAGTGCCTGGTGGTGGTGGTGGAAACCTGAGATGGGGAGATGGTGCCTCCACGGTGCCCGGGCTGCTTTGTCGGGGAGCGTGGGAAGGGTCTCAGCTCCTGGCCCCCCTCTCCCCAGCCTCCTCTTATCCTGAGAAAGGTTTCTCCGCTGCTGAACCCTGCCAGCTGAGGGACGTTGGGAAATCTTCTGTGTTTCAGCTTCCCCCATCACTAAGTCTGCCCTGGTTTTGGTCCTCGTGAAGGCTGGGATAGAGGGGGCTCGGCGCGGCAGGGGGACGAGCTCGGGCAGCGTTGGGCTTGGTGCGGGCTGGAGATGGGGAGTCTTGGGGCTTGGTGGTCATGGGCTCGCTGTGGGCACGTGGGAAGAGGGTAGGAGAGCAAATCCATGCTGCTCCTTGCAGAGCCTCTGAGAAACTCCTCCTGCTCCATCACAGACACCCAGGGTGGGGCGATGTCCTGGACCATGGACACCTCAAGGTGGGGCATCACTGGTGGCTGTCGTGCATAGGGGCTCAGAGGAGGATCTCAGCTAGCTCAGGGCTCAAGGACTGAGGTCTTTTGAGGGAGATAGGCACAAATTTGTGCAGCCCTTGGATGCACAGTCTTAGAGAGGTGATTTTTCTGGACTCTCTGCAAATGGTCTGATTTGAAACCAACACACATCTTCTCCCAAAGTTGTCCCCATGCCTCTTTCAAGCCACCAAAGGGCCCGAAATTGTCACGGTATCAGCATACTGCGGGGTTAGTCTCAGGCCTGGGAAGGGGAGGACAAGGAGGCTGGGCAGGGAGCGGGCTTTTACCTGAGACAACAGCATGTTAGGTTCCTGACCTTGGTGTCCATCCATCAGAGCAAGGGCAGGAGGAGGCCGCCGGGTCAGCTGGCTCCACTCTGACCCGCCGTACATCCATTTACACGCAGGCTACCGGGTAAAATAGCGGGGACCAGACAAGGACACACTGGGGCTTTTGATGGGAAAAAAAGTGAGTGGCCGAGGGGAGCTTTAAAGAGGCATTGACCCCGAGTGGAAACTCGGCTGAAAAATGACTTTGCTCCCATCCTCCTGCTCAGAGCATCTTTTTTTCCTTTACTGCCATTTATTTTGCTTATGCAATCAGATGCTAATGCTTTGGCGTGCAGCAGAGTCGCTTGCGTTTTAAGGTCAAAATCCCTAAAGTTTGTAAATCGTAGTCCTTTAAAAAGATCAGATGCGTAGAAATAGTTTATACATGCGGAGCCTGGTGAGAGCAGAGTGGGAATTTGGCTGGGAGATGAACTCGGTGATCTTGGCCTCTGTGTCCGTTTGCTGGCTGGTTTTCTCTCAGGCTCCACATCTGTTGGTGCAACACCTAGCACAAGTGGGGTGGTGGGTTTTGGGCAGATCCCCCTTAGCATGAAACCTATATAGGGATGCAGTGCTGGCTCTCGGCAGTGTCAGGGTTGTTATTTTCCTCTTGTCTTTCTGAAGTCCCGTCCCCAGGGATGTCAGGGAGCTGGAGGAAAAATAGGGGTCTGGTTTTGAGAAGCCTCCGGGGTCTCAAACCGAGCCCCCAGATCCCTCCTTGCTTTGGAAAGCTGCAGCCAGATGAATAGATGTCCTTCTCTGCCTTCCCACTGTGCAAGGCAAATTACTTATCTCTGCTCTACAGATGCTGGTGATGCTGGTGACATAATTTTCCAGAGCGGCTGCAACTCCTGTTAGTATTTAAAAATCAAACCATAACACCCTGCCTGGTCTCCCAGGAGGAAAATCAAATGCAGTTCCCTGTCAGTGCAGCGGCAGCAAGAGGAGGACATGGCATCTAGGCAGCAAACCGCACGTGGCAGCCGTGTCGATGAGGCTTTAATGGGCGTCATAAAAACGATACAGCAAACCAAGTCTGGGATGCAACGCCGTGGTCGCCTGGCCCCCGCTGCTGCGCTTGCTTTTTGGATTAAAACCCTGAAATTTCTGAACTGAGCTTGGGTGTAACAGCTGGGTTTGGTGCTGGCTGATGCTCCTTCCCATACATTTCTTCCGAGCCCGTGTGTGCGCACGCATGCATGTGTGTGTGTACTTTGTGGATGGCAGGAGGTACACAAAAGGAGACATTTTATTTGTGCAAGATTTGATTAAAATCTTGGAAACAGGTTTCAGATGGCAGTGAAAGCTGAAACCGGGGGGAGCTAAGCCTGGGTTGCTTTTGTTACTGAAATTCTGCTTGGCTCTGACCTTTAGGTGTCCCAAACTGAAGGCGAAAGACTTGTCTGCGGGTGCTGGAGGACATCACCAGGGCTTGATTCTCCTCCCTGGGAAGTAACTCCCCTGCACCCAGCAAAGTTGCATCAGGCAGAGCCAGGTAGAGCCCATCGTGCTCCCCGGACACGCAGGGATTAACAAAGAAAATGATATTTAAGTAAATTCAGTATCTCAAAACCAGCAGAGGCTGAATTTAGATTAAAAACTGCCTGTCCCCCCCGTCTCTTTCAGATCACACGGCTAAGACTTGTCCGCAAACACGTATGCAGAGCTTTACAAACACCGTTTAGTTTTACACGTGTGAGCTTTTCTGTAGATGTGGGACACTGCTGACTAAAATAAGGCTTCTGCAAGCGTTTGCAGGCTTGGGGCTTTTTGGCTGTTTTGTTTTCTGAAGAAATTTTAACTAGTAGCTACGATCTAACAGGAAAAAAAGTACATGATGTTTCAATCCTAAATCTGCCGAGTACAACGTATTTTGAAGGAGAAGCCTTGAAATGCACATTTGGTTTATTTTGGTGTTTAAATAGAAACCCTCCTCTGGCACTTTGCTTTTTAAATTTTTTTTTTTTAAATTTGAAAATAGACTGTTTGCTTCTCCGATGACCTCTCCCAGGGAATCACTTTTAAGTCTTCCCTGTTTTGACATGTTGTTTGTGCAGAGCTCAGCGTTCACCTTACTAAACCGAAACCTTATCCCCCGCTACTGAAAAATTGATTCGCTGGGTATGTGCAAACCCAACCCTGGGAATCCTGCAGGAGAAAACAGGGGGGTTCGGTGATAGATACTCGCTTGTATTGCGGACATAAAAATACGATTTTGCACGCACCTCACCTTGCCCTGCTGCTCTTCGTGGCTTGCCTGAGGAGGTCATCTCCACACAGATTTTCATGAGTGATTCAGTGTAAAAATTGGGGTTAGAAGCGTTTTCTTAGGCTAACTCTGACTCATCTTCCCATAGCACCCGGGAGCAGTGAACTGCCGTTTAACCAGCCGGCGGAGGGGAGCGGATTCCTGGGTGGTCCCTGTAACCACAGAGCACAGAAAGCAAAGCATTAAAATGTAACATGAGGATGAAGGGAAAGGGGCACTGAACCACTTTCTCCCAGTGTTATCTCAACGCAGCAGATGGAGAACAGAGATAGCGAGGGTGGCTGCTCATTTTTCTGTGCCCTCTCCAGCCAAATCCAGTAAATAATGAAGTGTAATTTGCCAAATAGCCTTTGAATGTATTATTTGCTTTCGAAGGTCCTGATACTTCCACTGTGGCGGGCAATCCTTGATTTATGTGGTGGGGTTAGGGGGAGGAATCGGGTCCCGAGAGGCTCGGTGTCAGGAATTTTACTAGTCCTACCTGAGCAAAGAGTCGTGCAAAGCATTACTTGAGTGCCTTGGTGACTAACATTAGAGGGAGCTGCAAATGGAGGGGGGTGATTTTGCATGCCTTTTACTTGGGGATGGTAGGTGGAAGGTGCAAAGATGGAGACAGAAAAGTTGCTCTGTTTGGCTTGGTGATGGAATTGCATTTGGTGCATCCAGCTGATGATTTGGGGATGCTTTGCAGCGTGGTCAACCTCACCCTGTGCTACAGAGCTGCACGTGGATGCTTATTGACCCAACCCCCAGATTCCCACTTGCAAAAAAACCCCAACATTATGTTCTTTGGACTTTAAATGATGCCCACAAGTTTGACTGTGGAGGACCTGAGCGGAGCAGGAACCCCAGACTGGGTCAGACTGGAAAGCAGCGTTGTTGCACTGGGCTGCCCGTGCTCGGCGGCTGCAGTGCTGTCTCCAGCCCTGACTCGCCGTTGCATTAGGGATGCACTCAACGCTGCTTGAAACAAGGCGCTCGCCAGCATTTTGCAGGTATAATGGCTTATTAAATCAGAGCTTAAATTAACTTGGAGCGATGGTAAGCCGAGGTGGCTGGGGTTTCCACAAAACAGAGAATTCTTTGATTTTTGATGTCTACATCCAGACATTCATGAAAACACCAAAAGAGCTTGCGCATGTTGTCATTTTTCCACTGAGAACAGTTTTCATTGAAAAATTTCCAATAGGCTACAGTAATAAACCAGCCTCAGGTGGAAGATTTACCTATGAGACCGATAAAGTTCAGTCGTTTGAGATGGTGGTTGTATGAGGCTTTCCTTCTCTGTGGAAGATGTTTTTCAGGAATGCTTAAAATATGTGAAAAAGAGGCAAACCTTTGTTCAGATTGAGGAGGGTTTTTTTTAAATGGTTGCTTTTGTTTGTGAACTCTTTGGCTACAAATATCCGCCTCCTTCCAAATAAATTAGAAAAACTAAAAAAAAAAAAAAAAGAAGAAAGGAGGAGCTTTGCTTCTCATCAGGACTTACTCCAAGGCCTGGCTCTTGACTTGGCCGCGCGCTCTCCCATGGGGGTGGCTGAGCATTGTTCAGTGACTCACCCCGAATCGCGTCGCTCCGTGCTATGGGCTGCGCATGATGTAACTCTGTGCTAATGTGGGATTTTCCAGCTCTTTGTTTTCCCTCCCTCTTCGAATGGGTTTTCTGCCGGTTCTGCATCCTGCCTCAGCCTGCTGTCAGCTTACTTTTTCCAGGATTGCCTGTGATTCTTTAAAATTATTTTTTTCCTTTTGTTTTTCTTTGGATGGGGATGCCCAGAGGTGGAGCGGTAACTCAGAGATGCTTTTCTCCCTGCTTTCTTGTTCACCATGGTGTGAGACTCTTTACCTTCATTGGCGTCGGGAGCTGCTCAGCTATCTCCCAGGCTCCAAACGCTACCTGGGGTGATGAAGCCCAGCAGGCTGATGTCTGGAAAGGTCTTTGATATCCCCGTCGAATTTCCAGTAGCGCATTCGTGGTTGGCTTGTGGGGAGACCATGTGCACTATGTAACCTAGCTTACCAGACATGGCTTGTTTATGCCCTTTAAGTACAGGCTTATTATAAGCACAAGATTCTTTTTCTTATGTTTAAGAAGCCTTCTCATGGACTTGCAGGGTTTAGGTGTAGGGCTAGAGGGTCTGGGTGTGAAAATTTCAGAAGAAATAAAAGATTTCTCTGTTTTTTTGACAATTCAGCATGGCCAGCATGACTCCTGTCATCTTTCCCAGTCCCATGTCCTTATGACCATTTTTCTCTCCCGCTTCTTTCAGATATGGAATGTGCGGATGTGCCTTTATTAACTCCCAGCAGCAAAGAAATGATGTCTCAGGCATTGAAGGCCACCTTCAGCGGCTTCGCAAAAGAGCAACAGCGGCTGGGAATCCCCAAAGGTAAGACATGCTTTCCCAGTGAGCAACCGTGGTAGCCACAGAGATGGTGTCCTCCTGCCAGGCTGCCCTTCTCCACATCTGTCATCTCCTTTGTTGACTTTCTTCATGTAATATTGCCTTGTTCCTTGGCAGCTTGAGCTGGAAAAATCTGGACATACAGGCAAAACCTTTCACTACCACTTGCAAACTACACCTGTCTGACAGATTGTGCCTGTCTGTCCTGCTAACTTCTGCGGGATGACTGCTCTTGCAGCTCTGGGGACATGCTCCTTTGGAGGCAGCTCCAGGACTTCTGTTTCCAAGTCATCTCCACTATACGGAGAAGCAGCAAGAACCCTTTACCAGAGGCTGATGACAGGGAGAAACCAAGCAAAATGGAGAAATGGGTGGGAGAAGGGGTCAGAGAACTGGTGGGATTTTTAAGAGTCCCAAAGAAATCCAAAGCTCGTTCCTTGTATGAAATATGTCTGCAAAAGGGCTGATCCAAACTGTAGGTGCAGTGTTCCCCCACCACGTTTTACCCTTATGCCAATGGACTGCCAATCTCTTATGGGATGAGGCTGTGTAAGTGCAGTGCAGCTGTAGCACTGTTTGTGTCCTGTTTTCCTGGGGAAATGGCTTGTGGTTGCTCATTAATGGATCTCTTCTACACCCCCTTGTTGCAGATCCCCAGCAGTGGACGGAGACGCACGTGCGGGACTGGGTGATGTGGGCGGTGAACGAGTTTAGCCTGAAGGGAGTGGATTTCCAGAAGTTTTGCATGAACGGAGCTGCCCTCTGTGCCCTGGGCAAGGAGTGCTTCCTGGAGCTAGCGCCTGACTTTGTGGGAGATATCCTTTGGGAACATCTGGAGATCTTGCAGAAAGGTGAGTCCTGGAGTCTCCAGGGTGAATGGCTCACCCCGTCCTGGCTAGCCTGCTTTTGGGCCTTTCCAAAGACTTTGGCTCGCAGTCCTGCTCTGCAATGAGGTGTTCACCTTGGGCTTTGATCCCAATAAAAGCAGCTTTCAAAGCCCAACTTTCCAGTAGGATTTCAAATGGGCATCCCAAGCGGTAGTGGGCAATGCAAATCCTGGCACTGCTTGAAAGAGGAAGGGTGTTTGTGCTGGCCGCTTGGCAGGAATGCACAGTGGGCAGGGACGCTCTGCCTGCCTGGAAACGACGATGGGATTTTCCAAAGCATTCTTCCTCAGCTCGTTCAGCTCCCGTTGTGAATTTTACTACTTCCTCCGGTAGAACTGGGTACAACAATACCACCAAAATCCCACCCTAATTTCCCAGTTGTGACTGGAAGCTGCTTTTCTTTGTTTCATGTCCCAAAAGGTATAATGGCATTTTGTTAAGAGTGGCTGTGTCCCCCACAGAAGCCATCTCTGCCAGTCCCTGCATGACAGCGTTCAAAGGCATTAATTTTCATTGACTGGGGGGACACACATTGATTTTGGGTGTCGATTTTCTTAGTGTCTGGATGCCCAAGCAACACTTAACCTGGGATGGTTTCGAAAGAGCAGGTGAAGAGCTTAACACCTTTAACTGAACCACGAGCAGGAACAGCAGCAAATCTGGGCTCTATCTCTAGCTCCTTTCTGGCCAGAGCTATTTGCTTTCTTGGAATATCCCTTGTGCTGTCATACCGACCCTCCGTGCTTGTCAGCGGGCCTGTACTGGTGGCAGGAAGGGGAGGAGGAGCAAAGTTATGCCTTCCAGGAAACCATTGACAAATGGATGTTAATTGCTGATTACTAATTTTACTGCTACCTGTGGTTTGCAAAAGGTAAACACGGCTCTTCCCAGGGTCTGGGTACGACAGGCTGTTTTTCTGCTCTTTGACTCTATATCTGTTCTGTTCTTCTTATTTTGCATAATTTTTATTTAGTGCTTATATCAACAGCAAGCAGCTTAACCAAACAAAGAAAAACGTTGCGGTCGGTCCAATTTCTCCTTGCTATAAGCCATTGCTTGTAATGCAGCTATGCCTTCCTGCAACCCTTCTTCATTTGTTTGGGCTGTAACCCGCTGGAGAGGGGCGCGATGTGCTGCAGGTATTGACTGAGGCATCAGAGCTGGGTTTGCTTCTTCCTGCAGATTCCCCAAGGCATGGAGGTGAACTTGGTGCCTGTAGTTTCACAGTAAAGTAGGGATCATGTTTCCTTATAGCATTGACACATGCGGGTGTTAGGGTGCTGCAGTCACGAGGATGCAAAAGGCCTGACACAGAGAGGAGCTTTTATAAGGAAACTGGAAATCTTTGTGCCTGTTGCAGCTTTTCTTCCAAAAGGATGAAAAAGAATAAAGCTGAATTTCTTTGTCTCAACACTGTTGGCGTAGCCCTGGGAACCAAGAAATCTCCGTTCTGTGTTCAGTTTTACTGGTGACTTTGTCACTTCTTGCGTAAGCTGTCTGAGCCTTAGCTTCTATGGTGGGTTCTTAACACATTTCCCAGAAGGGCAATATCTGTGAAGTATTTAGAGAGTAGCTAAGAAGAGCTTCAAGAAATAACCAGCCTCACCCCAAGGACTAATTTCTGTTCCCTGTAAGTCATGGGACTCGTATTACTGGTAGTACATCTCCAAACCCCTGACAAGATCTGAGTTCTGTTGTGCTGGTGCTGTACAAACATAACGTGCAAAATTGTCCCTGCCCCATCTCTCCCCACGCAAGAGGAGATGGTTGTCTCCACTTTGCAGCTGGGGATGTGAAGCGTGAAGAGATCAAGGTCTCCCCAGGCTCAACCATGGAGTCAGGGTCCAACTTGCCAGTCCTCGTCTCTTCCATCTTCCCCAACCACCCACCATCATCACTTGGGGGTGTTGATGCTGGGAATGGTGGTTAACCCCAAAATGTTTGGCTTTACCTATAGCGGTGCGACTGCTGGCATCGGGTCATGCTGGGACAGGCTGTGACCTTGCTGTCCCTTCAGCTAACATGCTTCCCTTGTGAGCGCTTTCTGAGAGTGACTCATAGTACCACAGGCTGCTCAGGGTTTAAAAACGGCAGCAGATGGGCGACTTTTCCCTGCATGGATTTGGGTATTTTCAGGCATATTTTTCCAAGTTTCTTCCTAAAATAACCTCTTCAGTTACCAGCAGTCAGCAGTGCCCTCCACTTGACTGTAAGCATAGCTGAAGGTTGCTCTCTTTCTCTGTGGTCGCCCACCCTGCCCCTTGGCAGACACCGTGGGGAGAGGAAAAGAGCATTTCTCATTAGGTCTTTCTGTTTGCACAAAACCTCCTTTTGTTAGAGAATATTTTCCACCCTGCAATCCCCAGGAGAGAGGGCCAAAATTAGGCTCCTTGCAAGCGAACATGCGTTATCTTCGGTTCGCTTCTCTAGCCTCAGCAGAAATAAACATAATCTGGAGTTGTCTGTGTGTTTTTTATTTTGGTTACCCTCTGCAAAGAAAATAAAATCTCCCATGGCGGTGTCTCTGCCCACATGCCATACTGGAATGAGTAAGGTGTTAATAGAAAAATTGGTCAGGGTAGGAGCAATGTGGCTTTTACATGGGAAAGCAAATTCAGCACCAAGCCCAGGAGTACCAAAGTGCTCAGAAAAAGCAATGGAAAGTGGACAGTCTATGCTTTGATGTGCTATGTGCTCTTTCTCAGTGAATTATGCCTATAGAAAGGCTAAAATTTTGCGTGCTGCCCATATATACACAGTGGAGTCGGTATCAGGAGTTGGGTGATGGACAGTGTGGCAAAGCTTTTTTGAGCATGGGATCTTCTGCCTGCATCAGGTGCAAGGTAAAAGGTGCTGCGTAGGCTGGGAATTAGCATAAATTTGGGGTTGTAGGAGCTGGTTTTGGTATGCGTTACCCACTCACTTGCACACACCTACTGCTGGTCTAAAAATAGGGGCTTTTTCAGGAAAACAACTGTCCTTGTATGGTGGAGTTTTTTCACAAGCTCGTACATGTAAGCGTGATAAGCAATCCTGCAGAGAATGACAGACGACAAAAATTAAGGCAAGCAAGGAAATTATGCAACTAGTATTTCAGAACCACCTGAAGCCTCTGATTGAGAAAGTTGTTGCTGTTTGGTTTGGTTTTGTTTTGTTTAAATTTGGGCGTGCTTGCAGCAAGAATTCCCAAAGGAACCCAAGTGCATCAAGCACTTGTTTCAGTGGGATTTCAGCTCCTCACTCTTTTCTGTTCCTTTGAACATCCCAGTTTAACCCAGAGAGGAGCATTTTAGGAAGTTCAGACCTCTCTGTATTACAGCAAGTCTTGTGAAGCACGATATGCCTATGGACATGTGACATTTCCTTCCTTTCCTCTTTGCAGAAGAGGTAAAACCGTACCCCGCAAATGGAGTGAATACAACATATCCAGAATCCCGCTATACTTCAGACTACTTCATTAGTAAGTCTCAATTATCAGTATCATTCTGGTGCTTCCAGGCATGAAAGTGCCACCTCTTAGAGGTTTGTTTGCATCACATGAGGACTGCACCATGCAGTCGTTGCTCTGTCGTGGCAAAGCATGCAAACCGTGTAATTTTGTCTTTCCTAGTGTTCTGGGTTTACTTAGAAGCCATCTGTGTTTTTTGGTGACTGCCTTGAGATGCCATAATCTGACTTTGCAAGCACTATTTGTTTGAAGCTGTAGCTCAGCAGACCTCAAAAGCGACCTCAACACTCTAGAACGCTGGGAATTTTTAAAAGCCTATTAAAAAAGGGAGGGAATGGGGGAAGAAGGCTTAATTCTGGATTGCTAGGTAGGAGCCTCGCAAGGAAAGGGATGAGTCATCAATCTGGACTCCTGCACTTCCCATTGCCGTTGGTTTGGAGATGTTCTTTAAGGGCATTTGAAAACTGTAATGTATTTCATGAACCAGCAAAAAAAGCCAACTCACCTGAATTGGGATTCCAGGCTCTGGCCAGTGAGGAGAGGTGACTGTGGAAGTGACTCATCTATTACAATCATCAGTTAAACCTCTTTGCCCTGTATCTCCTTTGCTGAGACTACGCTCTTTATGATTTTCCAGCTTTTTGCCACTAGCAGCTTGCTTGAGAGGAGTAATGCACATTGATGACGGTTGAGGATGTCTTATTTTTTTAAATTGCTGCAATTATAAGACACCATCTCTCTGTAGCTTTTAGAAACCTTACTCAAAATTAGTGCCCAATTGTGCCAGGTATTTTATATCCAAAAGCAGTCTCTTCTTGCACTGCAGACCTCAAATTTCACTGTGCTGTGGGACACTGGAGGGGGAGCAAGCAACGCTCTGGTTTCTTTGAGCTGTTTGTGTTCGGGTTGCTTTCTGACACTCCCGTTCTGCCGACAGGTTATGGCATTGAGCATGCACAGTGCGTGCCTCCCTCCGAGTTCTCCGAGCCCAGCTTCATCACAGAGTCCTACCAGACCCTCCATCCCATCAGCTCGGAAGAGCTCCTGTCCCTCAAGTACGAGAACGACTATCCCTCGGTGATCCTGCGTGACCCGGTCCAGACGGACTCCCTGCAGACAGACTACTTCACGATCAAGCAAGAAGTGGTAACGCCAGACAACATGTGCATGGGACGTGCCAGTCGAGGTAAAGTCGGGTATCTCCCAGGGTTTGCTTGGGTTCTTGCTATCTACCTGTATCAACATAAGCGCTCCTTCTGGAGGAGATAGTGCTTTGGGTGGACGAAGGCCATCACGCCATCACGCAATGCCAGTAATGAAGCCGTATGTCTTACGAGGTTGAACTCCCAGATGGATTCCCTGATGGCTTTGAGCCCGCCCTACCTTTCTCTCCAGGGAAAACATGAAGAAGGTCTTTCTTTTCTCTACTCTGCTGCCTGTTTTTACAACATCTGCAAAAATGTAGCATTTCTGGCTCTGTACTTTGATGTCAAACTTGAGTGAAGTTGGAATAGGCTTTAAGGTTATTAGGGAGGACAGACTGCTGTGTGGTTGTATAAATCTCATTTTCCTAGGAGACTGGGCAAAACCCCACAATGCCTTCACAAGTTCTCATCAGGAATTACCATCCAAGGCTCTGAAGGGTTTTACACTTGATGATCCAAAGTCTTTATCCATTATCTCCATTGATTTTGATGGCTGTTTGCTTGAACTGATAATCTGTTCTGATGAACCCAAGCCCTGTGCTTTGTTAGGAGATGCAGATGTCATGGGCTGAGTCAGCGACAGAGCTGAAGGACCCCCTGAATCCTTGTGCTACAACCCTACATCTCCAAAGAGTTATAGGTACATGATTCCTGTTTGAGATGATGGGATTTAAACACCTAAACACTTTTGAGGATCTGAGCCCAAATACCTTTTCAATTAATATTATTAAATTCTGAACACATGGGGCCCAGATGCCCAACTACTTTGTAATTACATCGCTTAATGCAAGGCTGAGGATCTGGCTTACGGTATATATTCAAAGCACAGGTTTAATCCATAGAGCTCAAAGTCACTTACAAAGGAGTATCATTATCTCCTGATTCCAGGTAGGGAACCTGAGGCACGGGGAAGAGATCTGACCTGCCTGCGATCGCGCCCTGAATAGAATCCAGGTGTCCCCATGCCTAAAATTCATTATAGTAATGTGTTGCTGTGAGCCAGGTTTGATGTTGAACATTTAAACCCATTCATCCAGCAACGAGAGCTGAAGATATGCTGGTTCCCTGTGAAAGCTGGAGCCCCTTTGCGGGTCTGCATCACATACGCGTTGCTCAGTGGAGCTTATTTTAAGTTTCTCATTCTTTTTCCAAGCTGGGAGAGCTAATGACAGGAAAGTTATTATTTGTATTATTACCTCTGCTTCTGCTGCTGGCTGAGTGTTAATATGAGAGAGGTGACTTGGACCATATGGTGAGCCAAAAGGGCAGCGGTGTTATAATTTTAGGTAAGCGCCTCGTTCTGGGGTTGTTTTTCTGGCTATCTTTCATCAGTGTCTTTCCCTTTTCTTGACCTTTTCTTTAACATAGGTGATTTCATAATAATTCTCATTGAAATGCAATGATTCAGGCATGCTTTTGCAATTGTACCTTGAGCCTGTTCTCACTGGCAAGCCTAAAAAGGCTCCAGGGGAGGGAAGAAAGAGCCCTTAACTCAGCATTGGGGACCAAGGGCCCCTGGTGTTAGCAAACACTTCAACATACTGATTGCAATTGAAGAAATGCAACAGGTTACGGCCGTGCTTACGCTAACGCTACATTTCAGCCATGTAGAAGGGCCTTTGGGTGGCATTAATCCTCCCAGAGTGGCATAAAGAAGCCTTAATATAAAGCAGAGGCCCGTTTATTTATATTTACGTATGTCTTTACCTTCCACTGTATTAAAAGGTTAGTCTGTCTTGAAGTCAAGCGCTTCAGCAGTGGGAAATTCAGGATGAAGGTTTTCCAGACAGTCACCTTTTGCCTTTCTTTGTGTGCGCTTTAGGAGTTAATTCTGTGCTCCCATGGGAGTTGTTTCACTTTGCCTTATCAGCGAGGGCATCTGGTTGGAAAGTGTAGCTGCCAAACTCTTAACAAGTTTCTCTTGAGTAGGTGCAAGGCGTGATTTTTTCCAAAGGCTCACTTTTAGGTCAAATTTAGGTGAATTTTCAAAGAAATGACCCAAGTCACGTCTCCGACACTGTGGCTGTTCATCTGGCAGATTTTTAATTCCTTTTCTAAACGAGCTTGTGCCGCAGGACTTCTCAGGGAAGTGGTTATGCCAATTAATGAACATGCACAAAGCGGTGTTAATTTTCCCCTTGCAGGATTCAGGAAGTGATTGAAGCGTATTCTGTGAAATTCTCAAAAAAACGAAAAGAAAAAAATAAAATGAGTTTGAAGCATGGATATTGCCAGCAGAATCAAGCCAATGGATCCAAACTTCAAATGATTCTGGGCCAGCAATCAGGGCAGAGCCCACGGCAGTTGAGTCTTTTCGCAGCAAGTGCTCTTCAAACTACAACACAACAAATATTTGGGGGAGCATGCCAGCGTCCTTCCACATTCCTGTTCCCCTGTGATTTACTATCTGGGCCCAAGCTGCGGGTAGCTCTGCCAGTGGAAATTTCTCCAGGAGTTCTTGCACAATCCCAGCAGCTGTTTTTAGCCCGGTTTGGGAAATTAGTGAACTTGAATGATCCTGTTACGCTCTTAGTTTGTCAGTAAAGATGTTGAGCAATCGGCAGCGTACGGGAGATCAGAGAGCGCAATTTCAATTTGTTCTTTGGATCCTTTTTTAGCTCTCTGTTTTAAGTACAGAGGGTATACTTATGCTGTCTCTAGTGGGTGTAAATCAGCATAGCACTGTTGAGGATCTGGCCTCTCGTGTTCTGGTCTTTACTAAAAATACCCCAGAGAGTAGCCTTGATACAACCCAGCTGTGCTCACCTTACCAGAACTGGAAAAATAGCTGTTTGAGCTCTCAGCCTTTTGCTCTCCTCCTCCATCAAATCTGCTGCTGTTTGGGGATTTGGGGGTGGAAGCTGGTTGTAACATATGGCAATAAAAGGCTGCTGTATAGTTTTGCAGGAAACATCAAAAGTAAAGAAGCTGGGTGTCCAGTGCCCTTGAATATGCCTGAGCGGCATTTATATAGGGCTGGCAGATATAATATCTCTCTTACTGGAGACCCATGTCTTTCAGCAGCAAGAGGAAGAGGTCTTGGCACCTGAACTGAGCCCTGAATATCTGTCTAAAGTGGATTATTTCTCTGCCATTGCCTTTTTGAAACAGAGGACAATTTCCAGTTAGCCCCAGGCATCAGTCTTGGGTAGAGAGCCAGGACTTTGGGTTTTTCCCCTGACTCTGCCTTGATTTGCTGCCTGAACTTCTCCGGGGCTCAGATAGCCCTGCTCTGAATTACAAAGATAATAAAAATATCCCAGTTTCGGGCCGTACTTTCGAGTTTGGTTGGACATGAGGCACGGTGGGACAGCAACGTTTGCCTGGTTGCCTTCTGCCGGTGCAGCGGGCAGGTGAAGCATCCTTCTCCCCGCCGTGGCAAGCTAAAGCATCCCTGTGCTGGCCAGGCACATCTCACATGCCCTTCCTTCTCGCCAGGTAAACTGGGCGGCCAGGACTCCTTCGAAAGCATAGAGAGCTACGACAGCTGCGACCGCCTGACGCAGTCCTGGAGCAGCCAGTCCTCCTTCCAGAGCCTGCAGCGCGTCCCCTCCTACGACAGCTTTGATTCAGAGGACTACCCCGCCGCCCTGCCCAACCACAAGCCCAAGGGCACCTTCAAGGACTATGTTCGAGATCGGGCCGATATGAACAAGGACAAGCCTGTCATTCCTGCTGCTGCCCTTGCTGGCTACACAGGTAGGGTCACGCTCCTCAGGAAACCTCCTCTCTGCTGAGCGTCTTGGGTAGAGCCTCTCCATCGGTGGAGGGCAGAGCGTCCAGCGTCTCTGGGTTGCCCAATGTCTGTGTTGCTGGTTCAGCGGTCTGTGAGTGAAGGGTTTTGGGGTGTCTCTGGGGTCAGCCACATGCATGCAGGCACACCTGAGAGCACGCAGCTTCCCAAGGCTGCGTGTCCTTCAAGCGTGGGCATTGCAAACCTCATGGTGGATGTAGGACCTGGCTGAATGCAGGGCATTTGATGCCTTTTGTGTTTTCATTTACACCTGGATGCCTCCTGGTTGAGTCTGGTAGGAACTGGTGCCTGGTTTGTATTGCTGAGAACACAAGGTGGTAGAGAGCCTTTGTTGCCCCCTCTGACACTTTTATGCAACGTGCTGACCAGTTGCTTGTGGTTTCCCACCTCAGGCAGGAGCGGCTCCATTTCCAGCATTGCTGTGTGTGATGTGAAATGATCTTCTCCCCTTTTGGCATGGAGGAAGCACTTGGTTTTGCTCTTTACCTTGGTACGAGGCAGGGATTGGATGGTGCCAAAGCAGACCCCAACATTTTCCATTCCCTGCACTGGGAGAGATGAGAAGGCGATAGGCCACGGAAACTCCGGCTTTTTATATGACAGCCCTCCGGCAATCTGGCATCTCCATGGAGAGAGACCTGGTGGGATGGGGCTTCCAGCTAAAGCTAAGATAATCCTTTCCAGTCCTTCTGTGCCCTGTCTTTTCCCTGTACTATAAGTAAAATTCGCAGGGCAGCCTCCTGTCAGTTCCCCTTTCCCTCGTACATACTGATCTCTCCTGCCCCAGCTGGTAGCAGCTGTGGCCCGGAGGAGCCAAGCGGTGGAAATAGTTTGTGCAGATAAAGATCATCAAAAGGTTCAGAGCAGATCCTGAGGTGTGACTGTCCCTGAAATCTCCTCCCACGCACGGCTCATCTTAGGGCTGATATCTAGTTTTTTGTAAGGGGGGGAGAGATGCAGAGGGGAGGAGAGGTGGAGAGATAATTTTAGGAGCTATGTGTAAAAAAGGAAGTGGTTTGTTGCTATAGCTTTAGTTAGAAAGAAAGCTCAGCCCTGCCTGCTGAATGAGCCTGTTTCGACCAAGTCTATGCAAAATAAAAGTGTGCTCTGCTATTCCTGAATGGTTTTCGGCTGGGGGATGTGGTGGGGAGAGGCATGAGTGGTAGGAGGGGCTATGCTCTGGGACACCGTCCTCCGCCGTGCCACGTAAGTTGATGTTCCTAAGAAAAGAGACCAGTGAGCACAACTTGCAATTTTTATTCCTGTTTTCTCCTGATGACGCCTTTCACTGTGGCCCGTGGAAGTGTTTTGGGTACCCAGTGCCCGGGCAGGAGCATTGGTTGCATTTTAACAGCTGGGGAAACTGAGGCACGCAGGCACTGGCAAAACTAGGAGCTTTATTTTCCATGCGGGATGTTTTCTCCACGTTTGCTGTAGCTCATGGAAAAGAGTCGCCCCCGTAGAGAGGCGGCGTTCCCAGCTCCCTCCGCGAGCGAGGAGCCGAAGTCGGCGGCTGGACCCTATGTTTTGCCAAGGAGTATTAGCACCCCAAAGAGAGTCCTTGGACTCATGCCGCCAGGAAGGGGAGACTTCGGTTAATGCAGTGCCAGTGCACACTTCCAAACGCTTTGCGCTGCATAACATTTTCCTTTGCCTCATTTCAAACCCCGTTTTGAGCGGGGAAGATAATCCCTTGGCCCAGGCATTTCGGTGTGATCAATAAGCGGGAGCGCCCGATTTTTTTTTGCATTGCTTCACTTGAGAAACTTTAAATGGGGAGAGGAAAATCAGAGGTTTCCAGGATCAGCAGTCACTTGGAAATCCTTGGGCTGGAGCACTGTTTGCTTGCTGTGAAGGCTG
The DNA here is from genome assembly GCF_018139145.2 of Gymnogyps californianus. Taxonomy (NCBI): domain Eukaryota; kingdom Metazoa; phylum Chordata; class Aves; order Accipitriformes; family Cathartidae; genus Gymnogyps; species Gymnogyps californianus. The sequence continues at coordinate 7,128,810 of NC_059495.1, forward strand.
CTAAGCAATAATTCAGTCCTCAAACCGCCACAGCCTGCATTTACCGTTGGGAACGATCTTTGGACAGATGATCTTTGCAGGCATGTGACTCCAGAGATGTCCTCTGTCCCTTTTTAAAGCCTACTAGCCTGTCAGCACCTTACGTTTTCTGTGCAAAGGGAGCGCAGCATGGGTGCAAAGTGAAGCCAGGTTGCTGTGAAAGCAGGTCACAGCGAGAGCAAGTGAGAACATGCTGCATTACAAACTGTAGAAGAACTGGGCACGCTCAAAACTGTTTTGTATTAGTGTATTTCTGAAAAAAAAAAAAAAAAAAAAAAAAATCCAGGCTGGCCACTGAGAAGTGCTGGACCTCTTTCTTGGGCCAGCTGAGCAAGGAGTGTGGGGACTGTCAGGCAGAACTCCTAGGTCCTTCTTTTTTTGCTTTGCTTGACATTACTTTTACTTTACTTGGGGGAGGAAGTGCTGTCTAGCAGCTAGAGCAGAGGAACTTAAAGTCTGGGCTCTGCAGCTCTGGTGAGGAGGTGGAGCCTCCAAATGAGCAGAGCAGGGGATTACCAGCCCAGGGTCCCAAAGCGGCCAGGACCCCTACTTTCCCTCTCTCACTCAGATGATGCCTCAAGCACATGTCCAACACCAGTCACCAGCCGGTGGAGCACCCAACAGACACGCCATGGTGGTCGCCTTTTAGGGCTGGAAGGGTGAAGCCTGGGAGATCACGTCCTTCATCTCCAGGGCTCTCTGGGTTGACTTTAAGAACTTGACAATATTGTTCAGGTTTTGTTGCCAAGGGCCTGTTTTGCCGTGGCCCAGGGAGGTGGCACAGTGCTTTATCGCAGCCGCGGCAGATCTCTGATGGTATCTGCCCTAGGAGGCGCATGCTTTGGTGAGAAGGTGCATTTTGGCGGAAGCTCCATTTGCGTTTGATGTGTTCTTCACCCAGCTCGCAAGCAGCTTTTCAAAGCTGCGTTATCTGCCCCCACATCTTGACCTAATTTAACAAGTTGCCATGGTTGCTCAGATAGAGGTTGATGCAATTCTCTTATCTTTTTTGAAGGAGAAATGTAATTGCTTAGGAGTTGGTGAACTTCAGTTTCCATAGCTGCAGGGAGGGCCAGCTCTGGACACCTCTGGTTTTGGGGCCAGCTCTCTCAAAGCTTGGCCAGCTTGAGTCGTACATGAAGCCAGATTTTTTTTTTTTTTTTTTGACATGACCTAGGAAACTGAGACAGAATGCATCTATTAAATTTAGGCAAGCGGCGCGTCAGGATGTGTCTTCTGTGCAGGCAGATGGGCTAAACCTCACGTTGGCTTAGCTGAGCTCTGTTTAAGCTCCCTCGTTCATGCAGCAGCGCAGTGTTTGGTGTGGGTGGGTGGCTCGTGCTAGGTGCGTGCTGGCACATGGGCATAGATCCCTCCGTATCTGAGCCCGGGCTGGGCTAAATCGAGCTCAGCTTTGCCTCTGTGCCGCCTGCAGCCCTGCCTGTGGCTGTGCCACAGCTGGATCCTGCAAGCCGCTGCCTCCCACGGGTACCATGGCCACCAGCATCCTTCGTCAGACCTGACGCCACGTGGATAAATGCGGACGGTCTGTAGCAGAGAAGCGAGCAGCCCGTGCAGAGGGCAGGTGGTGTGGGTCTGATCGCATTGATCTTTGGCCTTTCTGCCCTATATTCGTTTTTCCACTACGCTGACCTACTTGTGCTGCTGTCCTCCTGGGGATGCAGGTCCAGCAGAGGTTCAGACCCTCCGTCTGCCCCTGTGGTTGGCGGTAGCCACTCAGGGCTGAACTGTTTTCGGCTTTTTTTGAGTGCCCCAAAGCACCTGCGTGGGTTTATAGCCAAGACGTGGTGTTTGTTTGCTTTGTGGTGCATAGGACCTCAGCATCATCTGTGCAGGCCGGGGCTTTCCATCTCGCGGTGTTGTCTGCATTGCCACAACACCAGAGCTGTGGTGTGCTGAGCTGCTGCTCCACGTAGCTGAACAGACAGAGCAGAGCGATTCCCCTCGTGTTTGAGAGGTGAAGGGAGGAAAGAGGGATGAGAAAGGTGAAGTGAGCGCACACCAAACCTTGAGCCCTCATCTGCAAGGCTGGTTTTGCATTTGTGATGCTGTCCTTTCTTATGGAGCTGGTTAGGAAGTTGCTGATGCCTTTATAGACAATCTCAGCACCTAAAGAGTTAATGCCCCCTTCCCAGCTAATATCACACATGTCCTGAGTGTCTCTCTTAGCCATAGATTGATGCTATCTTCATTATCATGCTGCCCTTAAAGAAGACAGAAAGTAGTGCAGGGAATAGCCACCTCTCGCAGATGCTATCTCGCCCAAGCACCCAGCAGCGCTTCTCTCGACCAAACGGTTTTGCCCAGGCCAGATCCAACCCTGATCCTTGCTATCAGCATTCGCAGTACCGTGTCGATAGGGCCCAAATTTGCCTGCTAAACCCATCTGCCTGGTCCGAATTGTCTGTGGTGCAGAGCCTGAAGCCTTCGACAAGCCTCCGTTTCTGAGCGATGCTTATCTGTGACACAGAAGTGAAAGCACGCAGCTGCTGTTTTGCAAGAAAGTCAAGTCGGTGCCAAAGAAAGTGGGTCTCTTTCAAGAGAGCTTGTGTGCTGCTTCCCCTCTTCTTGTTGCCTATGCTGCTGGCCTGAAGCTTCCACCAGCAAGCTCCCTGGATGTGCTGTGGTCATTGGCATCCAAAAATCCGCCAGGAGCTGGCTTCCCGGCCCCTCTCCCACCACGGTCCGGTGATCCGGCTGTCCTTGACATCCAGAGTCTGTGCAGTAGCTTTCCTAGAAACATCAGCATCCTTCCTGCCTGCTTGCCTGCACTTCTGGAGAAGTGTGCCTGTATGGGCATCCATAGCCACTTGTATATTGGGTTAGGGGAATTTGGAGATGCAGTCAGCTACCCCAGCAATCAGAAGCAGCACAACAGCACCCCTGTCCCCTGTGCAATGCAGGGGATGTTGTTAGCTCGCTCGTTCTGGGTCATACCCTTTACCTGCCCTTGCAGGGTGACTTCAAGTGTGACCAGCCAGCGGCTCCTGCCTGCTTTCTGCCTCCGGTGCAGAGCCTGCATGGGCTGAGCAGCCCTTTTCGCCTCCGCAAGGTGGGGAGCTCGAGGGTGGGGCTCGGGGCTGGTTCAGTGGCTCCTGCTCCACCTGCCAGACATGTGCAAATGACAGTGAAATCAACCCCACGCAACGCTGCCCAACCGTGACGGCAGCTCAGCTCTCACCAGAGCTGCTGCAGCCGCCGGCACCGGCTTCTCAGCAGCCCGGAGGTGATGGCAAAGCAGCAACTGTGGCTTTGTCTCTCCTTCGAGCAACGAGCTGGAGCGTTGCATGACGGCTCTTGGCCTGCAGGACCACCTTCGGGGGGAAATGTGAAGCTCACGAAACCCCTTGTGCTTTGCCAGATGCCTCTGGCGTGAGACCAGTCCTCCCGGCATGTTCTTCCTCGAAACAGAGGAGGTGCATCAGGAAAGCACAACTGGCCCCGAGTGGCCCACCTGGCTGCTCTCCTGTCTATAAGCATGGCCAAAAGCATGTGGCTCCCTAAGAAAGGTGCTTTCTGGGTCCTTCCCCGCTTTCTTCACACGTGCTCTTTGGAGATGCTTCCATCCGAGCTCCACCGCTGCCCTCCCACTCATGCAAAGCCGGTACTTCGCGGTGGCGTGACTGCCTGCGCCAGTCTGGGCAAGAGCTGGGGAGGAGGCGGTTGAGCTTGGTCTAACGAGGGAGCAATGGGGACGAGCTTTGCCATCCCCCAACGCGGTGGGTAAAATTGGGGACCTTCGGTGCCACAGTGCCATCGAAGGGGGCTCAGGCAGGGCGGGCATGTGAGCGAGGCGAAGGCTGTTTTGGAGATGTTGCTATGCCCAATTGTTTTGTTGGGTTGGAACCACAAACCGCAGAGCGAAAAGCATAGGTGCGCCGCTTTTTTTTTTTTTTTAGTAGGGTTTTTTTTTTTTTTCTTCTTCTTTTCTTGTTGTTTGAAAGAAGGAAAACAAAACGGAGGCCGTTGAGAGGGGTGGGGGTGTGAAACCGTCTCGAGAGAGAGTGGGGATGACGTGTTTCGGGCTGTGCCTTCCCGGGTACGGCGCGGATGCCCGTCTGCCCCAGCCGGGTGGTACCACCATCACCACGCCAGTGAAAGTGGCCGTCGTGCGTATTTTGGTTTTGAACCCCTCCAGAGCCGCTGGGTAGGAAGGTGGTAGGGGACCTTCAGTCCCGACCAAGGGAGGATGGCACAGGGATGGCGTGGCACCAAACCCTTCGCTGTGGGGACACCCACGGGTGCCATCGGAGGACTGGTGCTGAGGAGGCACCGCTCAGCCAGCGGTTCCCGCTGTAGCAGCCGGCCGTCATCCGGCTTAAGAGACATATTTTCCCCCTGACGTGGGAGAATTCCTGTGGTGTGACACTCCCCGCTGAAGGACCCCGTTCAGTGCCACCGAGGCCAGACAGGGCCCCCATTGTGGCCCCGGCGGGCGGGCGAGCCCCTCCGGCGGGCACTATTCTTAGCAGCCTTCATGGGTGCCGGAGGTCGCGGCGGGGCGGGAGGACATCCCACCACCCTCTGAGTCCTCGCCTTGTCTTCGGTGGAGCAGGGGCTGCCCCTGTTCCCCAGCCAGGGCTGAGCTTGCTCTGAGAAGCCCCTGGATGTGTGCGGCAAGACCAGCCCCATAAAAGGTGACTTGTGTCCCTCCACCTCACGCTTGGGGCTGCATCCAAAAAAAGGCTGCGAGAACGCTCCAGTGGTGGTTATTGGAGATAACCAAGGCAACAGGTCGGGTGGTGGGATGCACCCGCCGATCTACAGCAGCCTTGGGGCAGTCGGTGCGGCTGTGCGTGCTTGTACCATGAAGTGATCTGGACCAGGTGTCGCGGTGGGGATTTCCAGCCCCGGCCGGGGACCGCGGAAGGGTTGAAGCAGAAGGGATGGAAAATGGGCGCTGCTCCCAGCTCCTGCGGGGGCAGAGCTTTGGGGTGCGGAGGCAAGCCCGGCAGCTTCGTGCTTGCCCTTTGGGGATCTGATGTCGGGGGGGTGGCACCTCTGTGTGAGCCAAGAGTCACCTTGAAATCCTTTTAGGCATTAGGAAAAATAACTCCCTGCTCCTTGCTGGTCTGCAGAGCGGGCAAAAGAAGCTCATTTCTGAAGAGAACCCTCCCAGCACTAATTACAGCTGTACTGGCCCACCAGATGATGCCTGGACCTCCGGCACCCCTTCCCTGATCATTTCGCCTTCCTACCCTGCCGTCTCCCCAGAGCTGTTTTCGGGCACGCAGGCTCGAGCATGTGCTGGGGTTTGGTTCCTGCCACCTCGTGCATCGCCCGCCTCGCTGACATTTTGGAGTCGTGCCCCAGCGGCAGCGGCACATCTGCAGGCCCTCCGCTGCCTTCCCCTCTGGCAGGGCGTGTGTTTATAGGAGCTGAGACATGCCTGCGAGCCCTGCAGTAAACACATTCTTGACATAATTGCTTGTCTAACACAGAGGAATTTGGGGTTTTACGCGTGTCCCGCAGGCGGCTCGGAATAGACCTTGGGAATCCCTGTTCCAAGGATGACACCGCTTCCTTCAAAATCCCAAAATACCCGGCAGAGCGGCACCCGGTGCAGCGGCACGAGCCCTACCTCGCTTGCTGGAGAGAGGGTGAGAAATTGCTGGGTTTCCCGACACCTTTCCCTGCCAGCTGGCAGCCGAGCTGCGAGCACCAAGCGTGAACTGCATCGGCCGCTTGGCTCGGAGTTAATGACGCTTGAACCTTGAAAGGCTCCCGCAAAGGCAGGGTGGCCCAGGGCTATTTTGGGGGCAGTTGCTTACCCAAGAACCTGGCGCCTACCTGATGGGTTTCCATCCATCTTATTTTGGGGAAGGAATAAAAAAAAAAAATCCTTGTTCTTTGGTTGGGCAGGAGAGAAATCGATGCGAGGTGGTGAACCTGGTCTTGCTTCAAGTCTCGTCTCCTAGGACTGTTTCTCTGTTAACTTCATACGGGTGTTGGATGCTCTCTGTATGTGCGTAGGGAATTGGTGTGAAGTCAGATGGGTCAAGAGAAACCGCCCCACGTGAATTCACCTGTGATTCCCCGTGGAGGACCTCAGGCAGCTGAAATAACCTTTTTGCCCAATGTTTTCTCTGTATTTAAAGCTCGCTGCTATAAATAGGTCTAAGCTTTGAGATACGGTGACATTTCAGGCCAGGGTTTTGGCTCTTCCCTTTCGGATGAGGGGTGAAGGCATCATCTGAATTTCCTCCCTCGTTTTGGCGCGGATAACCCAACTCCATCCCTACCGGGGAGCGCGGTCGCGAAGTCAACGTCTTGGCAAGCTCCTGCCGAGAACGACGGGCTGGAGCCTTTCCCCGCTGAGTGTCGTCTTCCCATTTACAGGCAGAGAGATTCTGTGAGCTCCCTGCTTTGTCCTGCCCATGGCTGTGCGATAACCCCCAGGGCTTGGCGGAGGACCCGGTGCCTGCAAAACCCTGGAGGGTTTCTTAGGGATAACAGGAGGGAAACAATTTGAGGAGGACTGGATGGGGCACAGCAATTCCCCTGTCCCGGAGCCAGCTCTCTCATTTCCTCCTCGCCAGCAGCTTCTCTGCTTTTGAGTCATTTTAAAACTTGTGGAAAAGGGGGAACAGCCCGCTCTTCCCTCCGTGGGTTATCCCGCAGCCACAGCTCTGACAGCCTTCATTGTCATTCATGGAAATAGGCTGTTCTCCATCCCTTTTTCTGAGTACATAACTCTTTTTTCCCTGCTTGAAGCTTGTGCTCGTTGCTGTCAGCAGGCGGGTTTACGCCAGCCTGCCGTCCTAATCCAGCCTGTGCAATTCTTTTTGTGATAAATCATTTCCTCTAACCTCTGGCTCTGTTTATTATTATTATTGTCATCCTTATTATTAGCGATATATTCTAAGCTGCGTTTAAAACATGGCAAAATCTCTCCTGAAACATGTTGCCCAGAGCTAAGTGCAATATTTTGGGTGCGGCCGCATCTGGGACTTGCTCATCAAAGTGATTTTGGCTTGAGGGCTTCTCCTCTACCTTTGATTGGGACACAAGCGCAAAGAAGAGATAAGTATTTCGAAATCACTCCATGTACACCATTAAGCCAGCCAAAACCAGGCTGCGAAGCCGCAGGCTCTCAGTGGGGTGCACCGGGTACTGCAGGTTAGATGGGTCAGGCTCAGGACCTCGAGGCAAATTGCTGTTGGCCAAAATTAGCACCCAGGGGCAAGACGGAGACTGCGGCGTTGTAAGGAGAGGCTGAACGCAGGCGGCATGGGATGCTGCGCGCCGCCTCGTGCCTCTCCGGCTGGATTAGGGGAACCAGCAGCCGCAGGGAGGTTTGCTTATGGCTTTGCTAAGACCGTGCCAAGACTGTGATGGAGAGATCCGCTGGTCCTGAGCTGGTGAAATCGGTCTGCCGAGCCAGCCAGCCCCTGCCTTCCCCGCGCTGAGCTCTGCGAGCCGGCGTAGCCCATTCCTGCAGCAACACGCCCTGGAAAGAGGCCAAATAATTTTCATACCTGGGTCCCCCCTTATCTCGGTAAACAGCGACGGAGCAAAGAGTCAAGGTTGGGAAGCAGGAGTCTGCCGGAGTTCATGCGATGGCCAGCAGCTTTTTGGCACGGAGGAAATGGTGGTGCTCTTTGTGCCAAGACAATGACTCCTCGCTGTTTGGATGCCAGAAAAATAATCCTATTTATGTAACTCGAAGTGAAGCATTCCAGTGCATGAATATTCAGCTCTTACTGCAAATAGGAAGCTCTTTTACCTGCAGGATTTAACTCTCAAGCTGTCGTCGCAGCCCAGATCCTGCCCTGTGGCCGCTGATGGTTTTTTTTTGATAGCAGAAGGTTTTATTTTTTTCAGTGAGCACCGTTTGCATGTGATTTTTTTTTCCCCCTCTGGGATAGAAGGGGCTGTGCTTTTTCTGACATTAATGTCTCATGTTTCCTTTGTCCTTCTAGGCAGTGGACCCATCCAACTGTGGCAATTCCTGCTGGAACTGCTCACTGACAAGTCCTGTCAGTCCTTCATCAGCTGGACGGGCGATGGCTGGGAATTCAAACTTTCCGACCCAGACGAGGTAAAGTACCCTGGAATTAAGCGCACAGCCCAAATGCCGCTGAAATAATTGGCGTGGATAACCCTCCCCTCCTCCCTTCAGGGCTGAGATTTGGGCAGTCACGTTGTTCTGCTCTTGGGTATGTGTAGGGAAAAACAATGAATTAGAGCCCAGCTGAAAAGTTGTTAAAAATTGGGCTGCAGTGAATACCGAGGAAGCAGTAATTTGTGCCCAAAGTTGATGGGAAGTAGCTGAAACACCGCAGGGAGAGGCGTAGTGCCAAAGCTCTTCAAATAGGATGTGTACAGATGAGAGGGGACACTTCCAACTGATTCTGGGGAACAGATGGGACATTTGTTCCCTTCCCTGACTTACGTACCCCCATAGAGTCCTCTGCAATGTTCTGCCATTGCATGGGGGTTGCTTTTCCCAAACTTTTAACGCTTGTGACCCATCCGTGTCCATCTTAAGGACGAGGAAAGTCCTCTCACTTCCCTCATGTCCGGCACTGCTCCTTGCCGATGGCTGCCCAACCAAGCCAGACGGATTTTTCCTTCCACTTCCCTGCGATGTGCATCCCCCCTCCTTGACTCTCCTCACCCCTCTCCCAGGTGGCCAGGCGATGGGGCAAGAGGAAAAACAAACCCAAGATGAACTACGAGAAGCTGAGCCGCGGCTTGCGCTACTACTACGACAAGAACATCATCCACAAGACGGCCGGGAAACGTTACGTCTACCGTTTCGTCTGCGACCTGCAGAGCCTGCTGGGCTACACACCCGAGGAGCTCCACGCCATGCTGGACGTCAAGCCGGATGCCGATGAGTGAAGACGACCGGCCGGGGCGGAGGATCACCCCGTGTCATTTTGGAGAGTCGACGGGACTTCTTCTGTTGGTTCTTTTTTTATTTTTGCTGTTATTTTTGTTGTTCGTTATGTTTTTGTTTGGTTTTTTTTTTTTTTTTAAAGAACAACTCAGATTCAATGCTTTGAGGATGTTGGGAGAGAGGGTGGTGGAAGAGGCAAACTTTTGGCTGAAACCTAAAAAGTTTGGTTCAGAGAAGGATGGGCTTTTTTTTTTTTTCCTGAAAGCTCCAAGACAGGCTTTTTTGGGGGTGAAATTCTGAGTTTTAAGAAAGCCAGAAAAATGTAGCTCACTTAAAAAAAGAAACAAACCCCTCCCCATCCCTTGCTGTTTAGAAGAAATATTATCAAATGCATCCCTTCGGTTTTTGTGTTATTCGCACACAAACTGACGGTTCAGGAAATGACAGTGTTCCCGAGGATTTGAGGATTTGAAACATTTTTTTGGGAGGCGGGGAGGGAAAACCAAAGTGGGTGAATATTCCTGCTTCGGGGAGGGGCAATATAGGAAAAAACCAAGAACTGTTTGTCGTTCTTGTTGCATCGCCTTTCTGTCGGCTGTCTTCTTTTCTACAAAAGACAGAATTTTTGCTAGGAGGGATCAAGACTCGTTTGTTTTTTGGTTTTTTTTTTTTTAAATTTGTTAAAGTTTTATTTTATTAAATTTTGTGCCAGTATTTTTTTTTTTTTTTTAAATAGTCTTAAGCTCTAAGATGGTCTCAGTATTGCAATATTGTGTGTGTTTGTTTCTGTTATGCCAGCAGAGAGTTTTATCACAGTGAGGAAAAAGAAGGAAAAAAAAAAAAAAAAAGGGCGAATTAGTTTATGTAGACCCCACTGGAGGAGTGTAGCGCTACGACTCGGCATCTCCGAATCGTATGTGAAGGAAAATTAACTCCAAACTGGTTCCTAGTGATGCTGGCTGGGTGTGCCGCTCTTGCTTCCAGTCCCACACGCTTTGCTCCGCCATTTGCTGATAAAGCTGGTTGAAATTTCCGCTTTTTTTTGTTGTTGTTGTTGTTAAAAAAGGGGCCTTTTTGTACGGCTGCGCGTTGTGCACGAAACCTATCAAGATTCGCGGGGAAAATGTCTTTTTGCGTTTCCCAAATCGCTTTTTTTGCTCAAGGAACACTTTGGTGCTTTCAGAAAATTTGAGGTGGGTTTATTTTTTTTTTTTGGCGGGGAAAGGGGAGAAATTCCCATGTTTTGAATGTCGTAAATGGAAAATATGTAAGTTGATTGGGGGGGGGGGGGAAAATCAGGAAAAAGTTGAAAAACCAAAGGGAAATGTTTTTTCCTTCCTGTTTCGACCAGCTCTGTCTTTATTGCTGTACATCTTAACCAGCCTGGGCACACGCAGAAAGGAAATTGTCCTTGCGAATGGGTTCTTTACTGCTCTTTGTAAGCCTGATCTTGCAAACCCTGTCAGGGTGTGATTAACATGAAGCATATGACCGGTGTCGCCGGGGTAAACGAGAGGTCTCGTGTGCTTGCTCGAGATGGTTGCAGGATCAGTCCCGGGGAGCGGGGGGAGCCCGCTCCGTCTCTCCTCCAAACCTTTTGCAACTGGTTTGCGTTCAGAGGGGTAAATCCTGCTGCACCGAGCGCTTCCCGGGATGCTCTGAGCAGACTGAGGCTGACGAGCGCCTTCGGGGTGGGCTCGGTGTGAGTTCGAGGATCGGGTGGTGAGCGTTTCCACATCCAGAAATGATTCCGAAGCTGGATCTGTGCGGATCCGACTGCCGAACGGGGTCTTTCGCCCCCGAGAGCCACTGAGCGTTTTCTTTTTAAAGACAGTATTCCGCGTTTGAACCAAAAGTACCTTCTTTTTGTGTTGTTTGTCTCTCCGTCTGTGTGTTTTAGGTAGTGGCGTTCATTACAGAGGCACTGTGAGACAGTAATGGGGGGCGAGGTGGGGAGAGGCTTTCCAGAGATGCTCGCCGGGCGATGCCTGCCTGATACGGGCTGATATATCGGGTCGGCAGGACAGGACTCTGCGTGCAAAGAGCCGAAATATTCGGGCACGTAGCCCCCCTGCACAGGGGCAGTGTCGGATGGGGAGCTTGGCCCCGGGGCAAGGTGATGCTCAGAGGTGCTGGGCTCTCCTCCGCTTCCTCTGGAGCTGGGAACACCCAGCACCTCTGTATCCCCCGGTTGGTTATTTTGGGGCAAGTCAGTCCCAAAAACTGCTGCGTGCTTAAAAAAAGGTGATGGTGGAGGGGAAAGGAGTGGGCCAAGAGGGAGCTCCAGCCAAGGGGGATGGAAGCAAACGGTGGTTTAGGTAAGGGAGGTTATTAGTTATGCTGTTAACTCACGGGGCTGGGGCTGCGCGTCATCCCACTGAGCGTACGGGAAGAAAAGGATGGGATGGACGGAAAGGAAGGAAAAGGGGATGAAAGGAAGGTGAAAGGAGCATGCACCAAAGGAGGAAAAGAACGCTGCCCACTGGGAAGTTAAACTTCAGCTCATCTCCTCGGGCAGACAGGGAGGATGAGAGAAAGCAGCTCGGCTGAGCTGGAGGGAGGAAAGGAAAACATAGATATGGTGGATGAGGCCCCCCCGCCGGCGAAGCACCGGGGCAGAGCTCTACCGCAGAGCCAAGGCTCGCCGCAGCCGCTGCGCAGGCTGAAAAGGGAGTCGAGCAAGACGTGGCGGCACAGAAGTGTGCAGGGGAGGAGGAGTTAAAGAGCATCCCAACAGGACGCACTGCACGGGTTGGATTTTCAGCAATCGGATGGGTTTTTTTGAGGCGTTCAGGGTTGCTGTCTTGCGTGCAGCTGCCAAGTGCCCTTAGCTTACCCTTCACGGGCCACTTCTAGCAGCGCTTTGAAAAATCCCCCTTACACCCCTAGAAAGGGTGCTGCCGGGAGGCCAGGCACCCCGTCTCCTGCCCTTGGCACCACGCCGTGTCCCAGGACATGTCTCCTGCTTTGCTCGGATGCTCCGCTGCAGCTGAAGTGCCTTTTTCAAGCAGAAAACAGGGATAAAATTTCCCTCCGACGGAAGGAACCGCAGGTTCGGGTACCAACCCCATCCTTCTGCCAGGCTAAATCCCTCGTCCGCTCCGCCGTGCTTATTTTTTCCAGGTTTCCAAGCCAAACCTGTGTGTTCCCAGCGATTTTGGGAAGGTGGTTTAAAGGTTAGAAAGGGCGAGTCGTGGAAAGCAGCTCTGTTTATTGGAAGTAGCCCCTGGCTGGAGCTTCTCCATTGTTTCTCCCGGCCGTTTGCCATCCCAGCTCGCAGCCTGTGTGCGAGTGCAGCAGGAAAAGGGCAGTACAGTCCTAGGGAATGTCAGGTTCATCATTTTCTGTTTTCCTCTATCTTTTATTCCCAATCTAGAGACCATCCCGGAGAGGGCTGTGTGCTGTTTATACACTGGAAATTTGCAGATTTGTTTTTGTTTCTTTTTTTTTTTTTTTTTCTTTTTCTGTTTCTTTTTCTTTCTGCTTTTTAATTGCATGTTGACTTTTGGCGAGGGATGTGCTGGAACCCAAACCCTCTGACCTCCTAATCTTCGAGGCCGTGAAAATTTGGTTAACCCACTCACACGTGCTGGACCAGAAGGATGGGGTTTGAGAGGGGTGATGGAGATCTGCCAGGGGATGGGACTCGCTCCTGTGCTGCTTTCTCTGCGTGGGGGCGAGCTTCACCCTCGGCAGATACGCGTGGCTTTTGGAAATTGGGTAATTTTTGTCTTGTTTTGGAATGTCTCAGGTGCCTTTGGTGATTTTTTTTTTGGGATATTTTCTGTGTCCTGCTCGTGATCTGCTGTTCTCCGCGCGGGGGCATGTCCCTTTGGCCCCCCCCGGCAGAGCCTGAGCCTTACCTTGGGAGCTTAGCGCTTGCAAACAGCTTTCCAGGGCCTCGGCAGTCGATATTTGGGACCTCAGTAAAAGGAAAAAAACCCACAACCTGATGAAAAATGCAAGCACTTTTACTGCTGCCTGTCCCTCTCTGTGTGTAGGATGACCGTAACCCGTGGACACTCGTGTGTGTGTGTGTGCAAGCGTAGATCCATTTTATTTCCACACTACCACCGTCCCGCTCCAGGCGTGATCGTTCAGGTGGAGAAATAGCCAAACGGGGCAAGAAATAGAAGATAATGTAAGATTTAACCTTCTCACGTCTTTCCAAACCAACACCTCCTCCAAAAAAATGGTCCCAGTGAGCACCAATAAGTTCAGATGCTGCGGGAAACGTCTCCATCTTCTGACTCTTGCTTTTCTGGATGGGTTTTCTGCCAGGCTTTAGGGCTTGGTTGCTTGTTCCTCGTTAACGTCGCAAAATTGGGATGCCTTGGCGTGCTCTGCTCTCTGGTAGGGTCTATATAACATCCGTGAGCTGTTGTCTACATTCCAAAGAGGTTTAAATAAATGATAAATCTATGTATACATATATGTTATAATGGAATATCTCCAGGAATTAACTGCCTCAGTTAAAAAAAAAAAAAAAAAAAAAAAGTCTTTTTTTTGTTTTGTTTTGTTTTGTTTTTACACATGGGATTTTTTTTTTTTTAAGCTGATAAACATAGAAGAAGAAAAAAAAAAAAGAGATTGTTATATTGTGCTGTTCGACTATTTTCCAACTTGTATTTTCATATAATTTATATTTTTTAAAAGTGGAAAAAAATTTTAAAAGCGAGATTAAAAAAAAAAAAGGAAAAAGCAGGTGCTTTTTAAAAAAACTGAGCTGAGGTAGCTTAGAGATGTAGCGATGTGTGTGTGTGTCCGTGTGTTGTGTTTTGTTTTGTTTTGTTTGTTTTAAAGGATACAAAAAAAAGTCCCTCCTACATTGAATTCTTAAAGAAGGAGGGGATTGGTTTTGTTTTAATTGCTGATGCTGGCACATCATTTTGCTGGAGAGTTTTTTATATACTGTAGCCTTATTTCATATCGTATTTTAAACCATGTGAAATTAAAAGAAGAATAATTCATAACCCTCAGTGTCGGCGTGCTTATTCCTTGCCTTACTCTTTACATTCAGGGAGCAAAGTGGAAAAACAATGCAAGCACTTAGAAATCCTAGCAACTTCTATATATATATTTTTTTTTTTTTCATTATTAAACAAAATTGTGCGGTTATAGGAAATAAGGGTCTGGCTGGCATCGCAGGCTCTGGTCTCGGGGGCCCGAGGAGGGAGATGCTGCACCCCGCGGGCTCCCTCTCGCTTTGGGAGCAGGACACGGTGGGTCTGGCTCCTCGGAGACCGTCACCACTCCGCGCTGCCGTCCCAAGGGCGATTCCAGGGTTTCAAAATGGTCTTTCATCCGGAATCATCACTGGGAGCTTGGGATATCTGTGGTTTACCACCCCAAATGGCTTTTATAGTAGTAGTTTCTTCGGCAGGTCCTTGGGAAATAGGTGTAGCCGACTGGCAAAACCCCGCGGCCACCAGTTCGCCCTCGCTGCAGCGTGAAGATGGTGCTGGGCACCCGCTTTCCCACTCAAGACCTCGGGCTGTGCTCCATCAAGAGGAGAAATCTGCTCCTGGGCTCCTAATAGATCAAATCAGACCATTGTGCTTCAGATCTTTGAAAAATACATCTATTTTTATACATTATGGTTTTCCCAGTGAGTTTTATGCTGGCTCGGGTATCCCCTGGTCCTCGTCAAGCCAGGAGGAAATCTGTGTTGTGCCTAATTGGACCGAGGTTTGGTTGGATCCCATTAGCGTGTAGGTCTGGAAGTGCTGATTAATGAAGCCAGCGTCTCGGAGAGGTTCATGGTCCAGGAGCTGACGCTTATTCATCAGGCTGGTGGGTTTGCGTGATGGGAACTTCCCAGAGGACAATATCATTGACGCTTCTTTCCTTGAATCAGCACGAAGCGGGTTAGACAAAGGGTTCAGAAACGCGCCGCTCGGATTTGTTGAATACCAAGAAGGGCGGACAGGTCATCGGCGTAAAGAGGACGCAACGGATGAATCCAGGATAAGGAATATTTAGAATAACTCCATTTATAGTAACTCAGCTTGCAGCCAGGCAGGAAGCAAGATGTCCCGGGGAAGGACTGAAGAACGAGGGGTGGAGAACCATGATGGTCCTCATTGCAGCCATAGCGTGGTCCCGGGCTGCCTGTGGAATGCCCCTGTGTTTCGAAAGCTCAGCTAAACCCCGACCTTAATAACAGCAGGGTCTGGCAGAGAGGCTGGGTGAGACCCCAAAACAGGGACAACCCTGGGGACACCGCCCAGGTGAGCACCCAGCCTGCTCCATCCGTGGCTTGGAGACACGGAGCTCCAAGCGGGAGCAGAGCCTGCCTTCGCCGCCGGCCGAGCCGCCGCAGGACCTTGATCTTGCCGTAGGTCTTTTCATCGCAGCTGGAGCCGCCGGGCCAGGCGGCGTGGCCTCGTGCTCGGCAGAGCCCGGCCGCCCCGGGTAAATAAACAGCGAGCGCAGCTCCTTTCCCATCCGCCGCTTTCAAGTCTCTGTGCAGCCCGCTCCACGCCGGTGGCTTTTCGGTGACGGGGAGCAGCTAAAAAGCAAAGGGATGACCATGCCCCAGCTCTTCGAGGGGCTTTTTGCCCCCCGCCTTGCAGAAGGGCTGTGCGAGCAGGGGAGCACGCAGCGCTCTGCAAGCCCTTGCAAAACCCCAAGGATGCTGCCGCCGGTCCTTGCAAGTGCGAGGGAAGGAGAGGAATTAAAAACTGAAGGGGAAGCTGAGCCACAGGCACCCGGCATCCCTCGTCCTCACCCCAGCAATTGCAGACGATTACTTTAACGCTTGCACTAAAAATACCGGCCGGTGGCCTGCCGGGGGAAGCCCCCGCGCACCTGGGGTACCCGCTAGGGAAATGATGGCCAGCAGTTAACGGCCCCGGCGGCCGAGCACCCCACCTCCCCGCTCCCCCAAAGGAAGCACCCGGAGCGGCAGACAAAGCAAATGCTCCCCCTTGACGCCCCTGCCCTGTCCCCCCCCCCCATCTCCTTTTCCCATGCCGAGGCTCTCCGTGCCAGCACCGGGTGCAATAACCCGCTTAGGAGATTTGGGATGGGGAAGGGGAGTTTGGGGAGGGAGCCGGAGCTCTTCCCGTGGGAAAAGCATCGCGGCTGCAGCTCTGCACCCCCAAAAGCAGCCCCTGGCTGTTGCAGCAGTGCATCCTGCAAGCAAGCTGTTAATAAAAGAGCATCGAAATTGAGCCTAATGGGAGGGGGTTTGCTGGGAGGGATGAGCTCCCCAGCAGGAAAAACTCGCCTGTGCAGGGACTTGCACCTTTAGGAGGATTTTGCATGGCTTATTGGCCCCGGGTGCTGTTGTGCGGCTGCTCAGGCGCGTGATTTAAACAAAGCCAGAGCAACAAGCGGGGTTTTTCCAGACTCTAGCATGGATGTGTCCAGGGATGTATGCATCCAGCAGGACAGCGGAGCAGGAGGCAGCGTATCCCCAGGGCCCCGGGGCTGGCGCCTGTGGGATGGAGGGGGTTTTGCACGCTCGAAAGCAGCCGCGCGCCCGCTGAGAGCTGCTGCTCTAAATAGAAGCCAGAGAGCAAACGGGTCTTTTTCAGGTCGGTGTCTTGAAATGAGACATCTAAACTGGCGCTTGAGGGAAATAAAGAGAGATTGAAACAGGAACCGAAATTACTGAAGACTAAACTAAGGGAAGGGCTCTCTAGAAATCTCTGAGATAGAACAAGAGAGGTGGAAGGAGGCGGTGAAAGAGGAGAAACGTGAATATAGGGGTAGGCAGCAGAAGGAGGGAGAGGGAGAGGTGCGAGGAGGCGGACTGGGGTGCCGCGGCAGCAAGGCGATGAGCTTTGCTCCTTCCCTTGGTGATGTGGGGCATGCACAGGCACGCAGGGGCGTGCAGACGCATGCACACGCGTGCGGATGCCTGCACACCCTTGCACACACACGCGCACCTTTGCACACACGTGCACACCATTGCACACGTGCTGTTCATGGCCGAGCGCTTGCTGGGGACGGCAAGGGCCTTACACCAGAATAACGGGAGATTTAGGGCTGCTGGAAGGTATTTAGGTACTTGGGCCCTATTTACCCCCCCCGGGGCTTGCCGTGCCCGGGGTGGTGCTGCCGCGGGTGGTGCCGGAGGTGCCAGGGCCACCTTTCGGAGTCAGCACTTTCCGCTCCGCACGCTGTTTGCTTTCCGCGGCCGGCTCCCTCCTGCTGCGCCGAGGCCTCTGAACGCCGTCCAACAGCAACTTTCCGGCTCCTCCAGCGGCCTTTCCCCCACGCCGACGAGCGCTGCCATTCCCTGGCCTCGCTTGAAAGCCGGCCCCACAATGAGCTATTGTGCCAGGCTGCTCCGGAGGGGAGACAGCGACCGGGGCCAAAACCCAGCTGCTGGCGGGGGGGGGGGGGAGCCGTGTGCCTGCCAGCACCCAGCTGCCTCGTGGGGAGCTCAGGGGCCAGGGATGCTCCCCCAAAATGCTGCATCCCTGGGGTGACGATGCTCCCCGAGATGCTGCATCCCCCTCTTGCCTGCAGCATCCTTTTGGGGTTTGGGGTGGGAGCAGGACACTCACAGCCCCGGCCGGGCTGACCTGAGCTTATTTCTTCCTTAAGACAGCACTGTTTTTGCATGGGGTAAAACTGGGATGTCCTAATTCCACGCCTCCCCCCAGCTTGAATTGCCCTTGATGGACCCAGAGTGATGAGACCTGCTGCCTCCCCTCCGTGCCCCAGCCCAGCTCTGTCCTGTTCCTTAACTGCCTTCCTACACCCCCCTCTCCCTCCCGTCCCCTTCTCCTTTACCTCTCCTGGCATCCCAAACCCACCGTCTCCCGCTGCCCCTCCTGCCCGGGGTCATCCCTGGGCCCCCCTCCCTCCCATCCTCTCCCGCTCCAGCTCCGGCACCGTGGAAAAGGCATCGCAGGAACGGTGCCATGTATTTTCAGCTTCGATTAATGACATTTACCAGCTGGAAACGACGAAGCGAAGCCAGAGCCATGCAACCCGTTGGCTCGGTGCAGACCACCAGCGTGCCCGCCGCAGACCACCGGCGAGCCCGGGGCCCCGAGCCCAAACCCAAGCAGCCCTGGGGCTCGCGGGGATCTGGGTGCGGGTGGCTGGGAGGGATGGAGGGGAGGGAAAAGTGCTGCTGAGCTCAAACCCCAGCAGAGGAAGGGGTTTCTTTCAGAAGGGGGAAATCATCCTTTCAGGGACTAGGCGCTCCAAGGAAAATTAAAAATAAAAATCCCCGCGTTGGGGTTTTTCTTTGGGGTTTTTATGTTTCTCCCCTTTCCCATCCCGGTTGCTCTTGTAAAAATCCCAGCCGCGGCTTTGCGCCGGTGGCGGCGGTGCTGTCCTCAGGCCGGGGGCTCCACTCGAGGGGGGCGAACCCTTTGCTGAGTGAGCTGAAAAAATCAGGCAGGGGGATTTGGCAGCAGGAAAGGGGTTCGCTGCCGGTCTGAAAGGGCAGGAGGGGTGGGCAGGCGTCCCACGGTGTAGGTGTCGGAGGCAGAAGCTGTGACTTGCAGAGCTGTTAGGAAGTTTGGCCTCTTTCACCCTCCCTGCCTCAGCTTCCCCAAGTGCAAACCCGTTTCCCAAGCCTTCCTGGCTTAAAAGGATCACACGAACGCCGAGGATCCCTGTTTGGGAGAGGGATGGGATGGTTGGGATGGCTCCTGCCAGCCCTGCCACCGCCACGTTGTTTCGCCGAAGCCTTTTCCCAATTACCCGCGTACCCGGCTCTGCAGAATGAACCCGGCGCTGCAGAATGACCCCATGCCCGCATCTCTGGCAGCCCTTCTCCGCCCCTACCCCGAATATCTCCCAGGAGGTTGGGATGGGGATCACGGGGGGATGTTGCCTGGGGTTTCCCTGGGGACACGGCGCACAAAACCTGGGGGCTGGGACCCTCCGCACGGGGCTGCAGGGATCAGGGTCCCGTGGGAAGGTCGGTAGGATGCTCTGTCTGAACAGCTCACGGTATTGCTTCCTATGAACAGCCTTTTGGAAGTGGTTATGTTTTTCCAACTGCAACCACCTGGGTCCCCAAAATGCTTTTCTGGGAAGATGGGGGACGGCTGAGAGAGCAGAGGCGTCATCACAGGGGATTAAAAATTAACCTGGGTCATTTTGGACCTTAACGACGTGCAAAAGCCAAACCCCGCCCTGCAGAGCATCGCTTCATCCAGCTTGGACCCATCCTGCTATTTTGGGGTCCGGCGGGCTCAGGGACACTCGAAATGGGGTCGGTGGCGGTGGCTGCACCTCGGTGAGGGCAAAGGCGGATGGAGGCACCCTGTCCCCCTGCAACTCCCCCAAACCCTGGGTGAAGGTGGCCCTTTTTGGCCTGGGCTGGAGGCGTTTTGCAGTCCTTGGCGTGAGCACCATCAGCATCTGTTTCCAATCCGCCTGCTAGCTTGTGTTCCTCTCCCCCCGAACCCCCCCCCCCCCCCAAAACCCCCTTCTCCTCTGCACCCCCCCAGTCTGGGCAAGCGGAAAGCCCTTGTCGGAGCAGAGCTCCCCGTAAATCACGGGGCTCTTCATCACTGGGGGCTCTTTTTTCATCGCGAAGGCACCGAAGAAATAGCAAGCGGGGGAAATATCGCTCTCAGCACGAAGCTGGCACGGCCCCGGTTCGGCTTTTCCCTCCCCCGTGAGAACCAGGCCCCGGCCCGGCTGGCTGGCACGGGGTGATATGTATATTTATTTTTCCCTTTCCCCTTTTTGGGGTCGTGTTGTTGCTCCTGTGAGGTCCCACGCGGTGGCTTTCGTGGCAGCTCCGATCCCCGCCGATAAAAATAGGAGCCGAGGGCCTCGTGCCAGCAAGGGAAAGAGGAGAAAGAGGGGATGTAAATGCAAAATAAATAACGAAAGGCAAACGGGTGACACTCGCTGGGCTGCAGGAGGGCTTGTGGATCCAAGGGGTTGCTGGCTGCCGTGGGTATTAATACGGGGGAAGGTCTCAAATGGGGCGGTTTTGCCACCGTCCTTGGGCGACGCAAGGGAAAACCCCTTTGCTGGCGCAAAGCAATGGATGCACGCTGATTTATGCCCTTAAGTGTAAATCGAAACCTTACCGTCCCTTTCCCAGTTGAATTTGGAAATCTCTGTCACTGTTGACCTATTTAAAGGCAACGCCAAGCTCTTGGCTGGGATGTGCCAAGGGGTTTAGATCCCACGGTGTCAAATCCGTTCTGGTTTCTCCGGGATGCCAGCAGCTCCTGCGATGATTTCAGCACCTCCCCGAGCCCCCCCCGGGACTCCCAGCACCCATGGGTGCCTTTGCAAAGGGCATCTATGGGTGCTCTGTGCCGGCTGGGTGATTCAAAGTGGTTTCCGCATCTAAGGAAGCACGACCCAGCTGACAGTCTCAGATGTTATAGAAATGATGATTTTTTTGCAACATTTTGTTCGCCGCATGAGATTTTGCTTGGGGTTTGCCAGGTTTTGGTAAGATCTGTCCTCAATTTTCATGTCCACACATCGTTGTCCCCTAGTAAAATAAGGATAACAACCAAAAAAGAGTGCCTGGTCTCATGGCTCTGCCAATATATGAATCTGATTTTGGGGTGAATAAGCAGGGGAATACGAACTAGGAGCAGCAAGGAACATCCCCGCGGTGTGACAGCTTTTGGGCTCCAGCAGCACCAATATTTACAGCCGGAGTGGGGGAGCTGCAAAATTGGCCACAATTCAGGGCACAGCAAGGAAAATGATTGGAATGAGGCTCCGGGAGCTTCATTTCTCTCCCTACGGGTAGGAAAGGGCTTATCCGGCTCGCAGGCTCCCTCCCTCCACGGGGAAGAGAAATTTGGCAGCGGAAGGCTGAGGGATCCGGAGGCAAAAACCGGGTGGTGAACAAATTGAAAGTGGAAATGAGGAAGACGTATTTAGTGGCAAGGTTCGTTAACTGCTGGAAGGGCTTGCTGACGACTGCCGTGGCTTAAATAGAGCCTGAGGGGGCTCTTGTTTTGTTCCCCCCCCCCGCCCCGAATATTTGTTCTAGCTCAAAGAAATGCATTCATGCCTTGTAGCAGAAGGCACAGCAGCTCCTTGCGGAGATCCCATCAGGCTGCCAAGGTGCTGACAACAAGCCTGGGATTTTCGCATGAGTTTTGGGAGAGTTTTTGCAACCGAATCTTATTTTGAGCTGGAAACGTAGCTCGGTGCCAATGGGGAGCCCGTCCCTCGCTAATCCCAACATTGCAATGTTGTAGCAGTAGCAAAATGGGATTTTGCACCTTTTCCTTCCCAACCACCTAGGGCTGCGCCAACCCAGCGCAAAGCTGGTGCCCATCCCCAAAACCTCATAACCCGAACCCAAAATGGTGGTTGCAACCAGACACGCAGGGAAAAAGCTAGAGCGATGCGGCCGCCTTTGCCTGGTCGCGGTGAGTCATCGGCAGCCTCAAGACCGGCGAGGCCATGCCAACTGCTTACTCACCCGCCAGCAAAGAGAAAAAAAACCCAAGACGAGCCCAACGACTCAACAAAAAGCCATTTGCAAGTCTTCTCAGGGAAAGCCACCCGGTGCACACACAACACGCTGGCAGGAAAACACGATGCAATTTCCATAGGAGCATTCCTGACGGCGGCCTGGGGATCTGTGCAATCCTTCCCCGTTAAAATTAGCAACGAGGAATGTGCAATTCCTACCGGGATGGCTTATGGAAATGATAAACAGAAACAGAACAAATAAAGTTTTATGTGTGGATTTAGAAATCTCGGCAGCTGGAGCGTTCGATTCCCCCACCGTGAGCATCAGGCTTGTAGGAGAGGGGAAAAAAATCAGAGTGCAGGCTGCTTCCAGAAGTTGCACATTTTAGCTAAATTGCTTTAATAAACAATTTGGTTTATGATTCAAACTTGCTTAACCACACAAGCAAAACTGATACAAATCAGTCGTAGGCTGGTATGCACTCGCCGGCTGGGTTTGCACGAATCTGCAAGCTCGTCCTCACTCCCCGTGTGCACGCGTGGAGATGACCCATTGCAGATAAGGGCTGGATTAGTTTGGGAAAGTGGATGGAAGAAGGATTCGAAGAATTTAGCCCCAAATCTTGCCTTGACCATGACCAAAATGAGGTGGCACAGGAGGAGCACCAGCACAGAGCAGGTGATGGTCCTCCAGCCCTGCGTTGCGTGAGGACCTGCATCCTTTTCTCTTTGACAGTTGACAATTTTCTCAGACATTCTTTTTAAGCTGTAGAGATCTTCGTGTTGGGTTGCTGTAACTACAGAACTAAACACAGAAGTTTCTGGTGGTGGATAAAAACGACTTGTGGTTTTGGACTGACCAACTTCTGTGCATTCAGCTTGCAGATGCTTCGAAGAGGATGGCTTTTCAGAGAACGCTGATGATGTTGCCTCGGAAAAGCAGGGCAGTTTAAAGCCATTCAAAGTGGGGTCCCAAAATTTAGGGCATGGAGGAGGAGCTGATGGAGCTATGGAGAGGAGGGTCTAAGCTTAACAACATGCATGAAGGTGCAACGGGAAGAAATGCTGGTGCCTTCCGTTGTGTGCACTTCTTATGAATGATGAAGGTGGTCTGCAAGGGTGGATTTGTTCAAAAAGCACCTAGTAGATATGGACAAATGGGAACTCGGTTCTTGCCTTCCCTATTTTCCCCCCAAAACACTGAGAGTCATTGGAGAAGCACCCAGACTCAGTTTGCTTTTCTTGTCATGCTCTGGTGGCATGGAGAGGTCCAAGCCATGCGTGTCCCCATTTCTGCTGGACAAACCCTCTCCATGAGCTTCATCTCACCCAACTGCAGCCACCACAATTGCTGGCACAGTCCCTGACTCGTTCTTGAAGCCCCAACACAGGGATGTGATGGGTGGTAAGAGCAAAGTCTTGGGGGACTCCAGCCCTACATGTCCTGATGAAGAGTCCCGTGATGTCCTCCTGTAGATGCAATGCCAGCCACCAGCAGATGCGTTTTTGGGAACATCCCTTGGAAAACCAGCCAGGGAGGAGGCCAGTAGATCTCCGGTGGGAAAAGCAAAGCCTGTAGCAGAAAAGCTGGTGGTAAGCGAATGAAAGTCCAGCAAAGGAACTCGGAGCTGTGAAGATCTCAGCCTGCTAGCGCGGCTGCCTAAGCTAAACCAGATTTCTGTAGGAAATAACTCTAGGACATTTCCACCACAAACTATGCACTGCTGCTGCTTGGATAAGTCCATACACCGTCATCCCAGTCTATTTTTTCCCCATCTTCCCTTCCAAGCATTGTTCCAAGCCGAAGACGCTGCCGCAGCCGGCTGGGTGCCCTGGGAAATAACTTTCCCACCACTTTCTCTCTCCCCATGAAGGACACGGGGGGGAAGCAGACAAGAGGTCTCGCCGAAGTCAGCGGGAAGTACGCGGTTGTGCGTGCGTGTGTTATTATTTAGGAGCATGGTTGGGAGGAGGCAACGTTGGCTTTTCATCCCCATCACCAGCAGGGCAAAGCTGGGGTTGAGTTGGTTGCTCATGCTCCACGCAGGAGAGCGTGGGGCGGGCTGGGAAGCAAGAAGCCTGGCTTGAAAGTCAGGATGGAGAAGACAATATCCATCTGCTTTCCAGGAACGGAGGATGAACACAAGGGACCATGACCTCAAGCAGAGATGAACGGGCCAACACAGCCCCAGCTTGCTCTCCTCTTTCATGCCGGATGCTCGGAGGCGCAGGACATGTCTACCCTACAGCCCCATGGCTCTGCCAGCTTCTTGGTCGCTTGAATTGCTGAATGAAAGAAAAGCCTGAAAAGGGCATAATTTGCATTCCTGGAAAAGGCAATAATCCCTCAAGACAATTTTCTAGGAGAAGAATGGGATTTCTGATAAATTGGTAGGTTTTTTTAAAAGATGTCTGCTTTCCATAGAAATTCTGGGATTGACGTTACAAAAGAGGGGAAGGAGTAACACAGACTGACACAGAAGTACTGACTGTGTGGGAGTAAACTGGGTAGAGTTTGACTTTTAGCTGAAAACTAACAATTTTCTGGGGGTGGAGAGGAACCAAATTAAATCAAAACACGTTTTGACCAGCTCTCCAAAAAATCCCAGCATCTTTCTCTCCCAAACGCTGCCAGGTTCCGGAGTCTGTAACCCAAGCAGCTTTCCCAGCATGGCACAAGGGCTCTTTCTTCCATCCTTTCCACATCTTGTAGCCCTTTCTGCCTGCAAAAGCAAACCCCGATCTTGCTTTGAGAAATGTAACCCTCCAATAAGATGACTTCAAAAGCTTAGAAATAGCTGGCCATGGGCAGGTATAAAGAGCTGCATCTTCTGAGAAGAAGCTGATAATGCAACATTGGTAAGATTGAAGTGAGAGAGAAGTTACCCATCACCGGTAGGCAGAGGGACAAGCAGGTAAAGCAGTTAAACGTTGGCTGGGAAAGTAAGTCAGATATGATTTGGTTGCTGGCATCTCCCCCAGGTCTGTAAGCGACGCTGTGCCAATATTTTGGGCAGCAGAAATCTCTGTCTCCAAAGACAGCCCAGCCCTGAGGATCCTTTTGGAAAGAGCAGGGGATGGAGGTGAAAATGGCAAATCTTCAGAAAAAAATCACAGTCAATGGGATTTCTAAAGGGTTTGCAATCCAGTGCAGTGGCTGTCGGAGGTCAGCGCTGATGGCTGGAGTTTTTGGTGGCCATCCAAGGCTTTGGAGGCAACTGAGAGGGACGGATGCCTCCATCTGCCTGGATGGAGAGAGGTGACCCAACCAACCTGCTGAGGTCTTGCTGGTGCATGGCGATGCCACCGGTGTACCCCGAATAATTCATGCACTTCCAAAGCCACCTTGTTCTTCTGGGCAGGGAGAAGTCTTGTTTCCAGGAGCTGGAAACGGGGAACCGCAGGGGTTTCAAGGCATTTGGGGGTTTTCATCCTGTAAGTCCAGGCTGGCTGGTGTGAGGGCAGCAGGAATTAACTCTCCGAGCATCTATCAGCCCCTCAACAGCAGCTGCCTTGGCCTGAAGCCCAGGAAAGGATTTATACCGTCAAGAGCAAAAGGATAAACTTCACCTCTGCAATGCTGACAGCTAAAGCTACCTGGAAGAGGAAACTTTATTTTTTAATGTGGCGTTATTTGAACATCTGTTGGAGAAGGAGTTTGGGGAGCCTGGGCATTTCCTCCTGGGGCTAATCCAATTAACCCAGCGTGGGGAAAGTTTTACGAGCGCAACCAGGATAGCCGTGGCGCTCGGCCTGCAGGTCCCTTTGGGTGAGGGTGGTGGAGGGTTTAGCCCTCCCAGGGGAGATACGGCTTCACCTCTGAAGCCCAAGCGCAGGAGCACGGGAGCTCCTAAACCCGAGCTTGGTGTGCACGGACTGGATGGGGTTGCTTTCATCCCATGGCCCTGAAGATCTTCCCAGCTTTCCTGATTCCTCCTAAAATTCCCCCATCATCTAGGATTTGGGAGTAGCCAGCTCCAGTCTTTGCAATTTTGAACTAAGTAAAGCAAATAAAAGTATAAGGAATAAAGTCAAATTGAATTTAGTGATCCTTTCAGATTGAAGTTAGCTGAAAATTGCTGGGGTTGAGGAAGATGCTGGTCCTGGAGGTGGCTTTCTGGATGTCCCCAGGACTTTTCCGGCAGACAGGGAAGGAGGATACTGCTTTGACCTGCTTCGTTTCGCGATTGCCATTGCAAACCTCTTACCGCCCCTCCCTCCCATTCCTCCCCATATTGCACCACCACTGGGCTTCCCACGGAAGAAACCAGGACCAGAGCAAGAAGAAATCCTCCGCAGAGAGCAGGGAAAGCGGGGGGTACCCCCGCAGCCGCCGGGTCTCGGGATGCCCGGCCCCGCCGTCCTGCTCCCACCCTCCCGGGGAGCCGACTTCAAAACACTGGCCGGTAACGTGAACCCAACTGCCCTGTAGGAATGAAGGGTTTTACCAGAGCTGGTACCAAAAATTCCCCGAGTCCCTGAGCAGCGTGTAAGCCCTGGGAGTCTAAACATGTTCCCTGGCATTAATCACTGGTAATAGAAACCAGAGCTGGCTCTTGTCCCCGCTGAGTCAATGCAACCCTTGACAACGCGTTGGGAAATACGCACGCAGGCTGAGAACGGGGCATGAAAGAAATTCCAGGCAGGGCTTTTTTTTTTTTTTTTTAAGTAGAATTTCGAAATTGGAAAAACATAAAGGGAGTAAAAATAGAAACAACAACAGCAGAAACCTCAGCAATCTGCTGGCTTTGAACCTCCCTCCTCTTCCTCCCTCTTCTACCTCCCTCCTCTACCTCCCTGACCATCTCATCCCACTCCCTGCACAAGGTTTGGCTGGGCTGGGGGGAGCAGGTAGGACCTCGGGGCAGAGAAAAGCCTCCTATGATCCAGTTGGCGAGTGGTTTCATGGCACCCTGGAGCAGAGGGTGTCGAGGTGGGATCAGAGCCGCACCATCCTACGAGACCTCCGCGAGTCCCACTGCGATTTCAGGTGCCGCTGCTTGACATTAAAGCATCTCATCCCAAATGTTTTGCCATGAGAAGCAGAGATGTCACCCTGGGGGATCGGGTCTAAATCCTTGCTCCTGACCCTTCTTTGTCCCTGGGCATCTCACATGTGGATCTTTCCCCCTTCTCCGGCTGCATTATATGGGATGAGCTCAGCAAAAGATCGCCGCGAGACTAATTGCAGTCACAGGGACTGTACGAGCACTTAGGAGAGATGGACTCGTGAAACACTTAATGAGGTTTCACTGAAATGGCAGCTAAATGATCTCCTCTCCCCAGTATTTAGGAAGCGATTGATGGAGGCTCCTGATGGGGAGACCGGGATGTCTCCACAACTTTATCGGATGGTATCAAAAAGCAGAAGGATCGTTTTCAAGTCGGTGTCTGTAAGCATCTGGAGTCACTGGGGTGTTCTGGAGCATCAGGGCTTGACGTCCATACAAAGAAAATTGCAATCAGGAAAAAAAAAAAAAAACCAAACCACTCCAGACCCCCTCAACAACCGTCCTCCCTCGCTGCAGATTTTTCCCACCAGAAGAAAACTTGGATGTTTTATAGAAATGTTAAAAAAATGTGATGACAATCCCAGCCCCTGCTGCAGCCTCAGGCAGATCCCTGGGGGGATGCTGAACTCCAAACATCTTGAAACTCTCCCCGGTCCCTCGTCTCATAGGAGTTATCCCTCTAGCAGAGGTTTTGGTGCATAGCAGGAGCGTTTTCTCTTTCTCTTTAAATTCCTGCTGGTTTGACGCTGGTCCAACGGAGGGAACATCATGCCTGGGGACGGCACGTGGAGACGTTACTTGAAACATTGGGGTTTTTGGCAAAGCTCACCAGGGCATGAAGTTTTAGCATCTCCTTAAGATAAAAGGGGAAACTGAGGCACATAGCCAGGCACAGGCGTTGGCAATGAGTGCCTGTATCCTCCGATGATGTGCCTGGCGGAAAAGGAAAGCTGAGATTGCCCCCTCCTTTTTACCTTCAACATCACCCCCCTTTCCCAAAAATATGACAAAAAGAGAATGAAAATTAGCTATTTTATAAAAACTGCTTTCTTAAAGGCTCCGCTGAGAGCGTCGTAAGAATAACACCATGTATTTGCATTACCGTAGCATCTAAGAGCCTCTCCGAGGGAAGAGGTCATATTTATCTGCGATCTGTGAGAAAAAAGGGGGCAAAACCCGATGGTTCCTGCCCACGCACTGCGGCATTGAAAGAGATACTCCGTCCCAGATGGATGCAATTAGGGGGAAGGCAGCAAGAAAAAATATTACGCAGGTGCTGTGGGACGTTTCTGGAAACTTCAGACGCCGCTTTTCCCAATGCTTCAAATCCCACTCCTATTTACTGAATTATTGCCGTTTTCCTGCGCGCGCAGCCTGGTCCGGGAGGCTTAGGAAACTCTTGGATGGTGCTGGAGGAAATTTTACCTTTTTTCCCTTTTTTTCTTTTGCTGCTTTCCCTATTTTATGCCCAACTACATCCCGAGAACGCGGTTCTCGCAGGCTCGATGCCCGGATTGCGCAGCCAGGCATCGGCACCTCCCTCTCGCCACGTTGAATTCATTTCTCTGGCACCTCTCTCTCGCTGTGGCACTTGTGGCTTTGAAATAAGCCCTTTTTTTTGCTCCGATTATCCTACCGGATAAAAAACCCCACGTTTTTCCAAGGAAAGCACCGCGGGGAGGCTCCTCGCTGCCGGCCGGTCGCTGCCGGCCGTGAGAACTTGGGCTTTTAGGAGGGATTTTGGTGACTCGGTTTGTTTGATTTATTTCTTTTCCCTCCGGCAGAGAGAAAGGGGCTGCAAACTGATTTGGGCAGCACGGCGGCGGGTGGCATTGCTCCGGGTGGAAGACATCGCACGTGTCCACGGGGAGCTGGGCAGCGGCTTTTATTTTGGCCAGAATTGCAGGAAAGCTTGCACGAAATGCCCTGTCTCATCCCCAGGATATGAAGGGGAGGGCAATATCCACCCCTGCTCTTGTGCCTCAGTTTCCTCACCTTAAAAACGATATCAAAAAGCACTTCTCTGTGGGTTTTTTTGGCAGAAGGGATTCGCAGGCTCTGCATTTTAGGTCCAGGGCACAGAGTTGAACAGCATCAGTGGAGAGGATGGAGGAACGGGGAAAAAAAAAACACCAAAACAAAACTGGGGGAAAGTCCTGTTTCCATTGCCATGCAAACAGCACAGCAAATGCCTGCTGGCACCGTTTTTTTGCAGGGACAGGAGGAGCCAGATTTTCTGCCTCCTGGTATTTTTAGCAGCTGCTGCCTCTGGGCAGCTCGTCCTAATCAGTTAGCCGCCATCTCATGTTAAGAAATTTCGGTGACAATGCATCTTACGTGGGGTCATTTCCTCCGGGGCAGGCTCCTGCTGGCCACAGCAACATTGCGAGCTTCTGTTTAACATCTGGTCCTACTTCTCCCGTGGCCTTTTGGGTCACTGGCTCTGCCCAGCGCATCTCCCCTTTCACCCTGGCTCGCTCGGCAGGGACGGGGAGAGGGAGAATCGTTCCCTCCCCATC
Source organism: Gymnogyps californianus (assembly GCF_018139145.2). Taxonomy (NCBI): domain Eukaryota; kingdom Metazoa; phylum Chordata; class Aves; order Accipitriformes; family Cathartidae; genus Gymnogyps; species Gymnogyps californianus. Next base: position 7,157,627 of record NC_059495.1, read on the forward strand.
TCCCCCCTCCTCCCCGTTGCTGCCTCCAACGCCCCTACGATGAGTTTTGGCGTCTGGATGTGCTCCTCGCCCCCCGCGCGAGGTCATCCGTGCGGGTCACGTTTGGTGGCACTGGCCTTTGACCCGTTGCTCCCAAAGAAAGCAGCTTTCCCCATCAGATAACTCTGGCTGCGTTAGCGGGGCATCATTGCACCAGCACGGTGCAGCGCGTCGCTGAGCCTGACGTTGTAGGAGCATGCTGCCTGCTTGGCATCCACCTTTCCACCCAGAATTTTGGGTCCAGCAATCAAATTTATCGTGAGCGTAGAGGTGCTGGGCTTGCAACGCAAGCTCAACCCTTTATTAGACGTCAGAGAATCTCCACTGCAGCTTCCATGAGCCTGTTGGAAACTCTGTGGTTCCTGCTTGGTAAAATTAAGGGTTTGGCTCCCTACCAAAAGCGATCGGCTTTCTGCTTTCCAATAAGATGGCTTTGGTAATGACGCGAGGGAATACGGTCCTCAGAGGAGCTACGGAGGTGAAGGTTCAGCAGCGAAGTTTACGGCCCTGGAGCCTTGGTTTTTTTACATGAAACCTCACCAAAATGTCAGCAAAAATTTCTTCCCCACTAGTTTTATAGGGCAGAGTCTCAACTGGGTGAAACATCACCCTCGCCAGTGTGTGGACTTCACCTCCTGACTTATTCGGGTATCACTGGGTCGGGACAGGCAGGTCCCTACGGCCGCATCCGCGCTTGGGTAGGAGGATGGGGCATCCCTGGGAAATCAAGCGCATGGTTTTAATTTTCCTCTTGATCCATAGAGAAAAGGAAAGCGAGAAGATTTATGGCCTCCCTTCTCCTCCTCCAGGTTTATAAATAGCGTTTATCAGGTGCTGGGCACATGGTGGCTTTTGGGGGAACGGCGGAGAGGGATCAAAAGCAACGTTGGGTCCCTCCTCCTCTCCCCTTTCAACATGTCTAATCTCTGCTCCCATCTATATATGGCCACATTAACCTCTCCGGTTCAAACTGGAGGTTCGCTGGGGGGATTTCGCCGCCCGAAACTCTTGAAATCAGCCCCTGGCTTCTGTGCACCAGCCCCGACTCCCCACAGCTTTGATGTTTGCTCTTGTTTGCCCTGGGAAGCTCAGGTTATCGCCTTGCTGCAGGGGAGAGGGAGAAGCTCCAGGCGTCCACGCGAGGGGACCCCACTTCCCTGGGTGCTTCGTGGCGCTCCCACCATTACAAGGGTCCTTGGGGTGAAGGAAGGCAGCTTGGGGAAGAGAAAAAAAACAACCCCAAAAAATAAAACCGAGGAGCTTTGCGTATTGTCATTGCACAGAAGTGGGTCAATAAGTGGGCTGTCCATAACTTTGTTTTTTACCATTATCTTTCACTTAAGACAGTGATTTATATTTTTTTACTGTGCCATTTTCCTAGAACTGTTTTCTCAAAGGTTGAAAATTTTTACCTCTAAAAGAAAAGTTCAATCTGAAAATGAAAAGTTGAACCGTGCTCACAACCAACCGCTCCACGAAAGGAAAAGACACAGATGAAAAAGGCAGAGGTGGCAGAGAGGGGAGAGGGGTTTGAAAAAAGAGAGAAAAATAATTTCTATGTTTTTTTCCTCTTTTGCCTGAATTTCTGCAAGCGTGTCCTTAATGATGGCAGCCAGCCTCCTTGGGATGCTGGAAGGGTAACACTTGGCTTTACCAAAGAAATATTAATCTGAATTACCAGGAAAGAGACAAGCAGATTTTTGATACCAAGAAATAAGAGCCTCTAAGGACACTTTATAGAAAGAAAATAACAGCTTTAAGTCCTGCAGAGCTCAGTTTCTGAATCACCCTTCTAGCCAGAGCTCCAGCTTTGAAACAGCAACACGTTTCACCGGAAACACTCGGGGTCGCCGGGCCAAACCCCGCCGAGATGCCACCATTTGCTGAAGCCATCGCCGCACGCCGTGACACGCCGCCCTAAAACTGCAACCCCGTGATGAGAAGAAAGTACCCCAAAATCCTCATCGGGAGAAGTCATGGGCTGCCTCTGGAAGGTGCCGTGCGGGAAAAAAAAGCGCAGCGATGGTTTTCCGTCAACCTTTTTAATGCTTTTTAGGGAAAAGGGAGTTTTTTCCCCAAGCGGCGTCGGCGCAAAGCTGGAGCTATACAAGCGATGGCACAGAAATCAGGAGCATTTATCTTTCCCTGCTCCGAGGCAATTATCACACGATCGTTATCTCGCACCATTAAAAGGACTTACAGTGCAAACACAGCGCAGGGGCTAATCCTCATCCCTCCCTGTAGCAGAGCACCCAGGGGCACCCCAACCCAACCAAAGATAATCAACCCAACCCAAAGATAACGTTTTCCGATGGGGATACGGCTTCCAGAAGGGCTGATGGTAAAGTTGGGCCAGGATTAACCTTTTCAGACCCCTCTTTGAGTTTGGAAAGTGGCTGGTTATTTTTTTTTTGTGGAGATGTCAGGCCCAGGAACAAATAGATGAGAGAAGTTTTGCAGCACTCGATGATTCAAATCTCTTTCTCCTTCCACTTTTTTTTTTTTCAGATGCCTTTACTGATTTCAGCGTAGCTTTGCATCAGCGGAGCTGTAAATGGAGGATTAAGAATCTTCAGTAAACAATGCTGCTCGACACACATTTGGAGCAGATTTCCAGGTGATATAACTCCACGAACGTCAGCAGGAATGGACACGAGGTTGGAAAATCATTGTCAACAGAATTGCAAAACGACCAGCTGCCGGCTTAAATTTGCTCTCTGAAAGCAAAATGATGAAACAACAGCTTTTTAACCGATTACTGTGTTTTAAATATGTTTTTTAAATGCTTTTTTGCCCACGTGCTGGAGTCCTGTGTCTGACCCATCTTGGCAGCCTTCCCTTGCATGCCCCATGCTCTTGGCTGACACGTAGTGTTGATTTTGGTGGGCACGGGACATCTTTTGGGCTCACAAATAAATGAATCACAGACTTTCCACTGCTGCTGTGTGCCCAGGGAAAACAAGCTTCATACACCCACCGAGGAGTGGGACTTTCCAGCCCCTCTCAGAGGTGACCTTCTGGCCAGCTGGATTTAAGGGATTTGAGCCCACTTGCATGACTCTCCCCAAGTCCCATGGCCTTTGCATCTGCTGTTTTACACAGTGTCTTCCGTATTTAGTTTAGACGTTTTCCAGACTGACGTTATCTCCTGGGGCTGACCATTCCCACCATTACGGGTGCCCCCCTCCAACCGGGGCAGCTCCGCGTTCCTGCAGTGAAAGCAGTAGCTGAACCCTGCTACCAAACCCATCCATCCAGAGCACAGGGGAAGAGCTCGGCCATGTGTTTGACATCACCTCAGTGGTTGACATGAGCCAGCAGATGCCGAATAAAAACTCCAGCGAGCGGTTTCAGTCCCGTCCATCCATCCAAGAGGTCCAAGGCATCCTCGCCAACAGCTTTGGGCTGTGCAATCTCAGGCCATCGCCCCCAACAAGCTCCTTTGAACTCCAAGCCGTTGGGCCGCCGTGGCCACGAGCGAGCGTTGTTTGAACATGGTTTTAATCTGGTTGGATATATTTAATGCACCAACATGTCTTAAACTGGAGGAGATCTAAGCCCTGCCTGGCAGGTGTGATGGAAAGCAGACGCCGTCTTCGTTGGCTCTCTGGCTTTGGAGGTCCTGGTGGGAAAAGCATGATCAGAAACACTTGCCTGGACGTTTTGTGGTGTGCGAGCATCCACCAAAGCTGGGCGAAGTGGGGGGGGAAGGTGAAAAAACACAGAAAGTGGAAAGGAAGCAAAGGAAGGTAAACAGAAAAGGGCACAGAAAGACGAGATGATGGGGACGAGGCACCAGGAGAAGGCACTAGCTTCTCAACAAAAGACGAGGGCGGTGGAGCCGGCACTTTCTTGCTGACTTCTTGTTGAGAGGAAACATTTGCAAAAGAAATCGGTGTTTTCTTGCTCTTCCTTGTTTCTCTCAAAAACATGACTCGTTTCCAGCAAAACCCAAAGCCAAACTCCTTTCCCATGTAGTGCGTATTGTAAACAGTGCAATTTTTATGATAATTCTTATTTAACCTGAGCATCCTCGTTTTTTTAAGTCAAAAAGTAATCTTACAAAAATGTGGTTTAGATAAATGGAAAACACCATGGAAAAGGTTGTACATTCTGCATAAGTTGCTGTGTTGCCAGTTTTTGTTGCCTTCCAGAATAAAATACGGAGCCGGGGAGGTACTGCCCATTTCTACCCCCTGGCTCTCTCCAGCCCCAGTGAATTACCGCTGATTTATCCCAGCAGGAGACCCGGATTGTGGCCTGGAAACGGGGGAAGGAGCAGGTCTGGCCCCTGCAAAGGTGAGCAAGGAAAATCTCAGCTCCTTTTTCTGGCACTCCCACAGCTGCAGTTGTCTCTGCTCAAGGTCTGTGTGATCTATTAAACATCTCAAATAAGGATTTAATTTAGTTTTAATAAGACAGTTTGGGAGATGTTAATTAAATTGAGTTATTAAAAACACATGGGCTGGACTTGGCTAATACATTTCCTTTTTTTATTAAGTCCATTAAAAAATAAGGGAAGATAGAAAGGGAAAAAAGCTGTCTTTAGATGCAGAAACTCATTCAAAAGGTTTCTTTTCCTCTGCTGAATTAAACATATCTCAAGCATACCAGGAGATGAACAAATACCAAAAAAACAGCCAGGTGAGCTTGAATCCTCCCAGGCTCAACAAGACTTGGCTTAAGGATGAAGCCAAAATGATGAATCCCCTTGAACCCAAGTGTCCAACAGGTCTCTGCACGTTCAAACCCAGAATTTCCTTGCCTCTCCATCCCTGCTGCTGCACGGCGTTGGATTATTGATGGGAGCGATGCTGGAGCGATGTAGCCGTGCATCGCTTCCATCCACCGTGTTATGCTCCAGCCAGGAAAACTGCAGGAATACACCTTTTTATCATCTCATCTAATCAGATTTTTCCTACCTCTGGCAAAAATGCTGCTGGGAATCTCTTTAGTTCAAGGGATTGTCAGGGTGATTTGGTTAAGCTGAAGAAAAACTCCCACATGCTTTAAAAATGACAAATATTTTATTAGCTGGAAGTGTAACCAGCCATAATTAGCTTAGCAGTCCTGAGTTAATAGATTTACAAGCTTTGGAGGATACAATGCACTGGTGAGACAATCTGAACTGACCTGTGTAGGAAATTTATCCTGTAGTTCCCAAATTAACCTATTCTTTATGTCTGGGCTATGCATATACAACTCCTGGAGTGGCATGTGGTCCAAGGGCTGCAGAGAGTGGGGAACCCACCGAGGCTTTGTCCCAGCTCTCTCCAACCTGCGGGGCAATTCAGGGCATTGCATTATCCCGCTTTACTCCTTAATTTCTCTGGAATGTCTTCTTTTTCCAAAGCACCTCTTGCAGTTATTAATGATGTATCAATATCGGCAGGTCACGTCTCCCAGCTGCAGATGAGGCTCGGCAGATACCTGGCCCTTCTACACCCTTTTCTACTCAGCGTGTGGATGGAAAGGGATTAACACCACCAGGGAAAAATCTTAGGGACCTGATTATATTCACCAAAGCTTTAAAGTGCCCTGGAAAACAAAAGAAAACACTGGAAAACAAAACAAGACAACCTTCTCTCCATGCCCGTCCCCCCCAAAGAGCTTCGCGATGGATTTCTAATGGCTCGCGGTGCAGAGGCGCCCGTCTGCTGGCTCCGTTGTTATGAAGATTAAGATGTTAAATGCCCGAATGGCATTAAAAAAGCGTATTTATTATACGCATCCCTTGGGCCCACGCAGGCGTTCGCTGAGCCGGGGTGGAAAAGATCATTAATCCTGCCTGAATCGCTGGGGAAACTGAGGCAGGAATGGGGCAAGCTCTCTGCGGGGTGCTTCTCCGTGCTTGGTGGCATTGCAGTGATGCTGGCCTGAAGACATTGATGAGTATTTTTGGATGTGTCTCTGAGGAAGCTGGATTTAAGCTAAACGTCTCCAGAGCCAGGTTTTGGAGGGGCTATTGGATTTCCATGGCCTTAAGCTGGGCTTTTGCTGATCTGCCCAGAGCCACCCACCAAGGGTCCCATGCCGATGTCCCTATGCCCCACGGGTGCATACAGTGGCGAGATGTCACTGTACCACGCACATCTCCTCCTCGCAGCGGTGTTTATCCTCCTGTCTAAAAAAATCTTCTGTTTATCCCGGTTCCTCATAGCCTGGATGATCCCGGAGGAAATAAAGGGGGAAGGGATCAGGGCTTGGGAAGTTTTCTGGAAGGACTGGTGGGGAAGTGGCTTTTATTTCCCTGGTGTGGGGAGAGGGATGTTGCGACGCAAATGGATGCAAGAGGGTTTGGTGAATCCGAGGAGGGGCAGGGATCTGGTTTTCATTGAACTCCCCTAAATTTCCACGGGACTTGTTTCCTTCCCCACCAGAAATAATGGTTAATTAAGACGAAAAAAAAGAATTTTTTTGGCTTTTTGGCCAAAAAATGTGCATTTCTTCCCAAAATCCCCCCGTTGCAGGGAGTGCCTGAGTGCCCAGGCTTTGGCAGTCTTGTGCCACGGTGTGCAAGGCTCTGCAAAGCCTCCCCATCCCATGCCAGCCAGCATCATGGACCATTTTCCCCCCCTCCGATCCTCCTTGCTCTTCCTTCCCCCATCCAGGGCACAGGGAGCCAGGGCCACCTCTCCTTTGGAGTGGAATGAAGGATGTTTTATGGAAATCTTTCGAAACGCTGTGCTGCCTTTGGTCCAGAGCCGCTTCCAGCTAAGGAAGGCAAAAGAGCATCTTATGGAGGAAAAAAAAGGATGGGCTTTTGTGGGATTTGGCGTATCCACCAATTTTCCAGCTTCTAAATGTCCACAGATCCGTGTCGTTGGTTTCCTCCCATCTTCACTGCCAAGATCTCCTGTTTGTCCTCACCCCACGTACCCAGAGCTCGCCCGCTCCTCTAAATCCCTTTTCCCATCGAATCCCTGCAACATTCGTGTTTACCCTGGAGCTTCATCCCGGGCTTGAAGGGCAGCAGAGCTGCGCTCAGGCTGTTTATAGGAAGGCAAACCCATCCTATAAACGATATCATTTCCCTCACCGCAGGCAGAATAAATCCCGCCGCCTCCCCCCCTCCAAACAACTTCGGATTGCCCTGGGGAAGCCAATCCTGGAAATGCTCCGTGGAGCTATCCCGAAGCATCTGCCGTGGGTTCTCCAGGTCTGGGATTTCCTCCGACGTTTCTTGCCCTACCCATGCTGAAGCCACCTCTTCCCCGGAGAAGAAAAGCCACCTTTGCGAGTGCTGCAGCACTAGCCTGAGCGTCTCTAATGTTATATTAAAAATAAATACGAGACCTCACGTAGCAGAAATTGCAGGGCCAAGCCCGGGGGAGGATGGGAACGGGTAGACGTGCCTCGCAAAGCCTTTGCTCTCTGCTACGCCGCGGTGAAGACAACAGAGCCAGCAGCCTCTCAGCAGCGTGAATGAGAGCACGGTGTGGTTAGGCGTGAGGCAAATTGCTTTGAAAGCCTACCTATATTCAGAGCCCCCCCTCCCCCCGCCAACCAGCCTGTCTCTGGTGAGAGCCACCAGCCTGGACCAGATACACAGAATTAAGGTGGCGTTCTAAAATAAATTTGGAAGATTAGGCAGGTTTTTCAGGCCACGGAGTCTCGCTGTTTCCCTTGTAACACCTTGCCTCAGTTTCCCCACCTGTAAAATGGGTGGGTTTACATGGACAACGTCACATTGTGTGGACTCCACGAATCCAGCTGTGGCTCGGGGACATTTTTTAGGTCTCATCTCCTTCCTTCCAGCCTGCCTTGCACAACAAAGCGGCCGGTGTCCTTTCCCCCCCACCCCACGCTGGGGCCCGGGCTCTGATAAAAGCTGCTGAGTTTACAAACAGGGAGGCTCTGGTTTCCTGAGTCACAGCAGCAAGGCGAGGGGAGTGCGTGGGAGGCTGCGACGTGGCTTTGTGCAGATGCCGGCTTGGGATGTGCAGCGAGATGGACCTGAGAGACATGACGGCTCCAAGGGCTTTGGGTGATCCAAGAGGAATTGAACCCCACGGGTGTTAGGGCCGTAGACCTGAGATTTATTTCTTTTTCATCTCAGGAAAGGCTGGGGGAAAATGAAACCTGTGTGCCCCAGCAGTTTTCTCCCCAGGTAGCCCAAACCCTGCTTGCTCAGTGTGGTGAGGACGTGGCATGTGGGACCACCTCCACCCAACAGCCTCGGTGGTTGCAAAGCACTTTGAAACTCCTCCGATAGTTTCAGGGCACTGATTTTGGAGCCGTGTCCCCGTGAGATCCAGGGCATTAGCCCTGCAGAGACGTCTCAACGCAAGATGACCTGCAGCAAGCAAGATGGATCTCACCCTTAGCAAACAAGCATGAGTGCGCACCTCACCGAGCGCTCGTTCATCCTTTCATCTAGATGACCAGGAGATAAAGAAACCCACAACTCTGAGAGTTTCTTTCTAATGACCTGAATATAAATAAAGGGAAACTCCACTTCCCGTAGCTACCACTAACCAGTCAGTAAAAGAAAGATCTTTTCCTTTCCAATCACTTTATTTCAGATCTTTTTAGATGTTCAGTATGAACCCAGCTGGGCTTGATGTCCCGTGGTGCACGAAGGCTTTGGGAAGTCTCTGGACATGGAGGAACTGTGGGTTTTTTCAATTACACCATCAACGTGTGACCCTGTTCTCTCTCTCTCTGCTTCTCCTTATTAATTAGAGGTGGGGTTTATCTCCCCTGACTGTAGGCTTCAGACCTAGGTAGGAACTATATTTTTTCCTCCAGATGAGCAGAAGGTGATGGGGGCATCTCCAGAGACCTCATCAATAGCACCAGGAGCATCGATGCAGCTGGGGATTTGTGTAGGGACTTAACCAGGAAAGTTCAAAGGGAGAATTAAAGCAGGGAGAAAATACTTGGCATAAACCCATGGCAGGATCTCACAGCTCTTTCAGAAGCATCCTGGCTACCATCTGGAGGGAAGGTGGATCTCCAACCTCAACTACATCAGCTGTAGTTTCCCTGCTCATTCGAGCTGGTGGGTCACCAGCACCGTCTTTTCTTTTTGTCCTGAAAAAATACACGTCTCCCTGCTGTGAACTCCCATGTCTCACACCCCCCCCATGTTCCTTGGTGCACAATTTCTGCCACCCAAAAGTGCCTCCCCGCTTGCAAGAAATCCCTTCCCTTCCCCAGCAGCTGCTTGTTTGCAGGAGGAATTTTCAGGGGGATGAAGGTGATGCAGGATGGGGTTTACGGATGGCAAACGGATGCACGGTGTTAAGGCAAAGCTCATTTTGCACTGACCGAAGCAGGTCTAGCAGATGAGTAAATAGTCCCAGCGCAGAGAAACCTCAGCCTACGCCGGCAGCAGGACCTTCCTCCTGCCAGGATGTGGGGAGAATGCTTTGGATCTGGTTCGCCAGCTCCACCTCGGAGATGGTGACATCCAGATGCAGGCTTTCCATGGAAAAATGCATACACTATTTTGCTTTAGAATTAAAATAAAACTCAAAACGAGGACTAAAGGCTATTTTTTGTATTTTTCTCATGAGATCTAGTTTTGCCAAAACCAACACATTCAAAATCATACCGGGAGCTGCTTCGGTCCCTTCCCTACCAGCGATCAGTGAGACCTATGGAGTGCATGTGCAAGCCTTCAGCTTCAGGGTTTCCATCGTGTTACCATCCTCGGGAAAGGAAATTCATTTTCCTTGCAAAGGCCAGCTCTGGTGAATGCTGTTGTGATGCGCTGACATTTCTACTGACTCCCTTACGGGGGATTATTCCTCTTAGCCATCCCTTTTCCCTGCCCCAAGCCCCACAAATAGGGGGGGATGCATCAATGGCCTAATAAATAAGAAAGCACATGAGATTTTATTTTGATATTAAATATTGATTAATAGGAGCTCCATGGAATTTTTAATTTTTTTGGCTTTTTTTCTATTTTTTTTGGTGAAAAAAATCAATGTTTGCAGGCGGCTGCTCCCTCCTGCAGACGAGCTCACCGCCGGCCTGGCCAGTGCTGAAAAACCCAAAAACCTTGGGCTGGGATCCGGGGTAGGAAACATCTGGAAATATATTTACCTCGCCTGTCATAGCCAGATAAAGAATAAATGTTAAGTGACAGCCGTGGGCTCTGCACATCTGACAGCCCAGCTGGGGCTCCAGGTGGGATTTCGGGGGGTAATTCTCCATCAGCGGGTCGGGACCGGGGAAAAAAAAAAACCCACAAATATTGGAGTTTCATGAGCCACGGCGGTGGGACCGGGGGCTGACGCAAGGCTATTGTTCGCACGTCGCTGTTTGCACGTCAGAGGGGGGAAAAAAACGACTCGGGTTCCTCCAGCGATGAGTAGACACGGGGATTGACGTCCCCACCTGGACCCAGAGGTTGAACCGGCAGCAAAGATAATTATTTATACAGCGTTTTGACTAATGAATGGCTTTGAATCGGGGTTTCCTGGAGCGCTCGCTCCACCCAGCTTTTGCAAGGGTTAGATTAACGCTGGGAGGGTTCTTGTTTGGCTTTGTTTAATTCCCGCTGCTGGGACTGCACCAGGGGGTTTCGGGCGACGGGAGGGGACCGTGCTAGCGAGGAGGTTGGATGGGGGACGGAGTTTGGCCCTGTGGGTAACCTTTGCAAACTACGGGGTTAGCAACATCTCCGTTTAAGCAGAAAAAAGTGGAAAAAATGGAGATAAATCATCCCCCTGCGCAGCGCAGAGAGGGCGACAGTGGGAACGGACCACTCTTCTGCTCACCCCGTTGATCACAACCTATTCGGAGCAAACCCAAGGGTTGGTTTTCCTCCTTTTTGCAATTTTACCCTCTTTCTGGCACGAGCAAAATGCCTTTTCCCTATGCCTCAGCTCTCCCTCTGCCAGGACAGCATCATGGTGATGGCCAGGGAGCCCTCGCGCTCAGCCACCCACCCAAGCAAAAGCAACTGAAATCGGGGTCGGGTGCTCACGTTTTCTTGGCACACCTTTTCTCATTAAACATCGAGGGTTTGGTTTTTTTTTTTTCAGCTGGAAACGAATCCCTTCAGCAGAGAGAAGCCCAAACCCCATCCTGTTTTGGCCCAGCTCTTTCGCAGAGGTCACTGGCAGAGAGGGGGGAAATGCCTGCGAGCTCTGGGCAACACCCGCACACCAGCAAACGTCCTTTGCCAGCGTTGTTTGTTTACCTCCCCGAACAATAAAAGGTATTCAGGCAAAAGGTCTCTTTTGCTGTAATAAACTGCTTCGCACACGATACCAGAACAGAGCATAGATTTATTTTTCCCCCTTTCCTAACACAGCACACATACAAGATTTGCCTGCATCAAGGCACTGCCATGGGCGTGGACGACTGGGCTACAACTGCTCTAGGAGAGAAGAAAAAGTCTGTTTTGGGCTCAAATCTGAGCCTGGATGTTGTTTTGGGGTTCCGTAGTGTTTCAGGGAGGTAAAAGGACTTGAGATAGCCCAGATCTTATTGCTTGGTACAAAGCACGCCTATCCTGGAGGAAGCCTAACAGCAATGAATACAGAAAGGATTTGATCCGACAGATGGACAAGCAACGTGGGAGCTGCTCTCCCACTGACGGCACCCATTTTTCCTCCAACAGTCTCGGGACAAACCCATCAGGGTTTGCATGCTGGTGGCATGCATGACCCGTTTGCAATAGCTATAGGATGTCTTACAGCGCATCCCGGCTCAACCCGTCTTTTCCCAAATTTCGGGGGCCTTATGGATTCGCCGGACCCATCCCAAGCCGCCGTCCCTCTCTCCGCTGGAAGGATAAATAGGATTTTACAGAGGTCTCCGAGGAGTGGCCAGGACCGGCTCCTCCCGAGCCCCGTAAACAGGAAAGCGAGGAAGCGAGGAGTCGAGCCCCGGCTCATCCAGGACGCGGGTTGCGCGCCGGGGCTGCCGGCACACAATGCCGCGCCGGAAAGGGGGATTATAAATACCCGGGGTCAGGGCCGGGCTCCGGCGAACAATAGGGAGCGGGAGGATGGAAAAGGCCGGCGAGGACGAGCCGCTCGTGCCACGGGGCCAAGGCCGCCATGCCGGGTGGTAACGCAAGCGATGCAGCTCGGCTCCCGGGGGTTTGAGGGATGCAATCGGCCTCTGCGGGGTGGTGGGTGCTGTGGGGTGGTGGGTGTTCCCCGAGCCGCACGGTGAGCCCCCGTCAGCAGGGCTGTGCTGGTTTCTTTGCAGTTTGGTGTGGGCTGGATTCTGGGGCTTTTGGTTTGGCAATTGGAGCTCCCCGTTGCCGGCTCTGGGGTTTTCACTCCCCAAAAAGGGGGGCCGGTACCTCTGTGGATGCCGGTTTGCCGTGGCGGGGGGGCAGGGGACACAGCGCCCGGTTGATGTTGGACAGGCTGACTTATGATTCTACCGTGGTTTCACGCTGAGCATCCCAACAGCCTGGAGAGGAAGGCTCACACCTCCTGCTCCACACTAAGGCTTGCAGGACTTTGCGAGGACACCCGAAATCTAGCCAGGACCTTACACCAAGGCAATTTTAAATAGAGGTGTTTGGTAGTGAGGGAGCTGCTCATGAATGATGTGGGCATCTTAGGTTGCTCTTCCAGAGCTGGCTGGAGGCAGGCAGGCTTCTCCACCCTGCTCCAGCATCTCATGGGGTTATCTGTGCACGTTGCCGCGATTCCCAAGGACACAGGAGGCTGCGGTGCTCCCCAGCTATATAATCCACCCCACGAAGCCACCTCTGCTCCATGCTAATCTAAAGACGTCAAAGGAAGCACGAGCCACAAACAGATAAAGCCAGATAAAGGGGGATGCTGCAGCCCAGCTCGGCTTCAGCGGGGAAGGTCAGCGATAGCCGGCTGCTGCGGGTGCCGAGCATCAGGACCTCGCTCGATAACGAAATCCAGGTCAGGGCCAGCAAGAATGGCAGGAAACATCTTGGCCGCTCGTGACTGCCGGCGAGAGCATCGTGACGGCGCTGGAGGGGAGCCCGGCCCCTTCCTACACCCCAGATGCGGCGTGGTCCCCCGGCGCGGGGATGCTCAGGAAGCTGCTCTGCTGGGACAGCAGCCTGTGGTTGAAATACCTTCATATACATTGATTTTCCATTCTGGTCCTTCAGAGAGGCACGCTGAGCATCAAAACCTCCCCTGGGACTTGTATTCCTGCCTGAAAGGGCTTTTTAACCCTGTGTGTGAAACTGTTTGAGCATTGCTGCTAGCAGCACGGAGAGCTTGATGAATTTGGCCCTGGAAATCCCCTAATTTAGGTCAGAAGCTGGGCTGGGGTGATTGCTCTGGTCTCTGGACTTTGCACCTTGGCTGCTCAGCTCCGAGCTCGCCTGCAAGAGCATCCTCACGTTGAGAGCTGGCAGGTTTCTGCGAGCCAAAAAACCATTTCTGGTGGCCTCCTGCATGAGGGTACCACCTTACTGGAGGCTCTGCTTCACCCCCAGACTACAGACTCGCCCTTTTTCCACGGTCCAAAACGATTAGGGAGCAGGGCTGGACCTTGTAACCCACACCTGCATCGCTACGGGGCTGAGCTCAGAGCAGCGTGCCCAGATTGCCTTCTCTAAGACAGAGAAATCCCTTTTCGCTCCCCCTCTCCGCCAGCTCTCCCCTCCTCACCGCCCCATTAAAGCTTGCCTTTCCCATCTCTCCTCCTTAATGGTGTCCCCGAGGAGACGCCGCTTGCTCTTAATGCCTCTGCCCCCCTGGGAATTAGCTGAACGACAGGGTTAATTCGGGAGGGGGTAGAGGATGCTGGAGGTGCAGATATCAATTAGCGATGACAGCTTGGATATGGCTGGGGATAACATCTCCCGACATCCCCGCCTCGAAAGCATCCCTTCGGGTCCCTATGACAGGAACAGAAATACCCCCGGGTCCGCTCCTGTGGGGTCTTTACCTCTATATTTTATAAGTTGAAAACCAAATATCGCAACGGAAGAATGCCAGGAAAAGCTGTTCCCTTTTTCACTTCATCGAGGAATGTGGAAAAGCAGTTTAAAAACCCCAGGAGAAATAATTCTCAATTTTCAGCCGCAGCTGCCTGGAGCCGATGGGGTCCCGCAGCCCACGGGCATTAGCCGTGGCAGGAGCGTCAGCGTGGGGCTGTTCCAGCCCGGGAGCTGAATTCCACCCCTGAGAAGGTGAATTGCATCCGTGCAAGTTGTATTGATACGAAGCAACTTTATACAGGTACAAATATACCCAAAATATAGATTATAAATACATATAAATGTACTGGCTATTGCAAAAGGGGTCTAAAATGCGTGAGACACACTGTTGCAGGAGGCTTGGAGGAGTCTCTATAGCAAAATCCTTCCCAATAATGGTTGGTAAACGGTACCTTTTTAATTTCAGCTCTTTTTTTCTTTTTTTTTTTTAAACCTGTAAATTTTTTTGGAGAGGTTGGGGGGTGCACAAGCAGCTCTGCCGTTTTTAAGGCAGTGGATATGGAAAGCGCATATAGGAAGGCACCAGCATCACTTGAAACACTTTCTGGGCCCTCTTGTGGTGTTGGCTGCGCTGAGGGTAAGCTCTGCTTCTAAAAAAAAAAAGAAAAAAGCAATTTTAATATTTTGCCTATTATTTTTCCTTTAATGAGAAAAAAAGCCCTTTTTTTTTTTATTTTTTTTTTTTTCCTTCTTCTTCTTTTCTTAAAGCACACCTATGGAAAGAGCCGTGCGTCCAACTGGTTAAGACCTTTCTCTCTGCACCTTTTGGACCAACGAACAGCGAGCGAACAGTCATTTCAAAACCGAAAAAACCCTTTCGAAAAGCTAAAGGAGGAGTGATGCAGCGGGAGGAGAAACAGGGCGATGTGGGGACCGGGCTCTTTTTCTAACCTTTACTTTTCCCCCTTTCCATTTCAAAAGAAAATGGTGTTGCAGGGGTCTTAGGGAGCTTCGAGGGATGGTGGATTTATGAAGGGCTTACGTGTTTCTTTCCAAGCCGTGTTTATAAAATAAATACGTGTTTATAAAATAAATGCATGTTTATTTTGGTTGCAAGGGGAAAAAATATTTGAATTTTATTTCCTGGCTGGAAGCTGCAAGCGTTTTAACAAAGGGGAGAATGGGAAAAGGCGACTTGAAAAGCATCCTCCTTATATATTTGGGGTTGTTTATTAAATAAACCATAGATAATAAAATAATCCCCCCCCCACACACACCCTGCCCATCACATCCTATCCCAGTTTTTCAGAGGAAACATGCAGCTTTATGTTCTGCCTATACATTAAGTACCCCCCATGGGTATTTGTGCTGCTCTAGCTTTGTCGGTTAGGGGTGTCATCATTTTTTTGCTAGAAATAGCCGTTTCTAGGGATTGCGGCGGGCAGAGGCAGCGTTTTTAGCGTGGGCTGCGAAAGGTTTCGGGGTGGATTTCTGCCGTCTGCTACCCAGACGTCCGCCCTGCTGGCATCTCCGCAGGCAGACAGGCTTGGGCAGGAGGTAAAAAAAGAGGATGCGGGGAGCATTTTGATGGATATCCAGGGGGAATAACTCTCATGGAAACCCATAGCCCATGCTCAGAGTAGGTTTTAAAGACATCTCCCATGCCATATTGAATTATCAGCCTAGAAAAGACTCTCCCGTCCCTTTCCCATCCTCTCCGATGTGAAGGGGCTGGGTGGTGTGTGACACGAGGTGGGTCAGTCCTCAGCAGCCCGGCAGCTTCTGTGAGTGTTTTCTTGATGCCAAACCGCACCGGTTTCCCCCCGTGCACGGCTTGCAAAGGGGTTGCAGAGGTGCAGGGGACTGGGAGGGGGCTGGGGGGGGTGATACCCCCAGGCTGGGCAAGCTTTCCAAAGTCAAGGTTGTTCTTGGGTTGTTTTGGAGAGATAGCTAAGCTGCGGAGTTGACTGATTTGGGTGGGTTTGGGTTCAAAATGGAGTTTTCCAATGCAATTTAGCGTGTGCACGCCGGTGGCATGGTCCGAAGGGCTCTCCGTAAGGGACCCCATATTCAGCATCCTTCAACTCCCCACCCTGAGCCCCAGTCTGCCCTTTTTACTGGTTTGCAAACGCACACCAGTCCGATAGCACCGCTCTGACAGCCCCTGGGGGCTTCATGCCCACGTCCCGATGGCGTTGGCAAGGTTCGGGTGCTGGGTGCCGCTTTGAGAAGCCCGCGTTGAAAATAACAGAGCAAGGCCTGAACGTGCGAGGACGGAGGGACGCCCTCCTCCCCTTAATTACGTTATGGGTGATAATAACACTAATAATAACGATTACTATGGACGAATGCAGAGGTGGTGGGGCTGTGCTGAGCATCATGCAGACCAGATGAGTGATCGCGCCCAGTTGCCAGCGTAAGGGAGAGGCGGCAAGAGGCGAAGGATGCGGTGGTGGCAAAGGGCACTCTGCTTTTTATAGATTTTTTCTCGTTTCTGGAGGAGAAGGCAGGTGGGTGGGGAGGGGGGAGGCTGTGTCGAGCCACAGATGAGCAAAATGGAAAGAGAAGATAAGGGAGACGGGATGCCGAAAAGGATGAGCTGGAGGCGGAGGGTGGATTTGCCAACACACCCGCTTCTTTTGGAGGAAAAGCATTTTCGCTTCGCTACTGGCTGGCATCGCGGGCTGAGTCAGTGCTCCAGAGATGAGTGTGTGGGTGGACCTGGTAACCCGCAGCTCCTCCCCGGCAGGGTTTGGGGTGAGCCCCCGGTGGGACCTCCTGCCTGCGGAGAGCCTGGGGTACCTGCTGGGCTCTGAGACACGGCATGAAGCGCGGAAGGTTTAATAAAAGTTGAAAACAAAACAGGAGAAGTGCTATTTTAAGTGCATATAATCCACCTTGTGCCGGGGTACAGCGGCGTTTCACTGGATTCATCATTATCAGGGGAATTATCAGCATCTGCCTGCACATCTGGACACGGCTCGGGCTCTGCGGTGTTGGGCACAGGGTGAAATAAAAGCAAAGCAGAGCTTTTGCTTTTTTCCCCCTTTTTTACAAGGAAAATGCTGCCCAGTTCAGGTTCCCTTTCGCTGAGGTGAATCCATAGGGGTGTGCATCTGGCCCAGCATCTCCCCTGAGGCACAGCTTTTTTGGGGGGGGAAAAAGAGCCCGGACCCAGATGTTGCCAAGATCTCTACCGGGGCAAAGCCGGTTTAAGATGCTCCCACCCTCACCCGCTTCATTTTTTAATAACCGAGGGTTTCTTTAAGTATGTAACCCTCAGGAACGGTGCCTTTGGGATAAATATACAAATATGTACGTATAGATATAAAAATCTTCCTCTCAAACGTGTGCAATGCTGGTCCCGCACCACGGGATGGGTGTTTCGGTGCAGGGTTTTACTGTCGATCTCTATTTCTCCGTCTCTCCGGCCGCGCTGTTATTTTTGGATTGCATTACACGTCTCCCCAGATGGAAAGCCTCACTCCCCGGGGGGCAATAAAATGGATTAAAAAAAAAAAAAGAAAAAAAAAAAAAGGAAGGTCCTGACCCCATCAGTAAAATAGTAACTGCACTTCTTGGGGAGAAAAATCCTTTTATGAGGCAGGGAAGAGGAAATTTGGGGCTGGGGGGATGGAGCCGGAGGGAAAATGGGGATCAAACGCCCTAACCTCATTCATTTAGGGACTGTTGAAGGTTACAGTAGCATGAGGAGGGGATATAATTACACCAGGCTTCGCTAATAAACCGCTTTTCAATGTGAAGACGGGCAAAGAGGGGATGAAAGCGAAGTCCTCGGTCCCCAGGATGCTCCAGCCCTTCGCCGCTTGGCAAAACAGGCTGAGAAAGGTGGAGGCTCTTTGCTTTTTTTATTGGTATTTGGGTTGAATCGAGCCCAAATTACTCCTTTCTTCTGAGGCCTTTAAAATATTTTCTCATGGAGGGGAAGGCCTTGTGGCTGATCAAAAAAAAAAAATAAAATTAATGTATCCGTGGAAAATCGGGATTTTACTAGAAGTAAATTGTCAGTGGGGTTGGATGCTTTCTTTCCAACTTTCCCATAAAAAGAAAGCCGGAAAGTTTGAATATTTCTGATCCTGGAGGTTTCTGGCTTCTAAAGAAAAGCCTGTTTTGGAAGGAAAAGCGAATGGAGAGGAAGGGGAGAGTTTATTTTCATCTGAAGTTGCTGATGCTCCTGAGCAGACCTCTCCATTTGACCAAGGGGCAGACAGGGACTCACCAAGGATGCATATATACATTCTTTATCGAACATATTCTTTATTATTTATTTATTCAGCCTTTATTGGGATACTTGAACAGGCAAAGCGGCTTCTTTTTTTAATGGGCAAAATACAACTTTATATGGGAAAATATCAGCTGCCTTCAGAAAAGGGGGACTTTGTCAAAATAGACAGTGGTTTGCATTTTTGGAGATGAACTTGACCTTTTCAGCATCGTTTCCTCCCCTGACTCATTGTCAGTCAAAGTTTCCCTGGACACGAGACTATTTTCTTACTGGTTTACTACCAGCGCCTGATTTATTCCACCAAAACCGTAACAACGAGCTCCAAAATCCTCCAATAAATGTGAAATACTGTGGCTGGCCATGATTTATCCCATCCATGCAAGCAAGACACGTCCCCGTGCCTCGGTTTCCCTATTTCTACGAACAAGGGGGTTTTTCACCCTTGCAAAGCGCATCGTGACTTCGTCATCCTTCTGTGAAAAATGATGCAATTAAAGGCTTTGATCTGCAAACGGATTAAAATCCCCCGAAATAAAGCTTATTGCAGCGTCTGGGCCGGGAGCTCTTGCGTTTTCATCTCCGACCTCAACTCCTTTCCATGGATTTGCATTGATCTGCAAGTTTTTACGGGGAAGATGCTCCGTCTCTATTTGCAAATGTCATCTGGAGGAAGGACTCGAAGCCCATAAAGCCATTTTCGGCTCCAACTGAGTCGTCCCTCAGGTTTCTCCACCATGTAACTGCTCAAGAGCCGGAGCAGGAGCACCAACCCAACCACCACCCCAGTATTGACTCTTGCGGTTCCTAGCTCTCTACGCCTATTTATTTTGTTTTGCTTCTCGCAGGGTCCTCCGTTGCTATTCAGCCCTTTATCTTGATCGCCAGCGCTTCGCTCGGCTTCTGGGCAAAGCATCTGCAAAACAAAACAAAACACAAAAAATTTAAAAAAAAAACCAAACCCAACCAAACCCTCCTGCCTTTAAAAAAGGAGCTGTTACCAATCTGACCTGCAAGCAGAAATGAGACGAGGAGCTCTTTTCACATCTACCCGAAACCGATATCACACATACCTCTGAGTCACTGTGCTGTTTGCCTCAGTTTTTTTGGGTGTACATGGTAACACTCAGGATCTCAGCACGAGAGGACTCGTAGAAATCTCTTGGCTGCATCTACAGTATTTGCTTTTCAGAGCGATGCAACGTAAAAGAGATGTTTAAAACAACCGATGCGTCTCGTTGCACGGAGAGCATCCTACCCAAAAGCTTCCTCTGCTTCACTGCTCGGCATCACTGACAATGTGGCCCCATATGGTAAGAAATGTGGGTCCCTTATTGACTCCTCGAGACGTAGATTTATGAGCCGAGCGTGAGCTGCGCCCTTTTGTAAAGTTTCAGTTTGCAATGGTAGAAACTTCGGTTTTAACCAGATTTGGGCTATTAAAAGTTTGCTCCGATGCTGGACCTAAAAGCAGTCCCAGATACTCCATCACCAGCTCAAGCTGAGCAGCTTCATCCAGCTGAGCCCTTCTTTTTCTCTCTCTTTCTCTCTTCCCCCCCTCTTTTTCTCTCTTTTCCTCTCATTTTCCCTCTTTTTCTCTCTTTTTCTCTCTTTTTCTCTCTTTTTCTTTTTTTTTCCTATTAGCAAACTACCTGCAAGGTGGTTTCGGAGCGGCTGAACGCGGGTGCGTGAGTCAGGCGTGAGAGGACCATCTTTCAGTCCGTGGGCAGCAAACTGCTCTTTGGGCGTGAGGTTTTCAGAGGCATCACCGAAAGTCGCTCGGACTTGGGCAACGAACCGCCGCTTCCACCCCTGCAACCCTCCCACGGCGGCCACGGGCGGGATTTTTTACGACATCTTCGTTGCCTGTGGAGCACTGGTTCACTCAACCCCATCTGAGTGAGGTTCAAGCTCCTAAATCATCCAGAAACCTCAATGCTTTGACCTATATGATCTTCATAATATCTATGATTTATTGTGGGGTTTCATTTCTATCCCTGTGGTGGATAAGTCCCTTTTTTTATTTATCCTCCCCCTGTTCTGCAACTATCTACCCAGGGCTCTCATCCCAACCATGGGAGGGCAGAAGGTGCTGGAGAAGACTGGGAAAATGGGATGCAAATAGGAGAGCTTGAGTTTTGGTCCTCCCTTGGGTGATTTTTGCTTCTCTAGCCTTTTCCCACCCTGTGCAGCAAAATAAATCCACACATTCATGAGAAACATCCTCAATTAATAAGAAATATCCTCAGCAGTGTGGTCCAGGGCAGGGGAAGATGGTGAGAAGAGGAGTTTGCAGGCTACACCGCTCCTGCTATTTGTGCACCTTCCTAATGGGATCCGATGGGATCGTCTCCTGCGGGAATCTTCACGTTAACCCTTTCCCTGCCGCTGCTCAGGATCACAAATGCTGCGGCCGAGTCGGAGCCTGGCTCCCACCGGGATGCTCTCAAAATCCTCTTTGCATCAGGAGATGCTGCAAAGCCTTTGCAAAGCCGCCCCATCCTGTGCATAAGGAGCCAACCCAGAGCATCAGCCTCGACTTTCCCTCCCCACCCGAATTTATTTTAAGATATTTTTGCACTACACGCCTACGAACAGCCACCGAGCTGTGCAGGGAATACGCACTGGAAAAAAATACTTGGCCGAAGGTTGCCACCAGGCAACAACATCGGCCAAACACATGAACTCATTGCGGGAGGAAAACAGCAATTCCTGCTTATACCTTTTTTTAAAAGCCTCGTCTCCGCAAGGTGCTTAATTACAGCTGGAGCTGCGAGTGGTTGTAAGCAACGCCGGCCACCCCGCACCGCTGCTGTGCTATATTTCCAAGGGGATTTATGTGTCCTGGCTAGCTGGGAATGGATGATGATCATCTCGCAGCCAGGATCTGGAGGACCAAGTCTACAAACAAGCGGGTAAATCCCATCTGCATTGCTCCGGCCGCTGCGGGGAGGCCGCGGTGGGGCTGGGGGTCCTGTTTATTGGCAGGGTCCTGACCTCCCCCCCCCACCCCCGTTTATGACCCCCCCGGGACCTCCGCATGGAAAGGGGATTTGTAACGTAACACTAACAATAACACAGCGCAGACAGCCGTGACAGGGTAGTTTTCTCCTACACGTCGCAGCTGGCTCCCCGGGATGGAGACGTGCGGGCGAAGGGGCGAGGAGGGAGATGCTCGGCACGCAGCTTATTAGCGGAGGGGGTTTTTCTCCCCGAGTTTTGGCTCCAAGCTTGATCTGCTCCTTTTTTATTTGATTTTAAAAGAGAGGAAGCTCCTGGACACCGGGGATGGGAGTGTGGTGGTACGGCACAGCCGAGCCATGGTAGATGGCTGTTCTGGGCTGAGCCATATCCGAACACGAGTGACAAAAAAGAGGTTCCCCAGAGGGTTTCGCCTTGGCTTGGTGAGCAAGTTCAAGTGGTTTCTTCTCTGGAAACATGTTGCTCTTCCCCCCTGCTGATTGCAGGATAAGGGAGCTAAAAGAAAGAGAAAGAACTAGCAATTTCTGGGAATGCTGCGGATGCAGAATCCAGCCCAGCGCTGCTTTCGCATCCATTTTCCAGCCCAGATGACACAGGATGAAGAAAGCAAACCCCAGGACTGCCATAGAGAAAGGAGAGGAATGGGAAGGGGCCTGGAGACACATCCCCGTGCCGTGTTTCCAGCTCTATTTACCGATTGCAGGCAAGTCCTGAGACATGCCCATGCTGCAGGCAGTTTTTTCTCACCTATTAGGATGAAAACCTGTGGGTAAAGGGCGCTCGGCACATTTACATCCAGCCGCCAGCCATGCTGCAGATTTCCAGTACAGCCAAATCCTTCCGTGCCTCAGTTTCCCCAGGAAAGCACCGTGCGTGGCGGTGTGGATCCCATCTCTTCATCTCCGTGTGCACCACGGTGTTATTCCTTGACCTTCATTATCACATAGGAGATGCTGAACCATGGGACACCCAATATTTTGGTTTTTTCCTGCACTTTTGGGCTCTTTTCCTACTCCAGTTTAAAATTTAAGCCTTTGCATGTGCAATGAGTCCGGCTCGTCCAGCCCGGCTGGCTGCAATGAACCTTTCTCTCATGGCAAATCAATGCCGAAGGTGAATGCAAACGGCATCGCCAGCCTTCCCTTCTCCCCCCCGGCGTGGAGAGGACCTCAAAGTTCATGAGCTCTTTTTATACATCATCTGGGAAGGGGCAAGGATTTTCTGAGCCTCTGAGGTGCCCCGAGGTCATGTTTTTGACACGGAGTCATGTCTAGAAACCTCCTCAATGCAAAAGAAAAGAAAGTTGAGGTTCATCTGTAATGATGGGATTCTGGGAACTGGGGCTTTTAGGAGAAATATAAAGAGTTTGAGACATAAAAGCAACTCAGGTGACCTGGCATGGACGGGCAAATTCAGCAGGCTGACAGATACAGAGAAACTTCACTTGGCTTTTATAGTTCATTCAAGCTTCCAGCTTTCATTGAAACGAAGCCAAATGAGGTTCGCTTTTGATCTTGAAATGCAACTGAGAGATGCTCCCCAAATCCTTCCAGGCCTTTCACACCCTGATTTTGCAAGGGGGCTGTAATATCTGCAGGTCCCCCCGATGCACCTACATTTCCCCTACCCCAGCAAGTATTTCCATCCATGCTTTCTCCTGCAGCCGGAGCCTACAGGGGTACTGTTATGAGCGATCTCAGCGTGGCAAACCCACAGCCACGTCTCTGGCCCTTGGTTCAGCTGAATTTAGGTAATGTGTAGCCTGAGTGATGTGGTCGTACTTTATCAGGCTTCTCTGAAATGTCCCTCTGGAGCTGCAGATGCGTTGGGTTTCTGCAGATGTTGGGCTTCGATAACGAGCGTGGACAAGATGGACATCAAGAAAAGACGCTTGGTGATGGAGTAACAACCTGAGGAAAGCCAGGAGCTGGTTTCAGAATAGCTGTGGGTTATTTTACCAGTAGGTCACGGGTAAAATACAAATGGGAAGACAGCAGGAACTGCAAGAAGAAGGACAGGGCAGGCTGCCAAAGAGGACTGCTGGCTGCAAGGGAAGACTAAAGGAGATGATACAACAGGGTGGCTTCAAAAGCAAAGGGATCTGCAAACGAAAGATAGGCTGATGACACTGTATGATCCACCTGAGTCTTTTAGGTTTCCAAATTATGTGTCAGTGGAAACGGCAAGTTTACAGCCCGTAGGTGGCTGTGGGGAGGGTAGTTACTCTGTTGGGTGCCCAGCTAGCAAGAGAAAATGCCCGTACAGTGCAGGGAGCACTTCGTTTCCTCAGGCATCTCCACAGATGGACCCATCTCACCATAGTTACAAGTTTCCATCGTGACGGTAGAGATATCTCCCTCTTTCCATGCATCACGTCTTCACAGGTTGAAGAAACCAGGGACATCTGATGGGGACAGAGACGGGAGGAGTGCAGAAAGCACCCCTGGTGCAAGCACAACCGCCGTGCAGTGAAATCACAGCCTGCAAACCCGGTATAAACCAACCAAGGACTTTCCCACTACACCGGCATCACCCAGCACAGCCATCAGATAGGTCCTAAATGCCCCACAGCCGGGGCAAAGCCTACCACCTCCCTACGGACACAGTCTGGGAGGTCTTCAGCCCCAAACGGTCCATTTTTCGGTGCGAGGCTTGGCTCGGCAGCTTGCGGTCGGTCTGTCGAGACTCGGATGTGGCAACGATGCTCGACGTCCCTCATCCCCAGGGGATTTTTGGTGGCGTGGGTCGTCCCCCCCCCTCCCCTCCTTCCTCCCACCCTGTTTCTCCCACGCTCTTTCTCTTGGCACCATCTAGTGGTTATAGGGACGGAGATGCCTCCTCTGCTTTTGGGTCGGGGTGAGAAGGCCGCCTCCTCCTCTTCCTCCTGTCTCCAGCCTGGCTTCGCTCCTTTGGGATGCTTTGAGACGCTTTGGGATGCCTTTGGGATGCCTTTGGGATGCTGGAAGCACGAAACCCAAACCCTAAAAGATGAAAAGTCTTACGGAAAAGGAAAAAGCCAACTCTCCTGGCTCGTAGGATCTTTGGGAGCTATTTCCAGGTGAGCCAAGTGGTTAATTTTCAATGCGTGTGTAAGCTGGTGTGAAACACTTATTCCTGCGGAAACATCTCTCTTGCTCTCCCTCTCTCTCCCCCTCCACCAGCCTGTAAACAAATTCTTACTGATTTCTGCAGAAATAAAGTTTCCACTTGGCTAACCTCTTAAAATTGTGAGGCAGCTGAGTTTTCTCGCTGCAGATGCGTGTCTGGGGTTTTATGTCCAGATCAGTGTACGCTCTCTTCAACGCCTGCACAGTCCATCCAAGCCCTCATGGACAGGTTTTAGGGCATCTTAAGCAGCAAAAAACCCCATTTCCTCCACCCAGCGCTGAATTCTGTCCTTCCAGGGTTGTTTTCTAATAATTTAAAAGAAAAACACCCACCTTCTTGTAAAGATATATTCCTTAGATCCAATGTTTGCAAATGATGCTGATTTAGGAGCCTTAGGAATAAGGCTGCAGCACTTGGAAGAGTTTACATAGAAAGATGCTGGTTGCATTTTTTTTTTTAATGAAACCTTTAAAATCTGGCAGCAAAACAGTTTTCCTTAAAAATACAGAACTGAAGAGATCAATTATAATTTTTCAAACCATGACTATGGGTTTCTGTGCTCCTCTCAGGAAATTCCAGATGAAGGAACATATTTCATTTGGGGAAGAAAAGCCAAATGTGAAACGAGAAAGCTGCTAGAAAATTTGCACTCAGCTCAAGGGCTTTGAAACCTTCTATGACTCTATTTCTTATAATCCTAGCAAAGGACTTCCATTTATCCCCAAACCAGAAGCACTGCCGAAAAGGTCTAGGGATGCGTTTCCATTTGCCGTGAAATCCTCCAGACACAGAGCATCTTTGCTTTGCTGCTTGTGTTCAGTATAAGCAGTAGCTCCGCAGCACCCAAAATCCCCCGATGAACATAAAATAGAGATGGGTGGTGGGGATGTTTGCAAGGAAAGGATTCTTTTTAAACAGAAAATGTGATTTCTGCTGAATCCGAGGGAGAACAGCGCTGGCCGGGGCCTTGGGGGGGAGGAAGGGGGATTTAGCTGTGTGTCTGCAAGGCATCAGGAGGATGCTGCGGGCAGCGAGCGCTCCTGCAAGTGATGGATTGCCTACAGGGGCTGGATCCAGGGTGATGGATGGAGGTGGCCAAGGGTGTCTGCAGGCAGGCTGTGAAAGCTTCATGAGTGTTTTCAGCCCAATCCTTGTACTCTGCATAACCCAAAAATGAGCTCCCCTTCCCCCTCCAGACAGGGAGAGCCAGGCAGGGAAGCATCTGGGCGAGGGGAGATGGGAGCTGCAAGCCCTCTGCACTAACAGCGTGGAGAAGACCCATCTTTTAGGGCCCAGAACGGGGTAGAGCAGCAGATCCCACTGACCATCACCTTACCGGCCCTTCTTCCCATCTCCTCCAGGCTATTTTAATCGGTCACTAAAGTGTGGCAGAAAAACCTAATTCCGTCATTTCCTATTATTCAAAAATAAAAAACAAATGTTGGGCCGTACAGCCCAGAGTTCAGATCAGGGGAAAATCCACAAATCTCTTGGCCGTCTGGGATCTTTTGTTTATCGCTGCACTTAATCCCATTTTTGGGTCTCCCGGGCTCAGCCTCGAAAGAAAGATAAATGAGGTGCGTCAGAAACTCACCTGATTAACTTGGCTAATTCAATGATTTTATTCTTTTCCAAGGCTGCTTTGGAAAGGGAGCGGGAGGAATTTGTGCATGCAGACTCCCAGCCTCATGAAGGCAAAAGAAAAGGGCTTTTTTTTTTTTTTTTTTGCATAGGACAGTCTGCAGAGAGGATGTCAGCAAAAAACCACTGGGTAAAGACTGGATTTTCATTGCACTTCAGCTTTGGCCGGAGCCAGTGCATCGTGCTGCCATCCCCTGTACCACGCAGCGCTGCAAAAATAGCAGCTTTGCCCACAGATGCCTGTGAAATCTGGGCTGTAGATGGAGATCAGCCATTGCAATGACACACCCACTCTCTTTCCTCTGTTTTTTCTGAGCTAAAAGGTAAAAAGAGGAAATTTTGCCATGCTTTCTGAGGGGCTTTTTCTGTCAGAGACAGCCAGCATCTTGCACGGCGATATGGCACTCCTAGCAACCCCAAAATCCTCCCCGGTGTGTCCAAACAGAGGTATGGAGTTCACATGGGCACTGTCTCCCATCCCAGCCAAAAAAAATCCCAAAATTTTCCCCAGGACCGAGGCAGCCAGGAATTCTCCTTATATTTTTTCCCATGTGAAATCCAGGCCCTGCAGCGGGCAAGGAGGAGGATGCTGCGTTCACGCCTCGCTCCTGCTGCAGGATCGGGTGAGGGATGAGGAGAAAATGTGAAGGCAGACCTGGGGACCGTCAAACCTGCCATAAGTTGGGTCTTGGAAAGGAGAATGGATTAACTCTGCTTCCCAGGATGAAAAAAACCCTGCCTTCCAGACGCTTGACATACATGCATGTTTTTAGGCATCCCTGCGAGGGAGATGTAGCAAAACCCCCATCGCTGGAGGCTTTATCCCAAATTTTATCCCCCATCCCCGCGGCACCTCTGCTCTCTGTCCGCAGATGATCTATTTTAATCACTTTATCTCACCAGGTCCTCATTCCCTCCCTGAAAAAAAGCCATCCCCTCCCATCTGGTTTGGGTTAGGAGTCCGTCTGCCGAGAGCATCGCCGGGGGGGGCGGGTTGCGAGTTCACCCCTTCCTCGAGCGACGGGAGCCCCGGGGTTGCCGGTGGGGGCTTGGCCCCAGCCGCTCGCACCCCTCGTCGTGCCCCGTCCACCCCCGTGCAACCAACTGCTGCCTCCAACATCTGCTTTCGATCGCTTCTTCATCTGACCAGGGCTGGGAAAAACCAAGCTTTCACTGCGGTTCGGGGTCTTAAAGGCACCGTGTGCGGACAAAACCCACCCCCTGCGCCTGCTCTGGAGCCATCCAGGTTAAAAAAAAAACCCACTCCAGTAGGTTTTTCCCTTTATTTAATAGCAAAGCAGGGCCTTTTTATTCCAAGTAAGCAAGAGAGATTTGAGATTTTCTAAAAAAATTCAGCTTTTCTCCAGGTGTGCATCAACACACGCCACGGGCGCTGGTCCTCGGCCTTTGTGGCGGACGAGTGATGCACGTGTCCATGCAGGATTTGTGCCTTTGCAATTCCTTAGGGATAGTCCCGCATTGAGAAGGCAGGTCTTTGTGCTGCCTTTAATCCTTGCCCGATGTCACGACAGCCCCTTCGTGCTCTGCCCATCCTCGGCGTGGAGCTGAGACCTGACATGCCGAAAGCAGCATCCCACCTCCTCGCAGCGGGCTGCCTGGAAATCCTTTCCAGGCCAGTCGCAAGAGGGAGACAAAAAGCCAAAAGCAGCGGCAGATTTGGGTTGGAGACCTGGTTTTGTGGGAAAAAAAGGAAAACGTTGCATTTCTGTGATGAGAAGCACGATGTTTCAGTTCTTCTTGTATTGGGGGTTGAGTAGGGAAATGGTATGGACCCAAACAGCCCCTGGAATTCAATATTCATTTTCCGCTGATGGATTGAACTGGAATTTTTTCTCCCAGTGAATTAAATCCGTTATCTGAGCGACCCATGAGCCTGGCCCAACTGTCAGAACTGCAAGGATAGAGACGGAGGCCGTTTTTTCCATGCACAAAATACACTTGGCCTCTGTTAAAGTGAATTTACGCGGCTCTGCAAAAAGCAGGCGCTGTATCAGGGTTGCACTCCCATCGGCTTGATCCTCTCCTGCACCCAGTGATGCTCATCAGCAGCACCCATCCCGGCATGGATCCTGTCTCACGGTGTAGCGTCAGTGCATCCGAAACCACCGCAGCCCTGTCTCCCTCAAGCATTAAAAGCTGGAGAGAGCATAAAAGAGCCGTCTTTAAAACACTCAAGATGTACTCAAAGCGTGGCTGCAATGAGCTGTGAAATCTCAGGGCAGAGCCAGGGCTGGGAAAGAGAAGGGGAAAATCTCTTCCAGAGGTTCAGAGGGCCCAAAACTTGCATTTTCACGGCAAAAAAAAAAAAAAAGCAGCGTGACTCCTCAGCAGGAAAACTTTTCCTTCCCCCTGCCGTGAGCGGGATTAAGCCCTGGAGAAACCTTCTGGTGGGGCTGGTTGCTAAAATTAGCCTGGAGAAAGCTTGGGAGATGGAAGAGCGAGAAAGCATCTGCGTTGCTGGAAGAGGCTGAGCTGATCGTGGGCTTCGTGTGCGGGTCTGAGAGGGGCTCGAGCCATTTGGGTTGTCAAATTTTGCTTTATTTGCCCCAAAATTGAAATGCTGGCAGACAGTTGGTCCTACCCGCTGCCTGCCTGCCGATGGGAGAACTACCATCGACATTCATAGCTGCCCTTGATTTCAACTTGCTGACACCGTGAAGATGGTTTTAATTAAAACTCGTTAGCAGCAACCTGTTCCTGAAAATTACTGTAGCTAACCCAATTACGGAGCCGGTTCCTTGACGATGCTGCTCTTCCCAGAAACCCATCCTGGGCACTCGTGTAAATCCTCACCCTGCTCCTATTCCCAGCGCTAAGGAGGGTGGAAATCCCGCAAGGAGAGCTGAAAATTTGGGGTGCTGCATGGCTTGGGGTGCTGGAGCGTAGGGAGGGATGATGCTGTCCCATCCAGAGGACAACCCTCTCCTTGGGACCAGTCCTCTTTGGAGACCTGTGGTCTGTGCAGAGCAGCGATTCGAGTTCTGCAGGCAGTTTTGGGGTGTGGAATGGCTATTTTGGGTAAAAATTTGAGCTTGTCTCCCGGGCATGACCTTGAGCCTGGGCTGGGAAGCTCAGCTCTGGTGCTAGATGGGATCCCCTCCGTACAAAGCTTTCCTCTGAGCTGGGGCAGGGGGATGCTGTCAGGAACCAGCATCAGAGCCGAGACCTACTCGAGGGAACGGGAAACCCCATCGAGCTGGAAAAACCCACCCCAGCACACGTACCAGCCGCATCCACAGGTAAGCAGATCCCAAGAACCGGCTCCGGGGGGAGGGGGGGGGGCACCGAGCATCCTCAGCGTCCCCCACCGCCTGGCTTTTTGGGGTGCCTCCTCCCCATCCCTGCCTCGCGCCGGAGCCTTGGGCAAGAAGCAACAATTCTGAATGGTTCTTTCTCCCCCTCCGCCAGTCCCTTTCACTGCTGCTTCGCCATCCCCCAAGCAACTGTTTCCTATTACCGTAAAAGCTGACAAGGTACAGGGCTGGAGCGGAGCCTCCTTTGGCAGGTAATTTTGACGAGAGGCAGAGGGCTGAGGCTGGGTGTCTCTTGATGGGTTTCCGGGGCTGTTATCAGTCCTCCGCAACCCCCTCCTGTCTGCGCGCCGGACACACTCGCCGTGCCGGGGCAGGAAGGGGGGGAACGGCGGCAGCTCGGCAGCACCGGCTCTTTCCTCGCTTGGGAATGGGGATGGGACACCCCCAATGAGCAGCTCGAGCCTGCGGGATATCGCCGAACACCGTTGCTTTTCGGTTTAATCCCCACTGGTGAGCGTTTCACCTGTCTTCAGGAAATATATCTCTGGCGCACCCGGCTCGGACACGTTTACAACCTTTTATCTGCCGGCGGCAGAAATAACACAGCTGTGTGCTGGAGATGGATAATCTGCTCAGGCCTTCAGCCACCCCGGTATTTCTTGCCGTGCCAAGACTACGGTACCCTGCCCTTTCCCCTTGGCCACGCACAGCATCCTCACCCGCACCGAGGGATGCAGGCGAGCGGGCGCTGCCATGGTTCGGGATGCGCAGCCCAACTGGCTCTCCGGCTTTTCCCCAACAGGGCATCTATTCATGCAGG
Organism: Gymnogyps californianus; assembly: GCF_018139145.2. Classification (NCBI taxonomy): domain Eukaryota; kingdom Metazoa; phylum Chordata; class Aves; order Accipitriformes; family Cathartidae; genus Gymnogyps; species Gymnogyps californianus. Next base: position 7,187,584 of record NC_059495.1, read on the forward strand.
AGGTCAGCTTAGGCTGTGAGGCCAGCCAGGGCTTAAGGATTAAATATATTTATTAAATAAACCAAATAAATAGACGCCCCGTCTTCTGGGTGCCTGCTGATTTGCTTCCGCAACCCTGGATGAAAGCAGCACCATCGCTTGAAACACGACCAGTACCCCTATGCCCCCAGACGAATTAATAACCTCCTTCCCAGTCAGACACATTAAACATCATTTTGTAGCTCTGCCCAGGGACTAGGAGACGTGATTGAAGTCGCAGCAGCTGGAAAATGCACTGTGCCGCGGGGGAGAAGGAATCACTGGTGGGGTAGGGGGGCAGCAAATGCGATTTGTCTTCATCCTTTTTCGAGCAGGCTGTAAGAAGTTGTTGCCTTGCTTTAACTGAGTTGGGGGTACATGAGCATGTGTGTGATGGCTCCGAGACGGTTCAAAGTTGGGGATCCTGAGTCAGAAAAGACATCGTCCTCCCCGCCCTGGCTTGGCAGGGGTCTTTTCTCCTCCTCAGCCATTGCTTCAGCTGAGAGCATGACAATTTGGTCTCCCTAGAAACTCCGTGGTCAGCCTCATTTGGTTTTTCCAAGCACGGCTTATTCATTTCAATTGTTCTTCATTAGCTGGTAATCTTATAATTGCCTTCCCTTTAACTTCAGGCCAGGCTGTGCAGGCAGCTCCCCGACGCGCTGCACATTCCCCATCGCCAACCTCATTAGCAGGGAGATGCCATCCTTCTCTAACAAACTTTCCAGCTCTGGCCACCCTGCCTGGACCCTGCTCCCTCTTCCAGCACCCAACCAGCAAAACCCAGATGAGGCAGGAGCAGATTTTGGATTGCAGAGGGGTTGACCGGCTCAGCGATGGCGGGGTTAAATGCACTCGCTTTCTTTCTCCCAAGAACATCTCCCCGAAGCGTGCGTGTCCTGCTCCCCCCAAAGCCACACACGCTCAAGTCTCGGTTGCAATCCTGTTTGCATTTTGCTAATAAAACCCGCCGGTCCCCATCCTGCTTAACATCAGCCAGACCCCATTTCCACACGCCTGACAGCTTCCAGGGCTGGGCAATACCTGGGTGTCCGGAGGAGGGAGGAGTGAGCTCCCACAGTGAGCTCCAGGCTCATTTTTTTCCAGATTTGCTTAATTTTTCCTGGCAATCCTGCCTCAAATTGCAAGGATTCTTCTCCGGAGCCTGCCTGGAAACATGATGTTCCAGAGCATCCTCCTTCATCACCAGCACAAACTCACGGCTCTTGCTGGACCCAAAAGCATCTTCTCCCACCACTCACCCCCCTTGGCAAATACGTCCCTGCAGCCCGGCACTGAGAAGAACGAGGATTTTGGGGCCAATCGCCTCTTTGTGGTGATTTTAAGGAAAGCAGTAGATTAAAATCTCACCGAGCTGGAAGGATCGAGTCCAAGTGCAACATCTGAACAGGGCCTTTCGCACTGAACCCTCTTTGTGTGGCTGCTGTGACCCGTCACCACACTGGAGGTTTTTCATACCGGTGTTTGTCAAGTGTCAGGTTTAATTATGGGGACAGGGGTGGTTTTTTTATCCAAGGCGTTATCTGCTTCTCGCTAAACAGCGTTACAGGGAGATCTAAGCTCTGCAAAAACGGGGTGACCTTCTCCATCTCACCTACGCTGGGGTTGAAAGAGGATTTTAAGCGCTTGGGACCTGGCCGAGGGCACGCAGATGGAAAAAGCCAAACAAGGTTCAGGTTAATTTGTCATCGGGAGGTGCCATGCGAGAAGCTGTGCTGCCCTTGCCCTGTCCCTGCCTCCCTGTCCTGGGGCAGACTGATGGCTTTCACCACTAAAACTGCTCCCAAAGCCCAGAAAGCATCATTCTGTCTGGACCCAAAGCGGCTCCGAAGGCAGAAATGTGTAGGGATCAGCTCTAGGAAGGTGGTTGTCCTGCTTTGGGTATTATTAACAGCAACACCCTACCAGCCCATGCTCCAGCAGAGTATTACAGAGCCAAATTCAATGTCCTGTACATTTTGTGCATGTATTTTTTGACATATTTTTTCCAAAGGCACCTCTTTTTCCAAAAGCAGGACCGCTTTCCAGTACTCCCCAACCTCTTTGCAGTACCATCGTCCTAGCTACATCCTCATGGCTGTGCAACGTGCTGAGCTCTCACTGATTTTAGGGGGACGGAGGACGCATGGGGGTCCCAGGACGATGTGGGATTTGGTCCTTCGGGAAAAACCCCACTGTCCAATGAGAAGTTTGACTCCAGCGGTGGTCTCGGGTTTGAGAAGCACTTCAGGATGAAAGGAGTGATAGAAGTGTCAAATATTATGCTAAATAGCTCTGTGAGAACTCCTGGATGTTTTAGGAGCGCTGCCAGGCGGTGAGCTGAATAAAACCAAACTCTTCCAGCATATTTATTTTTTGAAGGCTTAACGTTGTTTAAACAGTAAGGTCAGCGCAGATAACAAGGCTGGGAGCACAAGTGCCCGATTCCCATCCTCTGCACATCGGGCGATACTCCGCACGGAGCGGTGCAAAGCTGGTATCCCCAAAAAGCAGGGCAACAGTAGAAAATTCGGGGTCTACCCAGCATGTGGCTGTGTTATCCGTGATGCATAAGCACAAGAGGTCTTGTGCCGCCCATAACCTGTGAGCTGCAGCCCCTGAGATGCTCCCGTGCTCCCTGAGTGACCCAGGAGCCCCCAGCCTGCTCCTGCTACCTTGGGCCACCTCATCTCCCAACAGTGGGGTACAGAGATGTGGCTTGGGGGACCCAGAGGACGCGGAAGCAGCCAAGCCGGGCTGAGGTCGTGCTTGCAAAGCTCCCTCCTGTCATTTACTGATCCTAATCAGGCTGCAATAAAACCTGTGATTGCACATCTCATAAGCGAGATCACAGGGAGAACAGGAAATGAGCTAAGTTAATCAAATTAGATGAAAGACAAGGAAAAAGGAGTCTGAAAATCCCATCTGGGGAACAATTTTATTAGTGCTTTGCACTCCTGTAGAACATTTTTGATGGGGAGCGCTGGAGCATTAATTCATCCAGGCAGTGCCACTCAGCAACCGCACTGTCCAAGGCAAGCGGATGAAGGTGAACATTGTTTCCACCACCAAAGTCCTGCCACTTTGGGCTGTACGAGAGAAAATCAAGACATATTTCTCATTGCAATGTTCTCCCTTTGCTAAAATTCAAATAAACCTGCACTTCTCTTCCTCGTAGATCAAGAAGGAGTTTTTTGTCTCTCCCCTCAGAGCCCTTGTCCTGCTTTTGCTCTTTGCTTGTGCTGCTGTATTCAGCGTGATGGTGAGGAGTCAGACCTCTCCTCTCCCTGCTCTGGGTTACAGAAATGCAAATGAAATGAGCAGGGCACATCTTCCTGTCTTGATCTCACATTTGGTTCCTTCTTCCTGCCTTTCTCTGAATTTCCTTAACAGAAGGAATGAATATTTCATTACATTCCTTCTGACATTGACTTCTCTTGCAAGTCACCACAAAAGCCTGGCAAAAATAGAGAAGATGAATGCAGAGTATTGTGTATGTGTCATATTAATCCCATAACTTTCAGACCACCCAACGATACAGAAAACAGGCTTGACGCTCAATGGCGATTTTACCTTTCCCACTCTTATCTGTTTTGGGGTCCTGCTGCCTCGTAGAGGCTCGTTTGTGGTCAGTGGGTGACACTGAGCTTTGACAGAGCTGGGATCTCATGGAGGCTTCCCGTAGCTTTGCAGATGCAATGCCCAGGCCATATTTAGCAGCCTCTGGAGGAGACATCTCAACCAAGCATCTGCTCTTTTTGGCATTTGGAAAGCTAGGTGCTCATCCTCTCGAAGACCAGATGAGAGCCAAGGAAGGTGGTGACGGTTTGAAGCCAGGCCAGGATGTGTTGGTCCCATCTCTAAGCAAATAAAAGATGAATGTCTTGGAATATCTGTGCCTGTGTGTAAACCAGGTTATTTTTCCCGTCCCTGTATTGCAAGGGAGTCAGAGTCAGGCTAAGAAAGGAGGAGAGCTCTTTGGAAAGGCTTCCCATCTGCAGCTTCATTAATGCATCTAGGTTAATGTGTTAAGATCCAGGGATCCAGAGCCCCAGGTCAGCCCTTTGGCATCATTTTTCGTAGTGCTGGGGCTTAGATCTCATCCTGTTGCAATCCCATCCAGAGCTCAGGTTAAATACATCGGCAGGGCAGTGGCAGAGGAGCCAACGCTGCTCCCAGGCTTACAGTCCTGGGCGGTCTGTGCAGAATCCGGCTCGACGAACATTGCAAAGCAACCAGGATTTAACGAAGCCTTGACCACCTTCCAGCCCCACACAAGAGCTTTAGCCCACCATGAACCCACCCTGACCAGTCTGCTAGCCCCCTTGACCTGCCTTAGCACCATTTCCCTCTGCGTGCAGAGAGGGGGAAAGAGTTTGACTTGCAAATATTGTTTCAGTTCCTTGTCAAGAACTGAGCATTTTGAGCAGCGCTGTGTTTCACCGGGGTTTCTCCACCATCCACTGCCACCTCCATTCCCTCCTGCATCACGCTTGCACCCAAAGGTGCCCTGTTCTGGGGAGGCAGAGGAGGTGTCTGGGTTGCAATATATGTCATGGACACGTTCACTTCAATGACTTGCCGTGACCTTGGTCTCCAAATATCCATGTCAAACATCCCCATCCCCATCACCCAACTGCCACCGTGCTCCAGTCTTGACATATTACCCATTTATGGGCTTTTTTTAAGGGCAGAAATCCACACCCACCTTCAGTACCGAGTAACCTGGCAGAGGGGGTTTTTTTAACTTTTTTTGCGTGTGGCATCTTTGTTTTTTTTAAAAAAAAAACCCCAAAACTTTGTCAGAAAGTGCTAGTTTTGTCACAACTGAAACCGTTTGCAGGAAAGGGCTTTCAAACGAGCTTCCTGTTTCAAAAAGAAAATAAAAAAAAGCTTTTAGAATGTCCTGAAATTGTCAAAAACATCCTGTTTTGACATTCATAGAAAATTTGTCTTTTGTTCGGCAGCGAGTTTGTTAAAAAATAATAATTTTCAGAAAGAGTGGGGAAAAAAAAACCCAACCACCACCCCACCCCAAACCAAAGTATGCTTCAAAGATCTGGGTGAGCCCAATTCAAAGCTGGGGCTTTTTGATTTACGGGTGCTGAAATGGAGCCTGCTTGCTTTAGGAAGGGACAAGGTGTTCGGTGTCTCAAAATACGGAAAAAAATCCCATCATGGTTGGGTCACGTGTGTGGTTGACCATCTGATACTGCTGGGATCCAGGTTTATGGAGGAAAAATCCGGTAGTAACAGCATCGACTACCTGCAGGACCCAGTTAGAGATGGGATAGTGCTTTATCCTTGGAAATCAATGCAATTCTGCTTTGTAGGAAACAGAGGAGAGTTGGGAAGAGCAGGTTTTAGGAGCTTGAATATGGGTTTGCTGTACCTGCCACTGCCAGTGCTTTTACTCCCGGGAGCTGCTTTTCTTCTGAAAGCATCTCTAGGATGTTCAAGACTGAGAGTGCCTTCGGATCGGTGTGAATCTGCCAAGTTTTTACACCCACCTTAAATCTGGGTGCTCATGACACCCGTTTCAGAGCCTGGATGTCAGAGGTATGGTCCCAAGGCTGGCGAGCCCGAGGTGTTTGCAGCCATCCATGAGATTTGGACCAAACCACAGGAGTGAAAGCATCAGCAAGGAGCCAAGCAAAGTTCAGGTCAGGTCAAAGCAAAGAGAATTGGCGTTATGTGCCAAATTAATTTATTTTCTGAAGTTAGCAAATGGTTCTTTTGACTTTCAAGGGGAGTCTCTTGGTAAAGGAGTAAACCCTGCTGTGCTGGCTCCATTTTTTAAGACCGAAATATCCTTGAAAAGTAAAAAAAAAAAACCCCGACACCCAAATATCCTTTTGGAAACCGGCAAAATGGAGAACGGACTGTCTGGACCTTTTTTTGCCAAATTTTGTCGAAATTGTAAGTTCAGTCTGAGCTGGTGAATAGTTTCCTTCCTGCGCCCCACCAGCCTTCTCAAAATCTGCTCTATTTTAGCAAATTTGAACACCTTACAAACACAGCAAACCCTACAGCACCATCCCTGCTAGGTTTTAAATGCCTCTGTGGCACTTTGAGATTTTTGGTGGTAAAATGGAATGCTAACAGTTAACGAACGTAATGATTTATAAGCCCTGACATACTAAATTCATTAAGAAACAGTGGACAAAATGCAAATATAGGACTAGGGAAGGAAAACACGTTGCTAACCAGATTTCAGATGATGAATATCTAAGTTCACATGTGATGAAAAAGCAAAGCTATGAAAGGTGTCTGCAGTCACAAAACAAAGTCTATTAAGCCTACTTGTTCTGGATAGTATTGAACAAAGCTCAGGAGAAAAATTGGATAAAATAAATGCTTTTGATTTTCTAATGTGTTTTGAGCTAAGGCCAAGGGCTCAGATGGTTTCCTAAGAATTACGCTCGGTTGTGTGCAGGGAAATAGTTCTTTACACTAGAACAATCTCTGGAGCTGGTGAAATGCGTCCCAGCTGTGGGCTGTTGAATTCAGATGTCACTTCGGTCTCAGCAAAGCCTTCTTCCTTCGCAGATGCAAATGGGTTTAGTCTTCAGAGCGCTTAATATTAAGCAACAGCCCTAAAAAGTGTGGGTTAGGTGCTTTGTAGAGCCAAAAGTCCTCTCGGTCTTGGAGATGCTGCTATAACTTATGGGGCCGTGCAACCTGTGAGCATCTACCCATGCTGTAGGAGCAACAGGAGGGGACCGGGAGGATGCTGCGAAGCAACCCTGCAGCAGAAGTGCAAAGCTGCTGTCAGAAAACGGGGCAAAACCAGCTGGTTTTGGGTGCCCTGGGGACACGAGCATAGGTATCTGTGCCTTTTAGGGGTGCCAGCTTTGACGCAGCGGGCTCAGCAATATTACACCCTTCCAGGCAACCCCAAGTCTCATCTCTTCCACGTTCTCCTTTTGAAGCTTTGTTCTTCCCTCTCATTTCTTCTTCTATTTTTTTTTCCTTCTCCTGGGCCAAACCCTTTTGCCAACATGTTTCCTGCTTGCAAATGAGAGCAAAAAGGAGGTCTGGGGGAGAGGAGCGATCATATGGACATTTCTGGGCCTCTGATAAAGGGATGGGGGGTGCTGGCAGCTCTGTCAAACCGCGGCTGATGGTTTTGTGATGTGGGCTGTGTAATGTCCCATCTGGGAGAGAGCCGAGTCCAAACTCACCCACTCACATATTTTCCAGAGATGTGTTACTGCACATATGTTCAGAGGACAGGAGAAACCTGTTAAAGAGATAACCTCGCCGCATCCCAACGCCATCCTCCTCCGAGGTCTGCTCCGCTTGCAGGATCCTTATGCTGCTCTCAGCCCCGCGGCCCGGGAGATGGACAAGTCTTGCCAGAAAAAGAGAAGGGAAAGTGCTCGCCAGTGTCTGGCCCGCATTAACACCGTGTCAAAGCCCCCGAAGCCGCTCGAGATCGGCCTTGTAGGGAGAGCGATGGGGTGAGATGAGGGCTCTACACTGGGTGCAGCAAGTGGGTCCCTGCAGCAGGTTGTTAAGGGGTGGCAATGCCGTCCGGTAGCTGTTTGCGTGCTAGTTCTTGGCACCGAGGGCCGGATCCTGCCCTCTTATACGTCATTTGCAAGTTTTATACCCATATACTTGAGAAAATGACATATGGGAAAGAAGAAAGGCTGGAAGGTAATGAAGGGCTCACAGCAATGCACCACCTCCATTTTGCATGGGGCAAATGGTCTATCGATGGGCTCAGCCCAACGCGATGAGGCTGAAAAACAAACAGACTGTTATTAATTATCTGTCAGAGCAACATCTCTCAGGTCTGGACTGAAACCTCCTTGCTGTAAATGCTATCCAAGCAGAGCAAGAAACAACACATATTCCCCCAAAGCCTTGGAAAAACCCTCCATTTTCTTGAGATCCTCAGCCAACATTGATAAACCGCAATTTCCAGCAGCCTTTTGCCCCTACATCCCTCCAGTTAGGTGACGTAGCGACTACCCCAGGACATGATAACAGCCTGAAAATCTTGAAGGGATGTAAATAAGAGGAGGGTAAGCATTGGGGCGTTGCTGAGAGCAAGCTCTGCTGAACGTATAGGGGATCGGAGGAGCCCCACGGAGGGAGTGGGTACGGCAGGGCTGACATCTCAGATTATTGTGCCAAAGAGATGCCACGGATATTTTCCTCCTTGCACATGGACATTTTGCCATGGATATTTTCCTCCTTGCACATGAAGACCTTAATGTGCATGGCTTTGCATGCTCTTCTGCAACCCCTTGATGACCCAGGTGGTCTCTTCTGTCAGACATTTTACAAGCTTTACGAGTTTAGGAGCTTTAGGAGTTTTAGGTTCAGAGCTAAAGCTTTCAGTAGACCCCAAATTTTCTTTTCAGAAAAGCTGAGTGTCCAGCGAGGCAGGAAAGATGCAGTGAATGCTCCAGCATGTGGATCACACAGGGTGCTTTAAGCTGCTTCCATCTCAGGCTATCGGCAGTGGAGGTGGTGGCACCTGCCTTGGTTCTATCCAAGAGGTGTCACCGAGCATGTCCTCGATGCAGAACATAGGAACGGCTTGGAAATGGCCCTTGCATGGCCTTGGGGGGGGAATGCAAGTGCTTGCTGCTGGATAGTCCAGATGGAGCTGGGAAACAAGAGCTTGGCAAGCGATTTTATCACCTCTACTCATCTCGGGGGCCGGCTGCCAGACTGCTCAAAGGTCAGGGAATTAGAGATGGATGTTCGAGGAGTATCATTTGCATCTCTCACTCTGTTATTATGGAAAAATGTTCCTGTTCATCCATTTCATTTTACACCAGGGTATAGCCTGGCTAGCCTGAAGTTGGCGGTGACCTCTTCTTGAAGCGCCAAGACTCTTTTGCACACATGCAATAAAATAAATCACTTGAGCTAGTTGCATTGCAACTTATTCTCTCTCACACCTCGGCACCAGGAGGCTGGAGCCAAAAAGCCATCGCGGTGGGGTGCTCAACCTGTGAGCCATTGGCCACGCGTGGGTTTTGTGCCTCCAAGGCTAGTGATTTTATAGCCTCTTCGCTACAAACCATTAGAAGTCCCCCCGCACTCTTTCCTTGCTCTTAATTGACGTTAAATCATCCTGAGCTGATCTTTGCAAACAGAGGATCTGTGGAAGATGCAGGTAACGTAAAAAGCATGAGGTTGCTTAGGCAAGAGGCTTGGATAATACAGTTAGCACTAAGCTTCAAGCCACCAGCTTCAGGGATATATCTGCACTTCAGGCCAAGCTTAAAGAGGATAATATCTGGCACGTACCAAGCCCTGGCTGCTCCCTTCCGCAATGAGCATCCATTGGGGAGCCGTCCCGAAGTACTTGATCAAAATTTGCTGGTGGGAATCCAAACAAGAGCCTTTGCAGCATTAAAAAAGCCAGGGCTTGTCAATGAGGATGAGTGGAGAGGTTTGCCAAGTGACCCTGGTGCTAGGTGGTACTCCCTCCAGCTGGGGACACGCAGGCGAGTCGGGACAGGGGCACCCAGCCAGCAGACCTGGTCCCTTTCCAAAGTTAGTTTGAATCCCGTAGGTGTATGTGGTCACATTTATTACGCACTGGATTGGAAAGCAGCAGCAGCAGAGGTTTTGCTCTTTGCTTGCTCTGCTGTCGGGCTGAGAGCTCCCACCTTGCAGCTTGTCTAGCTATCCCAGCAGTGATGCTCGAGGCTGCTCAGGGAAGGACCGGGGCTCCACAAACCCCAGCTCAGTGAGTTAAACTGTGCTGATCCCCAGCGACAGCTCATATCTGTCCTCAGGAGATGTTGTTAATGACTTTAATCAATGAGCAGAGGAGCAAATTCCTTGTGGGCACTGGCAACGCAGCCGGGACCCACCAGGGCTCCCAGGCACTTGGATGCCCTGGCTTAGATAAAATGCTGGCATTATGTGGCTGCAATAGAAAATAACACCTAGTTTTCCTGAAATCACTCTTTTTTTATCATGATAGCTTCAAGGATACAACAATACAGAACAGGAGGCAATGTGCTGGGGCACCAAGTCCCATCCTTGCTATTGCAGGCAAACCCACTACATAATAAATTTATCACACTCCACACTGGGCTTTTCTGTACAGCCAGTACTTAAAGCTCATGATTTCCCATATCAGGGCCAGATACTTACCCATTTTTCCACGACAGCACATATGAGCCGCCGTGGGAATAGCTTTCCCTTCACATACCACTCATAAGCTCCCTGACCCACCCCTGCATTAACCCAGTTCATCAGGGGCTTAGCACCACCCCATCCACCTTTGCACTAGCATCCAAAAGGCCCCCATCTCAAATAACTCCTTGGCTTGCTTTGCAAATCCATCAATCCTTACTTTTTGGAGCACCGTTCCAAACATCCAGCCTCAGATATTTCTGGCTCGCTGGAAGAGGAGCAAGAGGGCCCATTAATAAAATGATTTCAGTGCTTTTTCAACGGCATCAATACGAGTTAGCAGAACATTTTCACATCTTGTGCTGCAGAGAGCAGGGACTTTCTGCGGAGGGAGGCGGTGTCCTTGGATGTGCAGATGTTCTGGGGCTCTCTGCTATGCTAATAGCGCATGAAAGCAGCTTATTAGCATGCAGTGGGTAACTGCAAATCTGGGATTTGTTCACTTAGCCGCCTCTTAATACAGAGGTATCTGGTTTGTGAGTTTGCATTAGGCATTCTTTGCATGCGCCTTGAATATGTGCAGAGATGTGCTCATGCGGGCTTTGATGTCTGCAATATTTAACATCATCTGTTTTCCGATCAACTTGTCTTCTGAGCTCAGGATTTCATTCGGGGATACTTCTGCCTGATGCCTACATTTCTTCCGACTTTGTGCAACATCTGGGGAGTTTAACACATGCTCAGGAGGGCAGCACGCTATTAATTGGACATTAAGTGGTGGGCCATGTCTGAGGCCATTGCACATTGTATTAATTACTGAGTGGCTAATAACAACCTTCTGCCCCTGGTATTTATAGAATAATAAAATCTGTCCATGACACTGGCCTCACATCTGGCGAAACTGGCAAACACATTTTCATTTACCTCCCTTTCTCAAGCGTGCTAATAGCTTTCAGATTTCCAGGGGGACAACTGGAGATCTTAGAGTCTTACGGACACATTGCTAATGGCTCCAGAGTGAAGGGCGAGCTGAGATTTTGCACTTCAAACAGGACCGAACCCCTCTATTCCTCCACTTGCCCAACGTGGCATCGTGGCTCCGGGATAAAAAGCTGGGATTTTGGTGTGCTTCGCTGAATGAGCTGTTTACAAACTCCACAGCGCCGGTTTTGAAACTTTTCCCTGTGTTGTTTCGCAAAATAAAAGCATCCCTGTAACCACCAGTATTTATAACACCCATGTGAGGGATGCTGAGTGCCATCTCCGCAGGTGCTGGGAACGGGTCTATGTAAGGCAGGTATCACCCTTTCCCTCCGTAAGGAAGATTTGGGAGAAGTGCTTTCAGGAAGGGCTCAAAGGGGATGCTATGCTATTTAGGAGAGAGCTTCTTGCTTTAGGAAAAGCTGTACCAGGCTTTAACTTGTAAGGGACTCTGCTCTAACCTACGAAGGCTGACAAGCAGAATTAGGGGCGGCTGCAGGTGACTGCAAGGCTGATGTTGCTCTATGATGTGCAGGGCAGGCTCTCAGGCAGGGGCTGAAGGATGCTGCCCTGCAAGAGGAGGGGAGCAGGGCCAGGGCAGGCTGCTGAGCTTGGGCATCTTGTCTGCTCTGAAAGAGAGACTGGAGAAGGATCCGTAGTGGGGAAACTCAGTCTACGCCTTCCCATTCTTGAAATTAGTTGTTGCAGATGTGGGCAGTCTCCTAAAGTGTATTCCTGGCTTAGGCAACTTTGGAACCTCACCTTAAAGCAACTGCTGAGGCACTTCTCCCATGCCCAGCATGCCGCTTTCCTCCTGTGTTGGTTTTTAAAGGCTCTTAGCAAATCCCAAAGAAGTAGGCATTTCTGTGCTAGCGGCGGACTGGGGAAAAATTGCTCCAGGGATGCTTAGGTGGTATCTTTAACCGAAATGAGTAGGGACCACTTATGGGAAGGTAGGCCCAGGGAATACAACATTATCAGGTTAAATACTACAAACTGTCTGGACCGGTTTTGTCCTGAGGTTGATGCTATCATGCAGAAACCCCAAGGAAATGGCAGTCGCATCATTTGCTGCAGTTTTCTGTTATAGTTGCATTCCTCCAGAGCAGTCTTGCTGATTCAGAGAGCCCGAACTGCTGATCTCCAGGCCCAGGCTCCCAAATAACCTGAAAGCAATGAGGTTGGAGGACAGTGGTGCAATTACAGGATATTTGCCTATACCTCTGCAAGGACTTAGCTGGCCGAAGGGGTGCTCTCCTCTAAAGCTTTTGGGGAAAACCTACGGTGGGATTTGGTTTTGTATTTGTCGGGGCAGCGGGGAATTGGTTAAGGATGGGGAGTTCATAAACAGGCAGCAAAACTCCTCATTTACCCAGGAGATTGCTAATAATGTCTGATCTGTCCAAGCTGCTCCACGCACGCAGCCGGGAGGATGCATCCTGCCGTCTTCCCCCCCTCTCCTCCCTCAAACAACCGCTGTTCTCCGAGATAGAGCCCCGGTTTGTCCCCGTTGCAGCTCCGCACGAGCCTCGCTCGCCTGGAGGAAGTTATATCACCCTCCAGGAATTGCTCGGCGAATGCGACGCGCTGAAGGTATGTGCCGCTCGTAATTGTCTTTGGCGGTGGGCCAGAGTCCCGTCCCGTCCCCCCCCCCACACTATCAAAGACTCTCTGTCTTATCGCCGGTCGGGAGGGCATGATGTCATTCAGACACCAGAGCAGGAGCCACGGGAAAATCGAGCGTTTCTATAATCCCCTCGTCTCTTAGTCGAAATCCAGTGGTTCCTTGTAAAAGGCTTCCCATGCCCTTCATAAGGTCTTATTACTGGAGAAGTGGCCTGAAATAGCCTCCCTGTTGCTGCTTGTAAGCATGAAGGTCACTGAGATGGGGTGAGCCCCTGCACCAGGGAAGGGAAACGGCTCCCGGTGAGAGCCTGCAGCCCGGGGTTTCCCTGGGACGGTCAGTCTTGGGTTTTGCTTGAAGTCTTGAGTGATCACCTGGAAGAAGCGGTGAAAAGCTTTACGTTGCAAAGGGAAGTGTCCAAATTAAGTAAAAAAGCCTTCTGAAAATGTAGCACAGTCCATCCAATGGTGCTAGAAGGCTGCGTGATGACTCTCCTGCCTTGTGCCTTGGCCTGATGAGAACCTTATTTTGGGTTGCAGGAAGCTCATGAGCTTGAAGCCCACCAAGGAAGACCATGGTACACTGTAGAAGGTGACCAACTTCTTCTTGACCACTGGAATGGTGGCTTTTTAGGGAAAGTGAAACATCTTCTGGCCACCTCCGAGCATCTCCCACCTTCATGCCCCATACCCTGGTGAGCAGCAGGATGAGGTTCCCGTGGGGCATTGGGGAGCATGTTACACCGACGTTGGTCCTTTGAGGCTTCCTGTCTAAAATCCTCTTTCATCTGATCCCCTCCCTGATGCCTTTCCCCCCCACACACACTTGTCACCACTTCTTCTCCCAGCTCTGGAGACATCTGCTTTGCCTGTGTCCTTTAGAAATGCCGAGGGGAGGGCGAGCTCATTGGGAGAAATATCCTAGTTCTCGCTGCCTTTAAACAATAACTTCTGAAAACATCTGAAACAGACATAATTCTCCTTTTCAAGAGCCCTATCGGAGCAGCTCCCCAAATGCTTGGCTCTGGCTTCAAAGTTGGCGTTTAGCTATAAATAAATAGCATTTCATTAAAAAAAAAAAAAAAAAGATAAATTAGCCAAAAAACCTCATACAAGCAGAAGCTTAACCAATGCCAGATAATGGGGCAATATGGATTTTTATTTTTATCCACATCGGTCCATGTGCTCTTTATCTCCCACTGTAATTTATCCTTATAAATTAGGTTCATGATATTAAAATAACATTATAGCCTTTACCTACCACAGAGAAAGGCAGTGGAGTTTCATCAAGTGCTTTGAGATCCTTAGATGAAAGGGACAACGACCTTGACCAAACAGCGTATTGCTAATAGTTAAATGCATGCAAGCACTTTGCTGAGTAGGGAGAACGTATTTAAAGATTAACCTTAATTAGTCCTTAATTGGCAGATTTGTACCCATTAGGCTGATGCTGGGTAAGGAGAGTCTACAGTTACTGCTAATGTCTGTCCTGAAGCTGAGTTTTAGTATCCCTTCCAGAATAACTATATGGTCAATCTTAGCATCTGATGGTGTGGTCTCTTTTTCTCCCCGTGCCTTACCAGTGGGGCACCTTTGCCCACCTGGAAGCTTATTCCCACCCCAAGGGCTCACAAGGGTTGTACAAGCTGTACAAACCTTTCTCCACCTTCTCTCGTATCACCTCTTCTCTTGTATTGTTTAAATGATGCCCATCCAGGATCTTAAATCACTATGGTGTTATGGGAAAAGTCATCTTAAGCTGCCCGCCATCCCTAAACGATCATCCAAACTCCGTGGTTGGGTATTGTCCTCCCCACCCATCCGAGGCACAGCCCCAGGGGATGAGGCAACCCTCCTGCCCAAGTTGGTCTGGTCGTCCAGCAGGAACTTCAGGGCTTGTAAGCAAAAATCTCTTGGAGTTGGGCCAGGATATGCAGAAGCCAATGCTGCTGGGTCAGAAAAAAGCACAGGGGTTGCAAAGTCAAACCCTCAGAGCTACAAATGGCCACCGAGCCTGACTCTCCCACTTGAATTTCCCCTCCCCTAGGCTTTTCTGGAAGTTTGGGGCTGCGTTTCCCTCCTGTTCAAGGGGTTTCTTGACTGGCTATCTGCTTTTGTAGATGTGGCACCAGCAGCATTTGGTTTTTCTGCTCCATACACAAGCTGAATTTGCTGCTGCTTTCTGCAAGCCTAAATTTCCTCTAGCTTTAACATTCCCCAAGATCTTTGATGCAAAGGAGTACTTGTTTCTGACTATTTGCAATACAGACACGTTAGTTTGGGATTTTCCCTTCTCAATCATCTTTCTGATGTCTTTGTCCGAGATGCACCTTTGACTCTTCAACTTTTACCCATCAACGGTGAGAATTCGGACTCAAATATAAAATGGATGTTTCACTGATGGATTTACACTGCTTGATCCTATTGATTGACCCTGGTGCTTGACCCTATTGATTTCAACAGGGGAGCTGCATGCCTTGTGATAGAAAGACTCGCACCTTCTTGAGGCAGTTGTGTTTTTCCATGAGGGTGTACAACCCAAGGAGGCAGGAGACCCCACGCTTTACCCTTTCCATCTGGAGATAGCTGGCGTATTGCTGCACGGTGCCGTGTGAGCCTCCTGTTTCCAGCTCAGCCTCTGATCTCTTCCAAACCTGCGGAAGCCCCGGGGATTTTAACCCTGTCCAGATGCCCGCGTGAAACACATCCACCACTTTCTCCCATGTTGGCTCCCGAGGAAAGATATAAGTAGTTCCTAACTGCGAACACAGCTTGGGCTATTAACATCCAAACCACGGAGATGTGAGTGATGTTCTCTAGAAGACGGGCTCTTTGCAAACCTGCCCATCAGCAGTACATGCGCTTGCTGCCTAAAATAGGTGCCCTCTTTACCTTGTTTCCTCTTATTCCCCAAACTTCAGTGCATTGTGGTACCGGAAAGACTAAGTATGGACTCTGTGGTGTGGCGCTCGAAGCAGCATCAAACGGTGTTTGAAAGAAGAGCCCCGGGGGAAGAGCATCGCTAGACAGTGGGGATTTCCAGTGACTCATCTCTAGTACCAGAAATGCTTTAAGATGTTGAGGAAAAGGGAGACGAAGTGTGCTGGGCTGGTTTTTACCTGCAGCCACCTGCTTATCAGACGTGCCTAGGGTAGATTTTTGGTTTTTCTCTGTAAAAAAGTGCCTTTTCTTCGAGTGCACTACAGACGTGGCTGTGAAACCCCCGGGAGCTGCGTAACATGCCTGGCCAAAAGTGACTCCTGATGTCAAAGGCTTGCTCAGAGCTTTGCCCCTCTGTGAGCCTCTGCCTCCTGCAGTGCACCAAAGGAGAAACAAAAAATGGGTCAAGATGGGCAAAGAAATAGTCTGCATTCCCTCCTCTGCACAGCAAGCATTTTTCACCTTCTCTTAACCCCCCCCCCCCAAGTCTCTTGTTCAGCAAAGTAATCATGTTTTCTTTACCAGAAAAATACAGTTCCCTTCATTTAATTTAATTAGAACTGCCTTTGACCGTGGCCTTCAAACCTGGAAGATGAGTGCCACATGCCGTGTGTTGCTCCTAACCCCAGCAGCTCCCCTGCCTCCTCGGGGACTCTGTGCAGGACAGACATGAGATTAGTGCCTGAGAATGCCTCGTCCAGCCCGAGCGCACGGAGATAAGAGGTAAAAATATGTCTGCCTTGGGTATGTGCCTGCTTTCCTCTGCTGCCGGAGCTAATAATCTGATTTTTGCTGGACTGCAGTCTGTCAGCGCCACCTCTTGGTCCACAGCCCGTTGGCTGCACTCATCCCACCGCCGTGGGCATCTCCATCCCACCACCGTGGGCATCTCCATCCCACCGCCATGGGCATCTCCATCCCATCGCCACGGGCATCCCAATCCCACTGCCGCAGGCATCCCTATCCCACTGCCGTAAGCATCCCACCACTGCACGGATGCTTCCCACCTCCCTCCTCAATGTGGTTTCCCTGGAGGGTTCAGGCTCAGGGTATGATAATATACCTGAGGTCTGCAAAGCATTAAAGCGAGGATATTGTCAGATATATGAGCTCATCGGGGAAGCAGGCCAGACACATTTGTTACTGGGGAGAGAAACTACTTCTTGCCCTGACCCACTTCTAACTTGCTCTGTCTTTTTTGTTAGCTATCAGCACCTTCCTTACTCATTCGGAATAGTTGCTTAATTCCTGTCCTTGACCACCTTCTCCCCTGTATCCTCAGCAGCTGCTGTAGGACCTGGCATGTCAGGGAGAAAGGGAAATTTTTCTCCAAAGAGCCTGTTCCATCTTGATTCCACAACATTAAGAAATAACAGTTATTTCCAGGGAAATTATTTCGCCTTGTCATCGGTGGAGCTTTTGGCAAAAACCGAAGTTCTCTACCGTTTTTTGCTTCTTTGAAGGAAAATACCCTCTGAAAATCGAGGCCAGGCTGCTGTAGGAAACCAGAAGGGGCTCAGCGCAGTGAGGCTCTGCCTGGCGTCGTTGGTGTACGGGCAGAGCGATTTCCCTGGAAGGACTGAGCAAAGTCGCTTTGGTGCAGAGACCTCGAAAGACACCCGAGTTTGATCTCTTGCTGACATCTAATCCGTGAGCTTGTGAAGCTTCTGCTCCCCACCAGGCTGTTGTCCCAGTGGATGTTCTGTTGACTCCCCGTAGACTTTGGGAGAGGAAGAAAAATTTGCATCCTCAAAAATGTTGGAAAAGTAAAGGAGATGCTTGGAGCTCTTCAACTGCAACGATGGCCAGGGATGGAAGAAGGATGCAAACCTCTTTGAGTGACAGAGTTTCATATCTGTGAAGCTATGGAGAAAAATAATAAGAAAGCAAAAACGTGGAAAAAACTTGGCAAGCTGTGGTGAAACACAGAAACTTCTCAATCTACCCCTAAATGTATTAACTCCTTGAGCAGAGTGAGAAACCTCCCCAGGTCTGTGGGACATAACTGACGGAAAGAAATACCATTTTCATCCATGAAACCAAGGAAATGCAGCCAGACAACAGCAGACATCAGCAAGGGCTCAGGGATATAAAGATATCACGAAGATGGTTATGGGAATGGATTAATTGCTCAGATTTTAAGTCACCTCTGTCTTTTTGGAGATCTCATTTCATCCTTACCCTTTTTCCTTCCTTCGTTCCTGCCTTCTGCATTTTTCTTTTCTAATTTTAACGGGGACTGAGCACAGCAAAGGGAGGAAAGGGGCAAGGGTGAAAAGCTAGTGGGGGCGCAGAGGTTAATTTTCTAATGAATTTGGCTAATGGGAAAGACGCCTTGGAGAAGATCGCTCGATGGCAATTTAAAGGCAATTTCAAAAGCCAATTAAAGCGTTTTCCAACTCTTTCACCCGTGACTCTCTTAAATGCTTTTCCGAACTCTGCTTGCTCGAGTTTGGCTTTCGTGGCAGGAAAATAGACTAAAACCAGAGCGAGCCTCTGGAAAGCGAGGCTGTGCTCACCGATGCAACACGCATTTTTGCATCGTTTCTTCCAGCAACTCGTCCCCCACCTGGGGCCTTGACAAAATAACCAAACAAATAAAATTTGCGGAAAATAACAATAAAGAACAAAGGAGAAGCCCTCTCTTGCTTCATAACCATCTCTTCCCTTCCTTGGTGGGACCCAAAGGGTGGGATTATCCCGTTTCGGCAGAACTGGAGGTGTCGGCATGTCCTGGAGGATGCACAAGGAGGGGAAGAAGAAGTCAGCCGGCTCGTGGCTCTTCAACTTCTCTAAGCTGCCACTAAATTAACTTTCAACCAGGCTTGGGGACCTCACAGAACACATGGAGGGATGTGGTGAAAAGGCTTTCCCTGCGTGCATTTGGGATTAGCAGCTGAGCCTTCAGCGGTTTTGCCTCCACAGGGGAGGTTATGACTCTGCCAGCTTGTGAAAAGCTTCAGCCGCTCCATGTCCTGGTTATAAAAGTTACGAAACTCTCAAAAACGGGACTCTGATGATTCAAATCCCCCAAATACCTGCTGAGTTGGGGTTTTGAGGACTTATGCTGTCGTCTTTGGGCTACGAGGGCTGGGAAATGAGCCATAAAATACACCCACGTGTGTGCACATCATGTATTCATTAAGTGGGATAGACAGACAGACAGACAGATAGATAGATAGATAGCTATCTCACATCTGTGTGTGTAACTCCTGTTTCCTGGGGTTGTAACTGCACCTAAAGAGAGATGCTGCTTACCACCATCCTCAAAAATAGACCACCTCTTTGCACCCCTGAGAAAACGAGAAGGAAAAGGGCTTCGAGATGCACGGACGGATGCCGGAGCCATCTGCCTGCAGCCTGGGATGGTGCAGCAGCGAAGCAAGGGTAGATCCGAACGAACCTGGCAATCAAAGCTGCCTCCCGAGATCCTAAACGGGTCCGCTGGTGCCGAAAATCCACCTGTGCAGGCAAATTCTTGCCTGTCCTGCCTTGTTCCCCTGAGCAACCTTGCACAGCTCCCTAAGCATCGCAGCGGGCTGTGCTAACGCCCTGTCTCTATGCTCTCCGGGCGGCTTATAGATTTCAAAGGGAGGTTATGGCTTTACATGACCCTCTACACATTTAGTTTAACACACATCTGACCTCAGGATAGGAATCAGTATGCTCTGCGATAGAAAGAAATACAATTTTCCTGGGATTTTAACTCTTCTCTTTTTAAAAAAAAAAAAAACTTGCGAAAATGATTCTCTGGCAGACAGTGAACTCCTGTGCAAAGCACGTGTTTGGTGCTAAAGTATTTTTGGCAAATCAGGGTGGATTTGAAAGCCCGGGCGCTGTTTCATTCTTTCCTCTTGGAAAGAGGAACAGGTCCAAACCCCAGCAATTGAGCAGCTGCCTTTAGTAGTTATGACAGTTAATGTTTTTGACAGGGTAAAAGCCATCTGGGTTAAAGAATACAGAGAACCTGCAGACAGAAATGAAGGGAAAAGGGTTCAGAGTAGAGACCTGGGCTTGTATAAAGCAATACCTGATGTCAGTGGTGAGATCCTGCAGGGCTGAAATGCTCTGGGCCGGCTCCCAGGAGATGTTAACATTAAACATGAAAAACACAAGATGATCAACAAGGTGCAGAAGGCTGGGGAGCAGAGGGAGCATCCCACGAGGAATAAAGCAAAGGTTAAAAGCAAAAAGTGAGGGTTCATTTCAGGATGTTCCTAAAGCAATGCGTTGTATTTTGCATTCCCAAACCTGCAGGATTTTGCAAGGTAGGACCTGGGAATATCGTGCTTTTTGATGGTTTTGTGTTGTTTTGTTCTGGAGCTCTAGGCTTGAGCCCAGGAGCTGTCTCTGGATGGCAGCTCATGGTTTGCTGAGCTGAGATACAGAGCTCTGCTTTCTCGTGACCTCAGCTACGTAGTTAGTAACTGGGAGAATCCTCTTGAATATAGACTAGCAAAAGATTCTTATTAATTGGAAGATAAATGAGCGAGTTGTTTTGAACCAGCTGGAGACACAGTTCCTTGCGTTACAAAGTCAGCATTTTCTCCCAGACTTCTACTTTAGGCTATTTTTAATTTGCGAGGGCACATATCATTGCTTTTATTTTTTCCCAGTCACAAAGACAATGTGTATGGATCGGGTCAGGTTCAGAAAGTGAGAGAAAGAGATTGTGGAAGGAAAAAAAAAAACCCAAGAAGAGAGGAGGACCTCCAGGAACTGAACTCAGCACTGACCTGGAGCACGTAGCTAACCCTTTCTTCGCTTAATTTAGACCAAGCGTAGGTGTATTCCGGGGGAATATTTGGATCCCTAATTAAGAGTAATGATGTAAAAGGAAGTGCAGGCATAGTGAAAATGGATCAGAAAAGAATTAATTGGCTAATACGAGCGTTCAGAGCACAGACTTCAAGCTATTTCTGTTCCTCCTTGGGCTGGAGTGAAGCCAGGGTAACTCAATGGGCTGTGCGTGGGGCAGGGAGCAGGCGGCCCCATTGCACCCCGTACACCCCCAGTGCCGAAGCCACTGGGCTGGTCTCATTCCCAGGTCATTTTTCCATGAGGATTCAGTTCAGCCTCTAGTTCTCAGACCCTGCAGTGAGCACTAGTAGGAAAAAAGTTAACTTCCTACAGAAAAGCATAACTTTGTCCTCAAAAAGGGGGGAAAGCCCAAGCTTGAGACAATTCAGCAACCACAAGTTGGGGTACATCAGCGGGGTGCTGGGGACCCACACAGGAATAAATACCAGAGAATCACTGCTCCTAAAATGATCCTTTATTTGTTGGCTGCTCGTCGCAACCGCTGACCTCAGAGCGCTAATAATCCTGAAGGGCTCTGGAGGCTTTTTTAGCATGTGCATTTTAATGTAATAAGCTTTGGCATCCAAAATGTTTTTTCCCCTTTTGGCTTCTGCTTTGGGCTCGAAAACAACAGGGTCAGATCAGTCTTCGAGCAAAGGGACGAAGACAGCTCTCGCTTTAATGCGCAGAATTATATCATCAGTGGCCAGAGGTCACATCCTGCTGTCTTTTTAAAGATAACTCCAGCCCCTTCTCTACTTCCCCGGTCCCTTATAAACCTGGCTCGACCCATACCCCGTAGCAGCAAGACTACACGGCGCAACATCTTGGATTAGTTACGAGCTTTTCA
Source organism: Gymnogyps californianus (assembly GCF_018139145.2). Lineage (NCBI taxonomy): Eukaryota > Metazoa > Chordata > Aves > Accipitriformes > Cathartidae > Gymnogyps > Gymnogyps californianus. The sequence goes on from NC_059495.1 coordinate 7,208,909, forward strand.
GATGAGCTCCAACTCATATTTCATATCATTCCCCCCCAGCCATAAGATTTGAGTTTGTCACATTTACTGGAGACTAAAGTACAAACATGTTTTATTCATTATCTGTCCTCTTCTCCGCAACAAGCACCTGCAAAACATTTCAGCTCTAGACCGGATCAACAAGGCTTCATTAGGCATGACACTTTCTCCCTGGCTTGGATGACGAAGCTACATTTTATCCCTGCCCTTCTAGGCTGTAAAATTGCCTGGAGATCATCACCTTGGAAGAAGGCAGACTCCCAAGACCTCGCGGCTGAGGTGGGGGAAAAGGGATCGAGGTAATGACGCAGCCCAGATCGTTGCGAGCTGAGGGACACGGAGTTATTTTAGCCTTGTGGCATCCAGAAGAAAGCACAGTCCTGCTTTATCAACAGGGGAACGGAGGAGCGCAGCTTTTGCACAGTCTCATACAGGGAGTTTGCGAGCTATCGGGAGCAGACAGCCTCTATTATTATCTTTATTTCAACCAGTAGTCGATATTGGAGCAGCGGTTCAAAGCTTCTTAGCCGCTGCAGCCCCAGCCTTTCCTTCTTGCTGGCTCTTCTCTCCTGGCCGATGAATATTTATTGGGTGCAAAACAGAAAAGCTTCAGCAGGAGAGGCAGAGGAGCCATTTTCCCTGCAAAATTCAGCAACTCGGGGTGAGCCTTGGAGGAATAAGGGAGGAATAAGTCCCTTCTCTGAATCAGGCACAGCTGAGGTTTAAGTGTTGCTTGTCAAGCTTAAACAATTAAGAAAAGTATTTGTGAATGATCTCCAGTCCCACGATGTCTTGGGCAGAGCACGCTCCTTGAACCATGAGCATCACACCTCTGCCTTTCGGCTGTTTTTTGCCCACCAAGTAGCTTGCCTAGACCCCACATCCATCCTGCCAGCCTTCCCTGGGGACTGAACTGCTGCCAGCAACTCGGTTCCCAAATACTCCCAATTCATGGGGTTTTATTCCTTTACATGAATCGCATTTAACGCTGCGTTGCTCTTTACTTGCTGCCCCGCGCATCTGCGCCCCAGGAGTCTTCGTTTCATTGCTTTCCTTTTAATTATCTTCATAAACGTACATTTTTTTCTCTCCTCGCCTTCCCTCTTTCATTTCCAAAGCCTTTAATCACTTGTTTTCCTTCCATCTCTCCTTGAGTTTTCTGACTGTGCAATAAAAATGCCAGTAAAATATTCACGAAGAAACACTGATCTAGGATCGCTGAGATCCTGCCGATGAGATGCTTATTGCTACGTAATTAAAACATACGGCCAATAAAGCAAGATATTATGAGGAGCTAATGGCCCACCGCTATTTGAGAGGGGCCAGGGAGATGCAAAATCTGAATTCCGAAGCTCTTTATATTTAGCATTACAACAGTTGCTGGTTAAAGCGATCAAACAAAACGGCAGGTAAAGATGTCCCCGTGCCTGGGGGCAAAGCAATATATTGATTAATATATTCAATATATTCAATATATCAATATATTGATTAAGTGCTAAACGCAGAAGTGAGATTTGAAATATCAACATTTCACTTGTTTGGGGTAAAAGCACAAAATAAGCCCAAGAACTGCTGTACGCAGGCAAAGGCCTTTAGCTAGGGAATGGGGCATAGTGGGGATGCAAGGGCCAGGCTGCACGGATGCCTTTGGCATCTGCAGCCTCCCCATCTCAAGGGCTTCCACAGTTTTTTATGAAGGCCCGTTTCTTTCTCCATTTTCAGGCCTCTGTCTGGCGATTTTTTCAAGTGGTTCCTGATCCTTGCAGTGGTGAAAGCATGGACGAAAGGGGAGAAAACTGTTGAATAATCTCTTTGAAAAATGCCGCAAGATTTGTCACATCAATTATTCAGCATCCGGGTGCAACCGGCTCTGGATAGAAGATGCTGCTGATGCAAAATACCCTTTTCTGTGCAGTTTCAAAGCAGGAAAGGGTCATTCCAGGGGGAAAAAAAAACCAAACTACTTCTGGCATTGTCCAAAAGCACCTTTGTGTTTTTCCTAAGGCTGCCTGGAAAAATCGTTGGTCAGATCCTGGCGGAGGAAAGGGGGGCAGAGATTTATCCATGCTCCGGCAGAGAGGGAGGATGGATCGGGTAACCAAAAGCTATTCCCCTCCGCTTTGGGCAACCGTCATCCCGATTTCCAAACATGATGGGCAGAGAAGGACCACGGGAGGAGCTGGACCCATCCCTTTTCGCCGTGCCCTCGAGTCAGCGTACCGTAGGGCGCGTTTTGCTGGAAATAGGTGAATTTTCATGTCGGCGAGGAGGGGAAACAGCCTTTCATCCTTTCGCCTGCCTTCCTCATTACTAACCTGCCTGCGCACAACCGGCTTTTTCATTGTGCGGCTCCGAATGGTGTTTTGCCAGGTTAAATATCAGCCCAGCGGCCAGACCTCTGATTAGATGTGTCCCTGGGGGCATGGCTGAATTTTGCTTTTAACCCCTCGTTACTCTCTGCCCTTCCCTCCGCATCCCCTGGTGAGGCCTCCCTACCCTTTCCTGTTATTGTCCTGCCTGCCTCTGATAAGATTAAATACGTGCCCTTCAAAAAAAAGACCTTTTTTTTTCCCCCCGCCTTGTACCTTATTGTTCTTCAAAGAGATGGGGAAGACAAGATCCCGCTCCTAACTCCCGCTAAGAAAAGCCCGTGATCTATGAGGCTGAATAAATAACCCCGAGTCCCTGCGGTGCGTGAGAGCGGCGTTCACCTCGGTAATTGAAACGCGTTAACGGAGAGACCTTGGCTTTTGCTTTTCTAATTCAATGCCAGGGTTGTGAAGGACCTTTTTTTTCTTTCTATTTTTTTCTTTCTTTTTTTTTCTTTCTATTTTTTCTCTCTTTTTACTTTCTATTTTTTCTTTTTTCTTTCTATTTTTTCTATATTTTTCTTTTTTCTTTCTGTTTTTTCTTTTTTCTTTCTATTTTTCTATTTTTTCTTTTTTCCCTATTTTTTCTTTCTATTTTTTCTTTCTATTTTTTCTTTCTATTTTTTCTTTCTATTTTTTCTTCCTATGTTTTCTACATTTTTCTTTTTTCTTTCTGTTTTTTCTTTCTGTTTTTTCTTTCTGTTTTCCTTTCTATTTTTTCTTTCTTTTTTTCCTTTCTATTTTTTTCTTTCTATTTTGTTTCCCTTCTCTTTTTTGTTTCCCCTATGAAAAGTGAACCGACACTCCGCGGGCCGCCTGTGAACTATCTGCCCTGCAAAGCCCTTTGATCCCGACAATGCCAAAGGTTTATGATGACTTGGGGTGGGGGGACAGTTATAGATGCGTTATGCTTTTTGCTCGAAGCTGTGTCTGGAAAACACATACCTACAGCAAAAATATGGAGATGCTTTGCATTTTCACTAAAACATCCCTGACAGGGCTGGCTGGCAGAGGGAGGAGGAAAAAAAAACCTTGAATGAGCCCCAGATGACCCAAAGGGATGAGAATTTGCTTTGGTTTAATATAAGGTTGATGGTGAAACACGGTTTTGTTTGCCAGGGTTTTGGGACCGCTGTAGGGAAAGGGACCGCTTGGGCGGAGGTATGAGTTTATTTATAAGGCTGTTTCCTGCTGGCTTCGGTTAAGATGATGGCATGGCCGTGCCAAGTAAATTAAGCGCATTTACGTAGATATATATATTAAAAAAAATACAGTTTTCACCCTAAAAAGAGGATACAGGTGCAGGTTGGGGTCTGGCAAATGTTATTTTCCCCGTTCTGCGGTGGGAAAGCCCAGAGCACGGCGAGCTCCTCGCCTTGGGCCACTGCTGGATCATTATCTTGCTGCAATCCTGGGAGCTGGATCTCTCCCCCAAGAGATGATAGAAAGCAACCCCCAAATTTAATACTGGCACATCACAGGACCCCCCCAAATCCATTTTATGAGCGTTTCTTCTCTTTGCGATACCCTCCACGCAGGCAGGGAGTGGCGCTTGGAAACTTTTTGTTCCCAAAGCCTGGAGTCGGGGTGTGGAGTGGAAATATGTCCCGATGCCAAGGGTTTGGCGTGCCAAGGGCTGGATCTGGCCCTAGTGTCCATTGGCACCATCACCATCAGAAGGGCCGAGCATCGTTGGGTGCCCTCGAGGAGAGGGGTCAGGGTCTGGCCCTGCCGTTCCCCCCCAAATCGCTCCCCCAAAATGCGTTGTCTCCCCATGGATGGCAATGGGAGCAGTTTCCTTCTTAGCTTGGACAAGTTAAATTAGGGTGCAAAAATAATCCTCCGTTATGTTATCATTGAGCTGATGAGCTAAAAAACTCCTTTTCTTTCCTTTTTTTTGCCTCCCATTGACTCCAGCAGCTCGAGGGACAGCGAAGCCGCTTTGGCCTCATCCTGCCTCTCCATTTGGGCAGCATCCAAAATTTCTCAGCTGAGGCTTGACCGCTGTTGCAGCCCTCGATGGGTCCTGCCGGTCTCCGCAGGGGACTTGAGGCATCCCCACCTCTTTCGCCCTCGGATGGCAGGTCATAATTTATCCCCGAATAATGCCTTGCAGAATAAATCTGAACACATCCCTCTCCGAAGAGGCAACCCAGCACTCCGTGCTATAAACCGGATTGGAAATTACAATTACTGCCCCATAGGAAAGCCCAGCGTTTGTTGCAGCCCTGTATTGGGGAAGGAGAAAAAGACCAAAACCAGCAAAGCTGCTTTTTGTGGAGCAAAATGCCATTTTTTTTTCTTTAAAGTCACCAAACCGTTTCAAATCGCGTTAATATTTATGGCTGCTCTTGCTGTGCGTGGTATCCTATAAGCAGAGGTGCCGTATGGAAAACATCTCCGTCCGCTACCCTCCAAATCTTCCTTTCCCTCTTTCCCGAGGCTGCCAAACTTTTGCCTTCTCCAATACCTGCCCAAATCACCGTGAATTTTACAACAAGGGAAATTTCCTTTCTCATAAGACAAAGGGTACAACCTCCTCCTCTTGCCGCCGCGTTAAAATACCCCCGTTCCCCAATTAACCCATCTCTCCCCCAGCCCGTAGGTAAAAAACCAACATCTGATACTCCCCAGAGCGTGTCCACGGCTTGACAGCCTTCAATAGGTTAATTTTTCAAAGCGGTAAGCTGATATTTCTGCATAAAATGCACATCTGCGGGGTAAATGCTATTAAGTGTCGGTGAATTATGGTCCCAGAGTACAGATCACTTGAGCCTTAATGCTACAAGCACCTTAATGTTTTTTTGAATGAAGTTGCTGCTAATTGCTTCCATATGATTTCTTTTTATTTATTTTTTTTTTTTATAGACCCCGAAGTTTTTTTGGCCTGCCGTGTACGATGCTACGAATAACAAGCAGGGAAATTACACTTTATTTAAGCCGGGATTAATGCCCACTCGCGGGTGGGTTTTTGCATGGGGCGCTTGGCACGGAGTTGTCCTCACAAGGTAAGGAGTTGCTCTTAGCCCTAAGCCAAAGGAGAGTGAAATATGGAAAATTCAAGAGCTTTTCCCCGCAAATCAAGGGATTGAAGTCCCACCTTGATGCCCTGCACCGTTCCTTAGGCAGAAGCCTGTCTTTAGCCTCTTTTGGTGCCTTCTCGCTCAGTTTTTCTCAATGCAGGACTCAAAGGTGGCTTTTTTTCCCCCAAGGTGCTCTCCATCTGCATCTGCAGCCTCATCTGGGTTGTTTCTTCCCCCAGGCGTATCGCATGTAGCCGAGGCTACTGGAAGCAGGAGCAAAACCTCCCCTGCGAGCAAATGGGAGTAAAAAAAAAGGGCTTTTGGGGAGCAAAGCTTGTGGATCTGATGTAGGAAAGGGGGTACAGTTCTCTGGAGGATTTGCAGCAGTTTCTGGTCCACAGAGGTGTCTCCAAACCTGCAACAATGGCCATACGGGTGATGGCAGGAGCAGGGGTGCTGAGCATTTCCCCTCTCATCTGGATCCAACCGCTTGCTGCATCAGATCTGAGTAAAAACCCTGGGAAATCATACTTGGACATCTCAGCCTGCACCTTGGAGGCCCTAAAACCATTTGAACATCAACCCAAGTCCCACCAAAGAGATACTTTTACATCCAGGGTTTCATACGTCCAGCAATGCGCACCTCAGGAGAGCCTTGATTCCACCTTTCTGCCCTTTCGAACAGCAGAAAATGAACCAAACCTCCCCAAAAAAACCTTTCTGAATGGCTTTTTCATTCCTGAGGGAGCAGGAGAGAGGAGCAGTGCCGGTCTTTATAGCTTTCCCCTGCAAAGGCGGAGGTAAGCTCTGCGCTGGGGGTTGCTTTTGGGAAATTCATGCGCTGCCCACTTAAAGCCGGTTGTAACATGGGGATATCGCCTTGCAAAAAAAGAAAAAAAAAAAAAAAAAGGACTTTTTAGGAAAACCGTGGCTCGTTAAGGTTTCTGGAGCTGGAGAGGTCTGAGTTCAAACACCCCGCGCGGCTCCAGTGGGAAGGCAGGAGGGCAACGCGATGCAAAGCAGAGCTTTGAAATAAAGCAGAAGGTGCTGGGTGATGGGATCTCTGATTTACAGCCTGTATTTTTTACAGCCAGGTCTCGGGGGTTTACAGTAGAGCCCCAAAGCAGCCAAATTAATTAGTATAACGAAAAGCTCCCAGGCTGCTGGAGGCTGTTGCTATGCATCACCCCTTAATTAAAGCCTAAATCCCTTATTCTGGTCATGCATAGGTGCACCTCCGCTGTCTGTAATATGATTAACCTCTATACCAGTGTAAGAGAGAACAAAATATGGCCCAAAGGATGTGGATAAAGAGATTTTTAGCTCTTTCCGGAGTTCAGGTCAGGTCAGGCTGTCGGTGAGGACTGTGCTGGGTCTCATATTTACCCCCCTCCAAGCAGAGCCAGAAGAGGTAAAAGCATTTGGCTGCTGGGCACGGAGGAGATGCACGGGATGTGGGGATCACCGGGCATCTGCGCTGCCGTGGGGACTGGAAAGAAACCTGAGTGTAAACTGCAAAAGAGGCAGATTGATCCCAAACCAGACAAAATCGGGATTAAAACCTTTCGGAGCACTGCAGCAGCGTCGAAGCGCTTTCCCCTAGGTGGGAGGGTAATTGCACATCCCATGGAAACGCTGACTTTGGGGTTGGTTTTTTTTTGCGATCGAGAACGTCAGAAGAATGGGAACTGCAAAAGGCATTTGCGAACCGAAGCCAGGGAATTTCTCGTGGCTTAATATAAAACAAACTCTTTCGTTCATGAAACATATATTTCTGCCAGGACTAGTTTTTCATCCACCTGTGCTTGTGTCACTTCGAATTGCAATTCCCTCCCAAAGAGTGACTCTGCATGAATGTATATATATGTATATGTGCCTGAGAGTATATATGCATGTGACTATATTTGTATGTATTTGTCTCTTAATAGCTATGCAAAATATTCAAATTTAAAGGGAGGAAAAACATGCATGAAGAGCTAAATCTTTTCTATATAGGGAACTTCATTTGAATTAAGGGAAGGAGTTAATTGAAATCAGAATTGCTCTCCCTGATGAACTCCCCGCGCCGATGTTCCCCGTCTGAGCCAGGAGTGCCAGATTCACACTGCGAGCGGATCGGGACCGGTTGCAGCGCTGAGCTCCTCACCGCTCCCTCGATGGAGGTTGACGAGAGCTGCCTTTGGTTTAGACCAGGCTTATTTGCTGGACTAAACATGGCCACATAGAAGGCTGCGTTGCATGAAGTAGTCTGACTTCAGTAATTAGCCAGAAGGAAGTTTACCCCAACCAGTAAACCTTAGCAGAGAGGGAATTCATTAAACATCTCTGGTTTGCCAAGCGCAGGGCTGATTTTGCAAGTCAAAGAAGATTTTATTTTTTAATTGTATTTTCTTTAGTGGTTTTGCCAGGAAACAAATCCGCGCATTTCCAGGCTCCAGCAGCTGAATGCAACAGAGACAGGCGCTCAGCTTCCCCAGATTTTGATTCTTGTCTTTTAATTCAGGAGATTTATTGACTCACATGTGATACGACGACTTTCAAAGCAAGGAATGGGGAACTTGAGGCTGATGCTGAACGTTGCTCACCACTGGGGTCTCGCAAAGAAAGGCAGAACCCTCTGCTTTCAAAGCGGAGAACAGAAAGTGCTACATCAGGGTCTTCTTTTGGCTTTCTCCTGCTCTTCCACATGGTTTTCAGATCCCTTTTTGAGGAAGGCATGGCGCAGGTGAGAGGCTCTCCAGCTGTTCAGGGCCAGCTGGCTGCAGGACCTGAGCTTTCATTTCCCAGTGCAAACCAGTGGCATTCTCCTCCTGGTGCTGGTTGCTTGCCTGCTCACCAGCTTCATCCCAAACCATGTGCCAGGAGCTGCTTCATCCCAAACCACGTACCAGGAGGTTCTTCATCCCAAACCATGTACCAAGAGCTGGCTTCATCCCAAACCGTGTACCAGAGGAGATGGCTTCATCCCAAACCATGTGCCGGGAGCTGGCTTCATCCCAAACCATGTACCAAGAGCCAGCTTCATCCCAAACAGTGTACCAGAGGAGATGGCTTCATCCCAAACCATGTGCCAGGAGCTGGCTTCATCCCAAGCCATGTGCCAGGAGCTGGCTCCATCCCAAACCATGTACTAGGAGCTGGAGCTGGGTCCATGCCCTCTTCTCTTGCTTCTGTAGCATCCTGGCTATTCCCAGCCAGCTCTGCCTGAATTCCCGTAGCGGCTGAATAAAGCAAACCCCTCCATCATCGTCCTCTCAGAGCGAGGAAGGGCAGCCGAGGGGCTGCAGACCCCGGCACTGATGTACTGCCAAGAAATTGCCTTGGCTCAAGGGATGCTGCGTGTGACAGCGAGCTGAAGGGCTGCAGCATCGGGGCTACCTCCTCCTCCGCAGCGATTTTCTCCGGCCAGGAGCTGCTGGCAGTCCAGCGCCTTGGAGAGGCTGATGGCAACCAGATGGCCCAAGAGCAACAACATGTTCCTGACTGATGGGGTTGGACCTACCTGCAACTGCGTGGTTCATCGGGTGGGTTTGTACGGCTTTCAGAGAGAGCAGGATGCCACCTTTCCCTCTTGGCTACTCCACTGGCTGCTGCTTTGTGCTTACAATACCAGCTCCAAGAATAAGCCCAACCAGAGAGTGGAGAAAATTTATTTAATTTTCCTTTACTTGACTCTTTTGCATTTCTTCTTCAGATCAATTTTCTTGGCCGGCTCTAAAGCCTGACGCTGGTGGTGGCTTCCTCAGAGGCTGTTTTGCCAGCAGGGAGCAAAGGGAGTCTGCAGCCGGTGGGCAGGGGTTACCTTGCTGCCTCCAAACACCCCAGCTATCAGAAGATAAAACGCAATCCTTGGCAGCAAATGATATCATCTGAAAGGCGGTCCTCTTCGGGAAGCCCTCTCTGCCGGCTCTCAGGCTCTCACGGACCATGCTGTGGGGAGAGGAGGGAGAAATTGAGGGGATCTGGAGGCTTAGCGTCAGGACTGCCATTAAATCTTGTCCTTTGGTGGGCTGACCTCGGTGGAGGGGCTGTTTTCCACCACCCCTCCATCTCTTTTGAGAAGCACTGTGGGGGATAAATAATACGTTGCTTGACAGGAGGTCGAGGCAGGTCACCCTCCGGGACCTTTAGGGATGTGTTTCCCTGGGCAGGTCCAGCTGGAGCTCAGCCAAAGGCAACAGCAGGACCCCATCCCATCCACAGCGTGATATTTCCCTGGGTGCAGGCGATTTCGGAGCCCGCAGACGGTTCCTATGAGCTCAAGATCACACCAGAGGACTTTTATATCTGGGGTCCGGAAAAAAGCCATGGTGCTGGTCCCTCACACTTGGTTACTGATGCAGAAGAAGGTTTCTCCTTTCGTTTATGAACCTCTCTTTTGGGGTCATCGCTCTGCTCTTTCAGCCTGATGTTAGAAGGAATCTCTTTGCAAACACCTTAAAATCCCATTTTCTCTCCGTTCCTGGAGAGAAAAGCGGCTGAACGTTCCCACTTTGTTGTATTTTCGCATGGGGAAGGAAAAGAGGTTACGCAAAGTGTCAGTCCTGAAAGGAGCTGCGGACAGGCTGTAGCTGGGAGCACCGGGGCTGGGTTTCTTGCAGCGTAAAACAACCCGAAACCTGTCCTACGAGGCCAGCAGCAAAAAGGACAACTTCTTATATTTTCTTAACCCTTTTCCCCTCTGCTTTTTTCCTTGAGGAAAAAAAAAAAAAGATTTGTTAGTGCTCAGGGCAAGCCCAGAGCCCTCCAGCCCTGAAGCAGTGAGAGCTCAGCCCTCTCCTAAGCAGCCCCAAATGGGATTTTTTTAATAATGGTTTTATAATGTCAGCTGTTATCCTTGCAGGCAATCTGCGCTGAGGATTCAGCGTGCCTCTGCGTGCGTTTATCACATTACTCGTAATTACCAAGCCTTATTTTCCAGGTGGGGAAACTGAGGCACCGAGCTCGAGCTATTTCCAGGTCAATACAGAGGTCTGGCTGCACCGCTGAGCAGCCACTCTGATGGGGCTTGTTGGGTCTTACTGATGAGGATGTGCATGAATTTAGGAATTTAATATTTAGGGATTATGGCTCGTTGCTAGCCCGGATGGCAAGTGCTCCTCTTTCCCCATCCCAGCTGCCCTGGGAAAGCCCATCACAGATCCCAGTATCAGCATCCTGTGGGCTACACTACCCTATGGCTCTGGAAACGCTCTCATGGGAGACAACAACTCCCACCTCCTCATGAGCATGCTGGAAAGTCTCAATTTTTGAATCCAGAAGGAAAATAAGGATTGCAAATTATGCCCTGGAGAATATCGATGCCGACCCATCTCACTTTGGGACAAAAAGGGCGCGATGAAAAACACGCCTTTATTTGATGGGCTTGAAACGTGTCCGTTTGGACAGGGATGCACATACGTAACGTGGGTATTAGGGAAAGCCTTGGATGGTTTAATTCCTCCTGCCAGCACACTCCAGCACTTCAGGACTTTCCAAGGGGGATGAGGGGAAGGCTCAGATGTGCCTTTTAAGTCTGTGAACTCAGAAAATGAAGCTTTGCCCCAGGGAAATGAAAAAGAGCTAGAATCCATTAAAAAAAAACTAAACCAAACCAAAACAAAAAACTTGGCTGAATCACTGCCTAGGATTAAAAAATTATTATATTAAATCATTTACTGAGCGTAGCTGTGTTGTAGGAGATCCGAAAGGTGTTTTTTGGCATTAATGCCTTTCCCATGGCGATTTGTATAGGCATTTTGCAGTGTGACACTCAGTTGGGACGGCTTCGTTTGACTTCCTCGGGGTTGCGTGGAGGTCGGTGGCAAGAGGTTTCCGGATCTTTTTAGCAGCTCATCCCCGCTGAATCAAGCTCATCGCCCCAAACCCAATGCATTATTTTCAGGCGTGAAAAAACCACAACCCAGCAACTTCTTCATTTGAGAGAGCCACAAGGGATGGGGCAAAAAAAAAGGCTTAGGATGAAAACAAGGTTTTGGCCATCGGGGCTTGCTCCTGGTATCTCCTAGGAGAAGGGCTTGGCATGGAGGTTCTTCATCTGAAGGGCTGCACTGCCATCTCCAGGTCTGCCTGCACAGCCCAAGAGACCCGTCCGCAAGCTCAGTCGTCATCCCCGGTTAATTCTGCAGCGGCTTTGCAAAGAAAGGCATTCAAATATTTTTGTTGAGTAGTTTTTTAACTAAAGCCCCTCTCGTCTTCTTTTCCCTGTAAGAATTTATCACTGGGAAAAAAATCCAGCCTGGGCATTTTGCTTCGGCACATGCGACGCGTGGACGCTCGCAGCGACGGTGGGGTGCGGTGATGCACCGGCAGATGCATGCCGCAGCCGCAGGTGGTGATGCTCCCATCCCTTCCTCGGTCCCCCAAATCTTGGGGAAAATCAGCCATTTCCACGAGAACCCCCGTTTTGAATGGTTTTCCTTTTTTTCTAGGCGCGGAATGTCCTGACGTGACTGTGTGCTCCTTCTCCTCTGGTGCCACCTCCCTCAAACAGAGATGTCCCCCCCCCCGCAGTGTCACACACATCTTCTCTGCTCCAGACAGGCACTTCTGCTGCAAGAGGGGCTGGATGCAGCCTGAAAGCATCGCTCCATCCACGCAACCATGCAGGGCTGCAGCATCCCAGCGTACCCATGAGATGGCACTGGAGGCGCAGCGTTGGTGCCAGCTCCCGGCTGGTGCTCCAGCTTGGATTTGATGGGCAAAACTGTCTCTTTTTTTTGGAGGGCAAAAAAAATTTTAGTTTAGAGGCTAGGTCCCCGAAATTTCTTACGCTTGCGTGTCTGACGCAGGACTGGGATTTCTCTTCCTCCTGGGGACCCAAGCGAGATGTGGAGCAGCTCGTAAAGAGGGAAGATGTTGGAAATCAAACAAATTGAGACATGGGGCATGCAGCAAGTCAAAGCAAGCTGGGGAGCACTTTGCAAACTTGCTGCTTCCCTCCAGCCCCTACTTTTATACCCTACCAGTGGCCGAGGAGCTGATGCAGGAGCTGCCAGCCTGAGCTTTCCCATGTTCTGTTGAGCTATAAAAACCCAAACTGTCCGAAAAAGGGGCTGAGCACGCAGGGAAGGTGCTGGGGAAGGCGGGGGGGGGACAGGGTGGCTTTGGATGGTACATAAGTGCAAATTAGTACATATATTCGTGCATATATTAGTACATATATTAGTGCATAAGTGCTGATTCATACAGAGCAACCCACCAGGTCTCTCGCTTTATAATTTCATCCCGTTTCAGTCCGTCTCTCTTCCTAGCAGGTGTCTAAGCATTTATTTCTGCCTGGTTACGCTCACAAACCTCCTGCAGGGCTTTTCCCGCTGCGGAGGCGTGTTGAGATGTGCCCGTGGATGTCCCGAAACAAATGTGCGTCCCTCCGAAATCTTCTGAGCCTTTTGGCTTGGCCAGAGTGATTTCTGCTGCTGGGGCAGGATCTGAAACGGTGTCATGACTCTACGACTTCGTGGTGCGAACCGTCCTGTCCCTCGGGGTGGTTTGGGGTGGTTCGCTCGCATGATTCGGGCCCTGCTCAAATGCAGCTCCTTCGAGGTGAAGCAACTGGACCATCTCATCTGACGTTAGCTGAGTGCAGGCAGTGGCGGTGCTGCCAGGGTCTGCCTGCGTTTTGAGTAGTAGTGATGGGCAGGTCAGGATGGACACCTTGAAGAGTGGCTGTTTGCAAATCCGGGACTTGCAGTTTCTTAAAAAAAAAAACCCATAACCTTCACCAAAGATATCATGGAACTCCCTTCTGTCCTTCCAAACCACAGACTGGTGCCGAAGGCGATGGCGAGGTGACATGGGCGTCCAAGCATCACGGCATGTCGCCTTCAGCTGTGCTCCACGGATGCATTTGTGCTTCCCGCATCCATGGGGTTATGATTTCCCTGCAGAACACAACGCAGGGACTTGGCTTTCCGATAGACATTTGGTACCCATGAGGCAGCAGAAATAACTGAACAAGCCCTGTGATCCACCCCAACACACATTTTCATGTTGCATCAGCTCCGCATCTCTAAAATGAAGATCATTGCTCATGGGTGATGGTGGACTCTGGCCGTTGAGGTCAAGAAGAAGCTTTCCCAGGTGTCTAGGAGCACTTGGCACATGGACCGCCATGGAAAAGCCTCCATCCACCCCATCAGCACAAGCCTAAGGAATCCCTGTATCCTTACCATTTCTCTGCTCTGCGTTTCTGCAGACGCTCAGATACCCTTGCACTTGACCAGTAATGGGATTAAAAAGTCATTTTCCCACTGGGCCTAAACAAATAAATTAAAAAAAAAACCCTCAGACTGGCACCGAAGCACACATATTAATATCAAAGCCACTGGAAAATACCGGCAGGGAAAACCTGGCAACCGAAAACCCACATCAGGAAATCACCTCCAGGGACAAATGATATTAGACGCTGCCTGCGCGGAGCTTTGCTCGCCATTCAATAGCTCCGAGGTTTACCACACGCTGCCGTATGCCCGCGGGAAAACTAATGTAATTCTGTCCAGGCAACTCCTCTGTCCCCTTTCTGCATCTCAATGCAAAGCAAGTGAAATAAAGACATTCAATGCAAGCAATATGCAGGGATTTTTTTTTCCCCAAATCCTCCTTTCATCCCTGTATTTGAGTCCTTGATTTTTTCTGGGCTGCCAGTTCAGACTGGGGCAACAAGGGCACTTCTGGGGCATAAATACACCACAGTTTTCACTGCTTAATAATATATATGTGTATATATATACATCTGTACATCCAAGATCCTCTGCAAATGAAAAATCAGCAAGCTATATCTCGCAGATAATGATTTGTATTATTATTATTATTGTTTATCAAGCTCAGGGAAAACAATTAAAACTTCTCCTGGAAAAAATAAAACCTGCAAGAAATCAGAGCCCACATTTAATCTGCAGTCTTCAAAAGTTTCTTGGAAAGCTTAATTAAATGGTAATTCATCTGTGCATTGGCTCTGTCTTGTAAAGCCTGATAATGCCGGAGTCTTAATTAAAAAAAACTAATGCAGCTTTTAGTTTTTGTTCTGCTAGTTCAAGGGGAAAAATCACCAGCCAGCGCTGTCAATAGAGCTGAAAGATGCCTCAGCATTGCATTGATTTTATTCCCTTTAAATTCCCTGTGTCAGTTCAGGTAATCATATTAAAAGTTATTCCAATTTTTTTTTATTTATTTGCTCTTCTGGGCAAGATGAAAGAGCACCGGAGGATTTTTAGCGCCTGTAAATATTTCACCCCAAAGCTGTGAGCCCAGGGCTGAGCATCTCCCGTGGCGAAGGACATTTTTCCCCTGCAGATCACAGATCATTTTTGTGCCTCTGTTTAGAGCTTCCCAATATCCTTCAAAAATCATCCTGGGACGGGGCTCAGCTCCTTTCCCTTCAAATGAGGGGTTTTTTCATGGAAAAATGGGGACTTGGGTTCATCTGACCCCTTTTACTTGTTCCTGTTGGGTTGAAAGGGGTTGCCCTCCCATCGGCATCATTTGCCGTCACTTCTGTCATCCCCAAATTTTACCAGCGCTGATGAAACCTGGACACCACCCCGAGACTTCCCACCCCATTCCTCTCCAAAACCTCCAGCTTAGCCCTTTTTCTAACCCATTTTTGGGGCATTTGGCCTTTTTTTTTATCAGCAGCTTGCCAGGCAGCCAGGAGTAAAAAACCACCCAAAGTCCAAGAAGCTCCTTTCAGGGCAGCTCCCGAGAGGTCACCTGGAGAAAACAGTCCTTGTGGCAACAATTCTGCTGCCAAAAAATGCCGAAAAAGGGCTGATCTTGCTAAAGATCTTACTTCTGCTCCAGCCGCTGAGGAAGTTATGGAGAGTCTTAAGTGGATTTACCAGCTTTGGTGGGTTTAGGTAACATCGTGCTAACAACATCAGGGCTTCAGTGTCTTTAATTGCTTAAAGGGAAGAAAAATATTGGCGGGGAGAAAGTAAACCATCTCCCGGAGATATTTTCCCGTCTGTGAATATCCATTGGGATGCTGCATTGCCGCGTTGCTGCTGGGAAATGGCTTTTTTTGGGGAAAAGCCTCATCCAGTTGTTTTTCTTCCGCCCTTGTGCTGCGCTCTGATAGGGAATATGGAAAACTTTCTCTGACTTTGCTGCTGGATTCGGTCTCCTTGCAGCTACAGACAGTGATATAAGGACCTCTTTAATGCTAATTAATGCAATGACACAATGAATTAATACTGTATTAGGCAAAGCTGTTAATTATACCCAAATAAAACAAAAGAAAAAAGGGAATCAAAGCGGGGAGAAGTGACAACCGGTACTTGGCTTCCTTCTCCGCATCCTTCCCAAACACCCTGGTCAGGCTCAGCCGAGGGGAAAACCAACCTCAGGAGCATCTGCCTGGCAACCCTGAGGGGTGCAGGTTTAATTTGGAAGGAGAAAGAGGTCTTCCCTGCCCTCCGAAGGAGCTCGAAGTGCTTGGCCAAGGATGAACGGCTTCATCCTCATTCTATAGACAGGGAAAATGGAGGCAGTGGGGCTTTCCCAGGGAGATTTGTCTTCTCCCGAGGAGGAGGAGGTGGGATTCAGGCTGAGATCGGCAAACCCATCATCGGGAAATACATCACAAAGCCATAACGGAGAGTTTAAAGGCTTGAAATTCCCATTGCTTTGAAATTCCCATTGCAAAAGGGAGCCCATCAAAGAGGGACACAAAAGCAGAGTCTCTCCCCCCTCCGTGCCTCAGTTTCCCCATACGATGCAGTGCCATCACGTCCCCATGCCGCCTCTCTGGCTTCCCAAAATGCCAATTAAAGAAGCGGCCGTGTCTGGCATCCTCCTGACATGAGCGTGGTCGGTGATGCCTCTTCCAGAAGGCACGTAATTTGGTTTAGAAAGGAGAAGCAAGTCTTGTTTTTTTAAGTCTGCTCCCCCCTTTATTTCCAAGCTTGATATTAATTCAGGAAGAATCGGAAAATGGAGAAGTTAAAGGTGGATTCCCCACCCCCTCTTTTTTTTTTTAATTGCTTTTTGTTGCTAAACTGATCAATATTAATAAATATATTAATTTTTCAGGGTGTTTGGGACTCGATGGGGCTGGTGGCTGCTGGGGTCTGCGGATGTGGGAGCCAGTGAAGGGTTCGCACCGGGGTGTCTGTGCACAGCCTCATTGCCTTGCCCAGGCACATGTTACCCCAAAGTCGGGCTCAGGGTGGGGGTATCGCTAACTGAGCCCATGATGCTGAACGCAGGGTTTCTCTCCGGCATGGCATTTTACACTTCGCAGCTCTCCCTCTCCGCAGATTAACCTCACCCAAGGTTTTTCACCCTTCTCATACCCTGGGAAAAGAGCGAAGCGAGCATTTTCCTCCCCGAACGCAGGGTTGAATGGATGGCTGCATGACCAGCAGCCTTGAAACGACTCCTTGCAAGGCAGGACGGGCAACCGAGGGCGAGCGGAGGGGCTGCAGCATCCTTCCGCCAAGCTGGATGGGCCTGACTCCTGCCTCGGCTCCCCGGAGCTGTCTCCAACCGCTCGAGGAGCAAAGCAAAAGGCGAGCAAAACCACTTCGCGGTCACTCCGAAGCGTTCAGGCTTGCAAAAATACAGCAGAAATTTTGGGCTGTGGCTCTCCCTTGGACATCTTTCTTGCTTTGCCTGACGCTCAGAGGTGGCAAAGGATGCGCTGTGCCTTTGGCGTTGCCGCATTGGGGTGTTTTTTTGAGCAAAACTGGGTTATAACCCTGCCTAGATCTACCTAAAAGGTGTAGGGCAGCCCTGGGGCTCATTCTGCCACCCTGCAGCCCAAATTAACGTGTCCAGAGGGATTTTTTAAGGTTTCACTGACAAACAAGGAGCAGATTGCTGCCCTTTCCATCCACATCCCGGACCTTAGCAGGAGACGGGGGAGCACCAACGGCCGAAACCGAATAAATAAGTAGGAATGGGCCCGTTTAATGCCGTCAGTAGAGATGCTGTGGTCTGCCAGGGCAGCTGAGTTCAGCCAGCAGCGGCTTAACCCCTCCATCCCACGTGAAAACCTGGTAATAGGAGGGATGCAACGGGCTTGTAGGAGGTCAGCTAAATGCATAAGCTTCTCCAGGCTGCTTTTCCTTCCTTTCCCCTTCTTCCAAGCATCTATCACCGGAGATTATAGCCCTTTAATAGTGTCCTTCCCCCTTCTATTTACTGCAGGAGCCGGGATGAGCCTTGCTCTCTCTTTTCCCCTTTCAATGCCGTTAAGTACATCCCTCACCAGCTTTTCTCGCACAAAGGGACATGGTGCTTCGGAGAAACCATCTGAATGGTTTATTTCTCTTAACTCGTTTTTGCTTCCCCTCGGTCCGCCTCTCGCCCCGCAAGGTCGGCTGGTAAATGAAATCCTGCCGCGGCAGCCGCTCCGCTTTCAGCGAGGAAATTTGGGGGGGTTTTGGGGCTGCTTCAAGCCTAAGTTGGCGGCTGCTGAGGTCAAAAGGATTTGGGTGTAAAGCAGAAATGGGCTCTGGTCTCTCGGTTCGGATAAGCAGCTTTGGTGAGTCTTAGAGGAGGTAAAATGAAATGGGCACAAGCTCCCGGACTAGGTATTATATAGGGGTTAGCAAGGGGATGAAGGCAAGGGGGAAAATAATACGCCTAATTCTGGCTGAGTGTGGAAAAGGGCATAAATAATACCCCTTTTGGTAAAAATGTGCAATGCAATTATATCTAATACATCAGCAAGGAGCTGGACAGGACAACCAGACCCTCACACCGCCTGTTTGTACCCGCTCTTCTTCCTACATCTCTTCAACCCCCCCTGAAAAATGACCGGCCTTGAAAGGGTTAAAGAGCAGACTTGCCAAATTGGAATTAAACTGTGCTAATATCGGCTAAGTGACTGTTCAGGGTAATAGGAGAAGAGAAAAATTATGTGGCATGTATTTATAAATAATAAAGTATAATTTATTAATAATCTGGAATTGAACATAGAGTCTATGAAGCTTAATTAATTATTGCTTGTAAAGTGCTTTTGAGATTATTGGATAAAAGCTGCTACAGAAGTGAAAGGTATTTCAAGAGAAACATATCAGCATCCTACAGAAGCCATCCCACGCGACCGCAGCCCCAAGACGTGGCAGGACAGACCCGGGCGATGCTTATAACATGAGGTGAGGAGGAGATGGACCCTCGCGGCAGGACGGTGTGGGGTGCAGGGCCTGATCCTGCCGGCAGCTGGTAGCCGGCAAGAGGATGGGTGTTTGCGTTCACACTTCAGCATTAAAGCTAGTATGAAATTGCAACTGTTACTAAAATGAATCTTTTTTTTTCAGTGAAATGAGGCAAAATTGAAAAATGAGCAGTTCCCAGCACCCCACCCTCCTGCTCCCCATTTTTAATTGCTCTGAAAAAGAAAAAGAGGGGGAGAAAACCTTTTTGAAGGCTCAAAACCTGCAGAGGGAGGGAACAAATAATTCCCACCTTTTTCTCTGCGAAACAACACACCCAGAGCTGGTCTCGCTGTCTGGGGCTGAGTCTTGGTGAAAACCATCTCTGACAGCACAAAAATGTTGCCCTGCTCCAATTAGCTTGCTCTTACGGCTCCAATTTGCTTTCTCCCCGGAAGAAAACACAATCCCGGGCAATTAAAAACGCATTAAATCCAGTTCACCAAGCTTTGAGTGAGTTCATCTCATTAAATACCCCTCGCAAAGAAGCTCATGCATGATACTCAGCTGACCATCCCCTACCATGGGAGCTCGTGGGGTCCTTCATCACCCACCTACGGGTTTCGGATGAGCCCCGATCGCTGTGTTATCCCAGGATGGAGAGGGCATGCCAAGGTGCGCCAGGGACACCTCGCCCCCCTGCACCTATAGCTCCTATAATTGCAGCTTGCAATCAGGTTGGACCACTTTGAAAATGCTTTTTGAGTTTTATTTAAGCCCACGGACGTGAGCCGTCCGCTTTTGCCCCAAAAAATCAGTGCAGCGCGCTCGCGCCAGCGCTCCCTCTCCGTTATCACCCCCCAGCCCCGGCATTGCCAAATAGCTTCCAAATACAGGGGACAGAGCTTGCTGCCTCATCTACCCCACCCAAATCCCCATCAGCATCTTCCAGGAGGTGATTTCTCCCCTCCCAAGGATCATCGCCCGCCTCCAGGATGACCGCCCACCTATGCCTAATGATTCTGCCCGCTGGCTCTGCGCTGGCTCGCCATCCTCCCTCCTGCTCCAAATGAGCCTTGTTACGCATCCTCCGTTTCTATTTTTATTAAAAATTTAATGCATTGCCAATTTGCCCTCTCGCCAGCAACGACTGCAGCAGCAGCTGCTGTAAGTATCCTCCAGAGAAATAAAAGGAGGCATCGTTGAATGATGTACAAGCAACAATTATTATCTGGGTTACATCTTTTAAAGTATATATAGCTTAAAAGGGAAGGCTTGGTGGAGCTGGGAGGGAGGAGAGAGATCTCTGCTTGCCGGGAGAAGCTTTGATTTATGCCAGCGAAGGTTTCTCTAAGCCCCTCGCTGCTCCGAGCAAGAGGGGAGAGAGGTGATGCTCTGAAACCTCCTGAAACTTAAGGTCCTTTGCCTACATAAGCTCCTAGTTTACGGTCATTGACCAAAACATCATTTTTTTACACCAGAAATACCCAATTGGAGCTGCATCAGCCAAAGAAGGGTGGGTTGTCGATCACCGTCTCTGATCCACGCTATTTTTGTGCTTTCGCTGTTTGATGGAGAAACAGCCGTTGATGGGATCTGTCTTCTCGCTAACCTTGCTTTCTAGAGGAAAATAAGTATGTGCTTTATAATAATCATAGTTTTAAAAAACAAGCAAATCTGTCTAAGTTAATGAAGGCCGCACAATCAGCCTGTCGGCATAAATCATGTTATTTTGTAGAAGACGTTGACAAATGATGCCCAAAAGTGTCGAAGGAAGGGAAACAAACACCGTGACCTCCCTCCCAACTTTTCTGGGAGGAATGCAGAATTTGGCAAATGCATCAAATTTCAATCTTGTGCCGTTACGGTTACGCCAGATAAGAGGCCAGATTAAAAAAAAAAAAAAAAGCAAGTGAGTGTTGGAAAAGAGGTGTTTGCAACTGATTTAACGCCAGCATCAATTTAAACGTGAAATATCCAGGTTGGAATTTGTCTGCCTTTAAAGGATGCTGTTTAAACTCATGGATCTTCCTTGTATTTCCCTGTCTCCCTAATGTACATCAATGGCTCTGTGACTACTTCTTCAGCTTGAACCATCCTGAAACGAGACCCTTCTGTAGCGCCGAGGAACACCACGGTCTTTGGCTCTTTTTTTTTTTTCTCTTTTAAATGCTTTTTAAAGTGCCACTGTGTTCTTTTGGAGTCATATTAACCATGCAATAAATTTGCATAATGTGGATCCATAATGTTTAATCAAAGCCTCTCTGGAAAGCTGTTATTGTCCATGAGCTTTCATAAATTCTCACTATCACCTCCATGTTAAATACTAAAGCTGCCCGGGGTATATTGTGCACTAATCACCTGCAACATTGAGTTTGAAAGAAATTATCCTTTTTCCTTCCCTTCCCTTTCCGCGTGAGCAACCTAAACCTCCAAAAGCCCCGTGCGGAGGCATTTTTAGCAAGAAATGCTGCTGGAGGGGAGCGGGTCACCCCCAACTTTTAAGTCTTTTTGGGGGTATCTGCATTAAGCTTGGGCTCCCCCCAATTTTCTTTGCCAGCATCCAGAGGTTGAGTTATCCGTCCCCATCACGGCAAGCAAGCAGAGGACGAGCGCTCCTGCGTTTGCACGCCAGAAAGAGACGGAGAGCCGAGTGTCAAAATCGTTTGCGCTTGGAAAATTATAAGACTCAATTAACTCCTGGGTTTCTTTTTTTTTTTTTTTAGTTTTTAATTTCCTTTAAATGAGTTAGGCAATAAGGCATGACGGGGGGGAGATTGGAGAGCTGCGGTCATACCTGTGGGGTGAGCCTTAAGAGCCGAACCGAATCCTTCCCAAAGCCACTTGCCCATAAAAACCCCTCCCTGGGGCCACAAGATCAGGCCCGTTAGGGCACTACAGGCTGAGCGGAGGGGGGAATTGCCCCACTGACCCCATCTGCATGACGTCCTCTTGCCCTTGTCCTAGGCAGTTGGACTAGATGATCATTGTAGGTCCTTTCCAACTGAAATACCCTATTCTAGCCTAGACTAATCTAGTCTAGACTAGACTATTCTATTTTCACCAGCACGTTTAGCTGCAAAAGCTGTTATCAGCCATGAGGTTACCCTGGAGGTGTCCACCAGCTCCATGCTGGTGTCTGCTTTGAGACCCATCTGCTTTGGTGAGCATCCTCAAGCTGGAATAAAATCAGGAGGGTCCCTTGGCTACCGACACGGGGGGAAAGGACTCGAGGTGGTGGAGAGGAAAGCGGATTAAATTGGGAAATGGTTTTTGGAGGCTTCCAAAACTGAAATGGGAGTGTAATGGAAATGAAAGACAAAAGTGATGCTGGAGCAGAAGATTTTTTTCCTGCCTTTCAATGATTTGAAAAGTTAGGCCTGAAAGACAAGAAAAAAGAGGACAAGAAAACCCAACCCATATGGTTTCCTAATTTCTGTAGGTTACCTGATGATGAGATGATCTGGACCAGTCCTTGTGAGTGTATTCGCCATACAAGGAGGGCTACAAATAATAGCAACTTACGGGAGGTGACATCTCCAAGCCTCTTAGGAGGCTAATTCTATAACAACATTAATTCAACGTAATGCGTTCATGAATAGAGATTGGGCTAATGCAGGTTTTGAAAGTTAGGCGGCTTATTCTTGCCGATCTTAATTTAACTAAGTGCCTAGTCTTGAAAAGCATCGCAGTTCCAGCTTATTTCAGCGCTTTCCTTGGAAAAAATCCCTTTTTTGGGTGCTTTTTTCTCTCTTGCTGCTGGGGTTAACTCCCCAGCTTAAACTGGCCTAACTTTTTATTCGTAGGCTTTAGGCTCAAACCCAGATTGATCATTCAATAAATCAACTAATGTGCTCGCTTCCCAGGGAGCAGCCGCACTTTCAGTGCCAAACACAACTGGCTCAGAAAACTTCCACCGGGAGAAAACCCAGGGCACTGCCTGTGAATTTGAGAGGCTCAAAAATTTGTAAGAAATGGGAAAGGAGCAGAGTTTACTCTTCTTGCAGTGGAAAAAAAAAAAGGTGGAGAAGAAAATAGCCGGTGTTGTCCACAGCTGTAACAAGAGCAAGAAGGATTTGAGCTTGGAGAGGGTGATGCAGTAGATCAATAGCAAAACCAGGTGCCCCTGGTGTTGCTGCAGCTCCAGACATCAAGACCAGCTCATTTGGGGTCATGACTTGATGAGAGCAGCTCTCCTCTCCGTGCAATGCCCTTTTATTTTAGGGGGATGTGGTGTGATTGCCCCATCCTTCTCCTTTGGTGCCAATCAGGCTTGGAAGAAACCATGGAGGACAGCAACGGTTGGCATACATCATGAGTTCGTCAAACATCAACACCCGTTTGGGAGAGCTGCAGACCTCGCTGCCAAAATCCTTCACTCCACAGGAGCACACTTCCATTCCCCGTTCCCAGCAAGGGGGTGGATGGATCCTCCTGCTTGGGAATCCCCAGGAAACCATCTCAGCTGAGGAGCCACCACCAGGCAGGGAGGGGTCAAAGGACCTCAAAAATGGGACTAAATAAAAAATCCAAGCTAATAGTGTTGTCCCTCCTTTTCCCTTCGGTATTTAGGAGCCTCCCTGTTGATTTTAAAAAAAAAAATCAAAATAAATTCTATAGGCTGAGGATGATAATCCTCAAAATATACATGCACTTTTTTTGCTTTAATTTTTTAGAGATTGGAAATATTTCTTTCTTCACTGCCCACCCGTCGGAGCCACACCTGGACCGTGCGTTCCTCAGGCTGCTGGCAGCAACACAAACCTGGGAGTTGAAATAAATAAATGAAAAGGAAAGCAGCTGACCCGCAGTGGAAACATTTCTTTCTTGCAAGAAGACAAGAACACCTTGTTTCATCCTGACCCAAAGGTTTTGTTTTGCTTGGCCGCTTCCCTTTCATTTGCTTATTAATTATTTGTGCTTAAATTACCTTGGGATGTGCAGGGTCTCAAACCTTACCTTTGGAAACCAGAAGTGCAACGCTCCGGGATGCTCACCCCTTTTTTCCCCCCCCTTTATAAACTGTTTGCCACCTACCAGCCAGGTCGGTGGATAACTCCAGCTAACATGAGGTCGGGCTGAGCATCCACTCGACTGCGAGACGCTGCTCTGCCCACCTGGGGAATCGCTCTTCAAAGATGCTTTCCTCCACCAAAGGGAAGAGCTACCACTTTTCATCTTCCAGTTTTCTCCCTTTTTGCCTCAAAACTGGGGTAAGACAGAAAATTGCTTTATTTCCCTGCAATTACCTTCAAGCAGTTGGCTTTAATCCCCCATTAATGTGCATTTTTACCCCAAAGCCATCTAGCATCCTTGGGTCAATCCAACCTCCCGGAGCCTACATGAAGACAGGGACAACCCCCTAAAGCAGATTTCGGTGCTGTTTGTGGCATCAGCAGCAGCTGGAGGTATTTCAAGGTTGCCTCAGCGTAAGCACGAGCATATTTTAGCACATAGTTTCTAGGCGACCGATGACGCTGCCTTAATTACAAAAGCGGGGAAATAATTCTGACTTCGGAGCCAGGAGCAGAAGAAGATGAACAAGCAGCGATAAGGTCCTACCTCAAACACAGATAACTTAAAAGATTAGCCAGGCAGACAGGTCTGGTGCTCACCGCTGAATTGAAGTCAAATAGATGGCTTAATGTCGGCATCGAATTAAAAAAAAAAAAAAAGTTATTTAAGGATTTAAATCTTGAAAGACCTCATTTCCCAGCTGGCCTCCTAATGGAATTCATGTTAGTTTGGGGACCAGATCCTGCACGCAGCAAAATGCATCCATCACAAGAGCATTAATATAAAGCTGCCGTAATGCATCAAGAGCCTTTGTATAATGTGCCTGAGATGGAATAATCAAGAGCAGGGCCAATTCCTTTTTATATACAGAAGCTTTTTAGAAGATAGAAAGCAAAGGTCTTTCCTACCACCCTCTTGAACCATGGAGTCTTTCTTCTTGTCCCTCTCCTGCAAACATTGCTGCTCCAGACCCCCGTTAACAAGCCCAGGACCTGTGTCCCTCTCTCTGGAAGGCACTGCGTTTCCTTTTTTTTCTTTAAAAAAATCATTTTTGGGTAGGTTTTTGGTGTCTCTTTTCCTTCAGGCTTGGGATCTGTCTTCTCCCTTCCCACGCGGCTATTCCAGGTGAGAGTCCAAAAAACTCTTGGGTTTTGGGGGGCTGGGGAACCCCTGGAAATCTTCTGCATCTTGATCTTGAGAAAGAAAAATGACTTTTTTGTTTCTAAATTGGCTTTAAAAAATGCAGTTCCTGGAAGCATAATTTGCAAACCCATCCGAAATTCACCATCTGACCATCCCCTGTGCCTCTGGCCTGCATCTGATTACGAGGCAATGATTCAATTTAATAATATCTAATTTTTATTGCAATATCAATAAGGAAAACTGCCAGTCAGCTGAGCAATTCAGAGTGTATTAGTGCATTAGCCTCCTCCAAGCAAAAGCATCCTTAATGCTTGGCGATGGAAAAGCAATTGGGTGCTAACAGCATCGGCTTTGACATCGTGTTAGAGCGGAGCCCACAGCCAGCGCCGGGTGGGGGGACCTCAGCTGGGGACATCCGAAATGTTGCCGGGGTGTAATTTAGAGATATTGAAGCAAACCTAACTCAAAAATACCTTGACCTGAAGGTAAATCGCAACCCGCATTTCTGAGCTGCCACTCAAGGGGTCTAAAACTGGCAGATTTTCTAAACTCATCAGTTCTGCGGTGAAGACCGGAGCTTCATGTTCCGCTCTCTCCTTGATCCGCCTCAGCATCCCTCTTCCTCTAAATCTGAGCTGGGGGAGCTTGGCCAAGTTTAGGGGAGAGGGTTTTTTGGCACAGTTTTGGGAGCGATCACTTTTCTCTTATTGACCAAATCCCCTTGCTCAGCTGCCTTGCAACGAGAGAGGGATGGAACTCCACAAGCTTGGACTTAAATAAGGTTTCCTCCATACCTTATCCAGCATCCCGGAGTGATTTAAAGGATTTAAAGGTACCTGAGTTATGACAGATGAATGGACTTGGATAAAGAGACCCTCTTCATCTCAAGCATGAGAAATCGGATATTCCCAGAGGCGAGAGGCTTTCTGAGCTTGATGGATCTAGTTGGATCTGGTGGAGCAAATCCCAGGAGCCTAAAGGTTTAAATGCCTTAAAAGTTTAAATATTAAAAAGCACAGATTTATTACACAGAGTGACCTTTAAAACTTGTCTCATTAAACTACATCTTCTGGCCCTTCTGGGCCTTGGTGCCTCTGAAGACGAGACTGGGAAGTTCAAAGCAATGAGTAAAAATGGTTAAAAATGTCACCATTTTATAGACTTTTCTGTAAAACTGAAACTTCAAAAAGGAAAAAAAAAAACTGTCTTAATATCCCTGTGGGCTTCTCCATCCCCTGGAATAATATTTTCTGTCTCTCTTATTGTTTTTCGTTCGAGGAACACCTCCAACAAGGAAGAAATTCTTCTGCCCCTGATGCACCAGCGTGCAAAATGACTTGCTCCATGTCATGCAAAAAATATAGAGAATTTTATACTGCCCAAGCCCCTGGAGAAGCCCACCCCCAGAGAGATTTGGGGGCACAGGGGAATAGAGCATCCCTCTAAGGTCCTTCTAAATCCCTGCCCGCCATCGTGTTAATCAGAAAAAAAAACCCCAAAACACATTAAAATGCTTAAATTCCTTCTACGCCTGGCTGCGGAGAGTCACGCGTACATGATGGAGGCCAAATTATTAATCTCCCGGGCATTACGTGTGCATCCCTAACGTGAGGCGAAGGGCGCGATCGAATTAGGGGCAAGACGAGAGATGGGGTTGCATCCGCCACACGGAGGGATGGAGAGGACGGGATTGATCCTGCCCCTTCCCATCGCTTCCCTCCCCAAATTCAGTTGAATTATGCATGCTGTCTGCTCGGATTAGCCCTACGTCGAGGACCCTCAGAGAGGGGATTTGCAGGAGGAGAGCAGCCGCGGTGATGCGGGATGGCAGGAGTAAGCTGCGAGAAGAGCCTTGGGAGACAAAAATCTCCCTAATAGTTTTCAGAGGGAGTTTTGCAACACGTTTCGCTTTTCCTGACGAGATCCCAAACCCCACGACTTTTTAAAGGGTTTTTAAAATGCAGAGTGTTTATCCAAAGTCCCAGCTCCAAGCATGCTGGGGAGGGTCAAGAAATACAACGGCCGATGCCGGCTTTACTCCGCGCCAGCATGGGCTGCCCTAACTTATTTCAACTTCTTTTTTCAGTTATTTATGGGATTTTTTTCTCTAGGACCAAGAACTCTGTCCTGAGCGTAGGGATGGAACCCAGCGCTTGGGCTGGTGGTGTGCCAAGTTGGCTGAAGCGCTTGAAAGGGAGAGTTTTGCATCTTTAAGAGGAGTTTGGCACAAATTTGCAGCAATGGGGCCATTTGGGCACTTTGCGAGCAAAAAATGGCTTCAACTTTCTTATTCTGCTCTGATAACAGCAAAAAAAAAAAAGGGAATTTTAGCAACCTTCAGTTGTTCCATTGATTGAGTTACGCTGTTTGATATTAATACATATTTTTAACACCCAGTGTCATGTAGCTGCCTGTTTAAAAATCGAAGCTTCTTGGAGTTTCACGAATCTCCAATTTCACTCTTTCTCATCCCGATTTGGAGCAAAAAAACAGTTTAAGAAGCTGGAAATTTCAGCGCTACAGACGGTCTTGTTTACGGCTAATTTTAAATAATAGTTTGCAATGCAGATTGAACAGGGATTGGAAGGGGGAGGTTGTTTACTTGCTCTTCAGCTCAGTCCCAGGTATGTCTGTCACTCTGAATAATTAATCTACAATTAAAAAAACTAGCTCGCACCAAGTTTGCTGAGTGCATCTTCACTTTTATTTTCTCACCTGCACCAAAAAAAAAAAAAAAAAAAAAAAATCAGGAGTGTAATAAAATAATGTGATAACTTCCCCAAATGCAATTTGCTGCTCTTCCCCGTAAAATCAATCTAATTATAGACACACAGATTAAATGAATGTCACAATCATTGCGGAGGCACCTGAGCCTCAATATTTTAGAGCAGACGCAGCAAGGAGGGATCTCTTCTGCAGGCAGGGCTAGGGACCGGTCTCAGCCTGCCTTCATGACATGTAATTGTGTGTCCCTTGAGTCCTAGAACGATGGGGTTTAAGCCCTGACCAAGGGGCTTGTATTCCGAGCATATGGAGATGGATTTGCATTGGTAATCTTGAGCGAAAGCTTGACGGTTGGAAAGTTTCAGTCCTTTTTGCTGTGGGACTTGTGACTGAAGAGCAGAATTTGATGAGTTTGGAAGAAAAGATGGAGAAGGGGGATAAAAATCAAGCCCCAAACCCCCAACCAAGGAGGCTGCTGTAGTCAATTGATTAATGGAAGGAAATCATGCTCTCCAAATGTTATTTGTTTAAACTGCCGCAGAATTCTCTTCAGCATCACGCCGAGTGGCTCCGTGGGTGATTAGGTATTGAAAAATCTCAGTGTGGATCACACCGCTTAAAAATCATATTTTCCAAATGACTTTCATTAATATCGTGGGCCGTATCGACAGCAATATTATGTTTCCCCACGGCCTATGGCATCTGTATTAATCAGAGCTGAGTGAGCATCTCCCCGACGTGCCCGGGAGGCTCCCGAGGGAACGGTACCCCCACGGATGCTTGGGGGGATCTTGTTGGGTGCAACCCAATGACAAATTCCCCGTGAATCCCACCCCTGGAGAAAAGATACAGCTCAAACAGCTCCGTGCTCACCTTTCCTTGCCCCTCGGCTTTCCTTAGGACATGGGAAGGGAAAAATTAAATATTTTTCTCCCCCAGCCATCTATCAATGTGAGGCCGGTGGGGTTTTTTGGGGGGGAAAGGGTGTAATTCACTGCAGAGGGAGGTTTGCAGGACAGGGGAGGGGAGGGTAGGATAGGATAGGGCAAGGGAGGTGGGGAGATGTAACCAGGCGTGGGGGAAAAAGGGCCATAAATCTTTTTCCAGCCCAACACTGACATTTTTAGGCACATGCCGGGTATGTAGATAATTTCAGCAGTTTGTCCCAAATCAGGCTCCAGCATGTTGTTGGCTACCAGCGCGGAGGGGAGCGTCGGGGTTTGCCCAGGGAGACTGTGAAGTTGCCCTCCAAATCATCACCAGACCCCAAAAATCTGAATTATCCACCACAGCCCCTGGTCTCCCATTGGTGCGGGTCTTGCGGTGTCGGTCACGTCACAGGTTTGTGTGGGAGTGTGGATTCTCCGGTGTCTGATAAGGATTGAGCTCACATTAAAGCTGCCCTTCTGCCCGTCTATTAAATCAGCATTTTCCCTGAAATGAGTAGGACCTTTTAGCCAAACCTGGAGAAAACTGGGTTTTGCAGTGAGGCTGCACGGGAAGAACTCTGGAAATGTAGATTTTGCAGGAAACACAGGCCCCGCTCACCACAGATCGGCACTTGCTGAAAACCTCCAGCTTTCAGTGAAATTGAAGCAGGCGCTTTGCTCAATCTGATGGGTTTTTTTTGCTATTTCCTCGAGGCGCAGGACATGCGGTTCAGGGGGGTCTGGAGGGAGACGTGTAACCTGCTGTTGATTTTCAGGAGATATTCATTCGACCACACAGACTAAATATTTTCAACAGGTTTATCCGGAGGGAGCGGCGAGAGTCTCAAGACGCCCGTAGGAAATTATTTAGGGTTTCAGCCAGCTCCCTGGCGAAGCACGAAGACGAGAGCGGCTTGGCTAAATGCCAGACCAACATTTGAGGGGGGATTTTTTTTTTTTTTTTGGTCACTCCACGCCGATTTGTCAAAACCTACGCGGAAGGCTCTGACCAAAAAAATTTGGGGGGTCGGAGCAAAGCCGGGTATGAAAGTTGTCCGGTCCCTCGCCACCTCGTGCATCTGGTCTTTGGTCTTTTTTTTTTTTTAAAAGCCATTTAACCTTCGTGCTGGTCGCGGTGGGGACATTTCCCGCGGAGCATCTCATCCCGGTGTAGGCACAACCTGTTGGTTTTACGCTCTTAAATTAATTCGGTGTCTTTTTTGTGGCTCTGATATAAAGAAATCCCTTCCCTGTTTGTGGGAAGAGTTAAATGAGGGATGCCCAGACCTGGATTTTATTCGAGGTCCCTTTCAGACTTTACTAAGCAAATGAATTGCAGGAGCACAGAGAGAGGAGACGGACGCTAACTGGGTAGCATGGCTCCCTGCAAGGACACAAGCGCCGGCGTGTACCTGCTCTGAAGAAGACCTTGACACCTGTGAAATAGGGTGATTTATGAACCCTGTGAAACTATCACTGCATGTAATAAACCCTGCACAACCCCAGCTTGAACTTTATTTTGCTGTATTTTAGCAACTTGCTGGCATTCAGAGCAATGTAGAACATCTAATTCTCTGGGTAAGAATTCATGGGAGCCGGTCCTTCAAGTTTCCTCCTTTTCTAGGTAGAGATAAGTCAAGTCAGGACTTATTTTTCCAGGTTGAATTGCTTCTAAAATGTCAGTCCGTGGAGGTTGTGTACCAAGGGTTAAGATCTGCTGCAGCCGAAATGGCATCCATCACCCTTATAGCGCCTTACACCCAACCCGCTGGGGGATTTCTCAGCAGCTGAGAGCAGACAGCCCCGATCCTGACGGAGAGATGCAACAGGTCCAGCATAAATAAATCAGGCATAAACCAAAAAAACTTGCCTGCGGGTTCTGCATTCGTCCCTGTTTCCTTACATACCCTCTCCTCTCCCAGCTAAAACCTCAGCGTGCCTCTCTGCAGTACCCTTGGCCATGTCTGGACACAGGTAACACTTTTTTCCCCCTTTCTTTCCCCAAGACAGCGTGTGATGGAGACTGTGCTTACATTTGTAGCTATGGAAACCATTGATTGCTGCTAATGAAGCCTCCCCATCTTCCTGGACCGGTTTGGCTGCCTGCAAGGGGGATGTGTCGGATGTGGTGGGATATTTTCCGGCAGGATCTCACCACTGTCGTGCAGGGGCTGGGTTTTGCAGTGAGTGCTCTTATGCAGACACAGCACCTCCCAGCCGTCCGCAGCCCCCAGCTCTGGATGCCCAGGCCTCTCCAGCATCCTCCCAGTTACCAAGGTGTTTGCTGAGATGACAGAAATCAGGATGATTTCCACCAAAGTCTTCCTGCTTTTGGCAGCAGCTTGCTTTCTGCAAGGATCGGGGCAAATTCTGACTGGTTTGGGGACTCTCTAAGCCTGCCAAATTGATGCATTTCAACAAATACCCACTTAGGGATCAATTAATCCCCAGGAACAGCCCACTTTGCCTTGATGGTGATGGTGGGCATCTCCATCTCGGCTCCCCCAACTGATATTTCCACCGATCTGGTCTTACACAAAAGCTCCTTCCAAGCCTTAGCTCCTTCCTCCCGTTTCTCCCCAGCCTAACCTCCACCAGCCACTCCAGTCTGCAGCTGCTTATTTGATTTTTAATTATTCTTCATTATATTTAAGGCAATTTGCAAAAAAAAAAAAAGGAAAAAAGTTTATGGCAATTTACTCTGCTTTGTAATTAGAGCCGGTGATTAGAAAATCTTTCGCTTCATGATGGAGTTTTCCTTTAAAGAGAAAAAAAAAAAAAAGAAAAAAGAAAAAAAAAATCAGAAAAGGGGAATAGAAAAAGGCCGCCAAAAGAGCTCAAAAGACTAGAATTAAACAGATTATATCTCATTACTTCCAAATGGAAAGGAAAGTTACAGCTTATTAGAGCAGTTGCATCTGCAGCTGGGCAGGAAGGGAAGCAAATTCCCTCCATGGTAGCAGGCTCGGGCGCCACAGTGGGTTGCAATTGGCTTTGGGGACGGATATTTTTCCGAGTCTTCTGCTCTTGGTAGGAAACAGATGACTTTTTTTATCGGTTTATGTTTCTATTTTGTTCTGCCGGGCTGACTTTGCAGGTAAATGCCACCTTGGTTTCAACCCATTTAAAGGTCAAAGCTAATTAAATAATACATCCTACAGCCTGCGCATCTCGCCTCCCCCGTGTCAGTTCTAGATGCTATTCGTGCACGGCGCGCAGGGAAGGGGATCCCGATAAGGGAAGGGAAGAAAAGTCGAATTTGGGCATCTTAAAACGAGTCGTTTAACTGCCCTAGGGTGCGTTTTGGTCCCAGCTGCAAAAGCAGAGAAATTTAGGTAAAAACATTCAGGTAAAGCGACTGTTGAAGCACACGGCGCGCATCGGTGTGAATTACAGGGCTGTTTGTCATCCCGCCCTCCCTGTCATCCCTCCCCTGCAATCAGGAGTCCATCTCGACCGTATCAGCGGCTCATCCTAATGCCAGGGGAGGGCTCCAGCATTGCTGTGCTGTTTATTTGTCCCTGTGACAAGTTGTGAAAGTGTGAAAAAACGGGTTGAGCTGAAAAGGGAGGGTTTTGGTTGCACCCTCTGCGGCTGCTCGAGCATCAGTTTAGCACACAAAGCCTTGAGGGGTTTTTATTCCCCAACTGTGCATCTCAGGGAAGACTTCTCATTATACGGGAAGACTCTCAGGAGATTTATCCTGATGGAAAAGGGGTTTTGGTTGAGGGAAGGAGCAGCAGAGCTGTCTCCTTGAAGGGGGACCGATGCAGCAGAGACCCAACACAATCATTACACACGTGGACTGAGCACCGTGGCATCCCCGGCTGTGAAATCACATGTTGTCAGCACAGGAGCTTCCTTATCTCCAGGTTTGGGGCAGTTTTCAGCATGAAATTTTCTTTTGGGGTGAAAACCGAGCTCTTTTATTTGCCTTTGTGGATCCCAAAAGCATCGGGAGGGGAGCTGGGCAGGCACACGCGGAGCTCCCTCCTCCCCAAATCAAGGCTTGGTATCTCAGCATCCTCTGGGTCTTGCTGGTCCTTGGAGAGCAGATGATGCTGAACTCTTGGCACGACGCACAGCTCCTACCCAGCCAGCTGCTGACCTTAACAGAGCAAGTCAGAGCTGGAGACAAATACAGGCAGACAACGAAACCCGCTTAATTGGAGCTCAGAATCGCTATTGGCGCCGTCTTCTCTTTTTTTCCCCCCTCCTAAGGAATTTTTTCATTAGCGAATAACAAAAATTATTTAGGTGCTTGACATCTCCAGAGTGGTAGTGGATTTGCAGCGTGCATTAGCTGGCAAGTTTATCCCAGCCCTTAATAGGCTTGAAGAGGGATGGATGCATTTTGACTAAACCAGGGGAGCCGATTGCTACCTAAATAACTAATTCATCTTCATAGCAGACACCCGTCAACAGCTAGTAGAAAGGAGTTACACCCAAGGTCATGCCAATTAGCTGTAGAGGAGAGCTGCAGTGTAGGGTACTTGGAGGTGCAAACAGCTCGGGATGCACATAGATGCTTGGAGCTGGAGTACCTGGCTTGGGAGGGATTTTGGTTTTTCCCCGTAGGTGGATGCGGCTGAGCTCCTGTTAGGGATGCGCAAGGTCAGCTCACGATTCCGTTACAACTGATTTCAGCTATTTTTAGTGTTGGGGAAGAGAAGGTGGAAGCCTGGAAAGGGTTTTTGAGAAGTGGAGGAGTTACTTGGGGCTGGCTTGGAAACACTTGAACGACATGAGATGCAAAAGCTCCGCTTTTAAAAGGTGTGACAGATGGGAGAGGAAATGAAACTACGTGAGGATCTAAATGGGTCATGGCAAAAAAGCTTTTCAATAGTTTTTAGTGTCATAAGGGATCCATAGAGCCTCCTGCCTGCCTGTATAACTCAGCCCATTGAACTCCACCGGAGCGAGGGCGAGACTTTGGCTGCTTTCTAATCTCTTCTATAAAGGGGGAAAACAACCCTAGTAAGGATTCAAAGGTCCTAAAACCCCAGCACTGCCTTGGCAGTCGCATTTTCTCCTTCGCTGGGGCCATTGCAACGAGGCGGGCGAGGAAAACCGCGTGTCCAGAGCACAGCTTTGGGCAGGAGGTCAAAACAAGCCCCAGATCTGTCCCACCATCCCCATGCACCCCAAACCCATCCTGCTGTCCCCACACACGCCCTCCAGAAGAGAATTTTCCCAGCAATAAGTGTAAGCTGTCACTGTAACAGCCTCCCGTGGCTCGTGCCACCTTGTGATTGAAGCTTCCATTAACTTACATTTCCCTTTTATTTTTTTCCTAATTTTTTTTTCATTTTTTTTGCTTGAAGCTTTGCTCGCCTTAATTTGATTTTTTTTTTTTTCTTAAGCGCTGTCGCCACCGCTCTTGTTTAATAAGTAGTTAATCAATTCTGCAGAGTTGCTGCAGCCCCACTCCTCCCGGCCACCCTAAAATGGGATGCTCTGATTAATTTTCGCCCCCCTGTTTGTTTGCCGGCAATTCACTCTGATAACTCCCCCCTGGTGACTCCGGGGTAGACGAATGCGTATTTCTGAGGTGCCGATGTTTTGCCCCGTGGCTGGTGATCGGCTCTGGAGGTGATACATTTCCCGGGTGAGGGGGATTTGGGATGGAAGCATGCTCGGCGAAGCAGGGAGGCCTGGCTGTAACTTCTCTTGCCTGCAAGAGCTGTCTAGGAACAACAACAACAAAAAACCTCCGTGAAAATAAAGCCCTATTCCTGCTTTTTAAGGGGATTTTTTGGCTAAGCTCTTGGGTTGTCCAAAATGGGGACAAGTGGTCTTCAATTTTTGCCGGCTTTTTGTTCTGTGCGTGTTTTCCCTTTGCTTTCTTGCTGGGGTCGCTCGACTATTCAGAGGGCTCTGCTCATCACTTTCTGCTCTTGCAAAGCCCCTTTGTGCAGGTGGGAATATTATTCTGGAATAGCAACGGCCAGAGACAACGGTTAAAGGATGGTATGTGCTCGAAAAGAAAGCAAAACTGGGCTTGCTGCTAGAGCCCATATGGGAAAATCATGGCTGTGATCCAATAGATCCCATCGTGCAGTGCCCTTGCAGCATAAACAAGCTTCAGATTTGGAAAAGGGACTAAATCTGTCCTGTTTTCACATAGGAAAAGCTGAAATGGGTCAATTGAGCGAATTACGATCTATTATTCAGGATAACTCGGACAGCTTTGCAATTTTTTGGAGGGGGAATTAAGTTCTGTATAGCATTGAAGTAGTTAGTTTTCTACAAAAACCCTGAAAGCCTATCTTCTAAACATAATAAAACTTGATCAGTTCACCTGGGTTTCCATTTTAATTCACTCTGAAAGAGTACTTAAGCCTCCCTCCCTCTTTGTGAAGACACCTACTCTACATGCTCGTAGCACGCCAGATAATAGACCTAAGAGTTATAACTTGGTGATAAAAATAATGCATAGATAATGGAATAATTATCAAGTGCTTCCTCCGTGAATGCAAATCGGGGTTTTCCCTGTGTGCAGGTTTTCCCCCACGTACAGTTTTTTACAGCCAGGCTTTTGACCAAGCTGAGACGTTGCGTGGAAAGGGAGCAAAGCAATTAACGGGCTTTGATAAGGCTGAATCTCCAGCCGAACCGTTTTGCAAGGATGAGGAGGTGGAGGTAGCCACGTGGCACATAAGGGCTCTCCTCTGTCAACAAGACTTTGCTGGGGAGACAGAAGCTGATTTTTTTGGCACAAAACCAAGGAGAAACCATCCGCGGGAGCCTACTTAGTTTACTGCTGTGCTAAGAGCAAATCTCAACGACCCAGGACCGAAGCAAGCATCGGCTGGGCTCCATCATCCAGCCCTATCTTCTCAACTAAACATCACCATTTCTGCCATGTTTCCTCCCTTCCCTGCTCCAAAAAAAAGCTCAGGGTCTCAGGAAGGATCCAAAACCTTCATGGCTGGCTTGAAGCTCGGCTGAGGCTGCCGACGTATCTCTTGCTTCCATCTTAAACACCCATCTTCTTCCATCTACATCCATTACAGAAGGAAAGGCAGGGTTGTTTTCAGAGTGTGGGGACACGCAACGGTATTCCTAAAGGTCTGTTATTTGGTGTTTTCTTTTCTGGGTGATTTCTAGCTATTTGAGACCCCCTGGGAATGCATCTCTGTGTTTTAAAGGCTAATGCTCTTAATATGAAGAGTGGTATTTAGGGGTTATGAGTATACTATACAGAAGAGTGTTGTTACAGTCATTTTTAATAAAGCCTTTATTCTAATAGAAATAGCACTTATAAAACTTAAATGA
Organism: Gymnogyps californianus; assembly: GCF_018139145.2. Taxonomy (NCBI): domain Eukaryota; kingdom Metazoa; phylum Chordata; class Aves; order Accipitriformes; family Cathartidae; genus Gymnogyps; species Gymnogyps californianus. The sequence continues at coordinate 7,244,509 of NC_059495.1, forward strand.
ATCCGTAGAGCTGGTGGGAAAAGGGACAGGTTCTTTGCCAATTATTTTTCTTCAAAAATACTTCAAAGATTAAAAAAAAAAAAAAAAAAGAAGAATCAACCCACTCCATTCATTTATTTATGAATTAATAAAAGCAAGTGAGAAATAAGCAGTTAACATGCATAGATTTCGAAATCCAGGGGGATTTGGGGGATAATGTAGTCTGACTTTCTGCCTGCCAGCAGCGGGTTTCAGGGAGGAACACCTCCAGCCGCCGCTGCTGAGTTCCAGGGCTGCAGCCCAACCGCTCTCCAAAGGGCTTGTCTACACACACAGGCCTGAAAACCCACATGTGGACACTTCTCAGTCCAAAAAAAGCTCCTTTTTGGCTTTTTTCCCCCTCCCTTTATCCCTTTTTTTTTCTTTTTACCTAAACTAGAACTCAGGAGAATGCCAACCTTTTTTTTCCCCTACAAAAACTCTTCTGCAAGTTGCGCTAGAAAAGCTCTTGTGCTTTAAATCCTTTAATATTTATTAAACCTCCATGTTCAGACAATAAAAAGATCCCTGCACGCCGATTTGCAAAGCAGCAGATGAAGTTTTTCCCCATGAGCCTGGAGCAACTCTTGCAGCGGGCGCATCCCTTTCTCGGTGGGAGTCTCAGAGGAAATTGGTACCATCCATATTGTGAGCAGGACACGAGGCGTTTGACCTGCATTAAGTTCTCTTTCCCATGTTTGTTCCTTACAGCTGGACTTTGCAGTTCAAAGGTAATTCATAACCTTCTTTTCAAATTATTTTACAGCGCTGGGAGTCGCCCTGAAACGCGAGAAAATACTGCAAATAGGCAGCATGTTTGCACTTAGTGTCTCTCGTAAAATAAATCAGGTCTAGACTTTGCTGAGCCCAGTCAGGCTGTGGGACTCACTACGGCTGGGTGAAAGAAAAAATTAGGAAGATTCAACTTTTTTTTTTAAGAAGAAAACTTTTAAAACAAAAGATCAGACAGATGTAAGGGACAAAATCCATATTCTGCAGGTTTTAAATGCTGGAGAGGAGGAGAAGTAAAATACATATGTGGGAACATGTTTTTTGCCAGGATCATATGTCCATTATATGCAATGATGGAGCTGTTTGTATTTGTTCTGAAGCACAAGGGGATGCTCTTCGCACGGGATGCTTTTCTGCTCTGGCCTTGGAAATACCTTTATGTGCATCCTGACCTCCACACTGAGACTGAGGATCTGATGCTTCCTCAAATTAGGATCAGAAAACCTCAAATGACGTTCTTAAAATGCGGCCAGCCTGGAAACCGCTGCTGCAAATCCTTTCTACAGTCACCGAGACCCAGAGTTAATTTAGAAGAAACTCCACTGCAACGGTAGTGCAACAGAGCCCAACGTGCCTCGAAGGCTAGCTCAGCACCTTGGGCACTCGTTTGCTTTTAATTTCAAGGTAGAGGGAGAAATTTTAATGAAAGGGGAGGATGAGAGGCAACATTGTTACCTGGACCTGAATCTTTTGTATCTCCGACAGGAGATTTCGCTGAGGTTCAACCCATACGTTGATAAGGCTCCGCATTCTTAATGGCTTTATTCTCTTCCATGCTGCCGTAGATAACTGATTCCCACCAAAAACCTCTTTATTCTTCAAGCAGGGCTTGTTTCCCACTACCTTTTTAGGCCAGAAGGGCATGGAAAAATAATGAACACTGTGCGCTGTGTTCAAGTTAAGAACCGTGATTAACCTTTTGCAGTGCCGGAGTTGGTATTTTCACACCACCGGTGGTTTATTTTAAGTGCCTCTCTTTTGAGGTGAGAAATGGGTGTTTACACTTGCAGTAGATGGAGAAGAGAAGTCAGGGCTGGTTAATCTTCCCAGGAAAGTGAGGGGCTGGGGCTGGGGGAGGGTGCATCCAATTCTTTACCATGGGAGCATCACTCTTAAAGCCTAGATTGAAGAAGAACTTCACCGTCGCCCCAGAGTTAGCCAAATAAAGGCAAAAGTAATTCAAGCCGGCTTCATAATACTCACCTGATTCAGTTTGTCTAAGCTGGGCTTGTAAAGACCCACTCTGGTTTCAGCGCCCGCTTGTGGCTGCAAAACTGCATTTAAAAAAAAGCCGGTAAGAATGGTATTTCTAGGCGTATATCTTGATTTCTCCAAGTGACTTGGGAAAGATGGACAGAGATCATAGATTTTTCTTACTATCATCCAGTTTTGTGTCTGGACGCCAAGTAGGACAACAGAAATGGGTGATGAGGGGCAGATACAGCTTGCCCAGGGTTCATAAACAAGTTGGTCATGTGCATATGTCACCTATGGATCTCACCTCCTTAAAGACCTCTTTCTGCGTCTTCATCCATTGCAGTTTTCCGGAGCAAAGAGCAAAACTACTTGAACTGCATCGCCTCTGTAACATCTCATTCTCTTCTGCTTGCCATTAAAGTGTCAATATTTTGAGCCCTGTTTGACGACACTCCCAAAGTCCCCGTGCCACCCGGGCTGGATCAACACCTGCCAATTCTGCACCGCCGGGGAGGGGAAGAGGGTGTCAACCTGGCTGAGATGCACAAAGACGCTGCAATGATAATAAATTGGCTTGTCAAAGAGGAGGGCAGATTTGCTATTAATGGAAATAATAGTAGATTACATGGGCTTTTGTCACACAATATAATCAAAGGCAGGATCAAAGGGAGGGAATATAGCAAATGGTTAGCAGGCAAGACATGCTAATGAGATAAAAACGCTAGCCTTGCCACCTCTCCGAGCTTCAATCGAAGGATAATTGATACTAAATAATGTAATTTTGAGCTGTGGTGAAATGCACTTAAAATCAGCAGACAAGGCTGTGAAAACGTTTTAGTTTTTCTGTTACTCTGCTGTCATTTCCATCACTTTTTTTTTCCCCCCTCCGTGCGGCAGCTGATTGTGTGTGTGGGAGCTGTCGGGGGGAAGAGCGAGTAAGTGAAAAAACCCTACTTTGGCGAAATACCGGTGCATTTACACAGCTTTAACTTCGTGATGTAACGCCCCTGGGGTCTGCCTCTGTTGCAGGTCACCTCAATTCCTCTGTGTTTGGGTTTGTGCGGTGAGGACAGCCGGCACCGGCACCGCTCGTTGCAAAGTCCCCGGGGATGGCACCGCTGTGCGACGGCAGCTCTGCCGCCTCCACCACGATGCTCTTAGGCAGCGGCTTCAGCTGCCTCAAATAAAGGCTGCCGTTTCAACCTGCCGCTTTAAATGCAATTTAAAACTACCCGTGATTTAAATGTAAACCGATGCGGTTTAAATGATTCTCTAGCAGTAATGCAGTGAAGTGCAAAGGTTTTGGCATGGTGTGGTGACAAAGGGATGTTATTTTATTCCCCGAAGCCATGCCGGCTGAAGCTCCACTGCATTTCAGTCAGCTCTATCTAGCTCGAGGAATTCATGATATTCTAAAATACTTTTTCCCCTGGAAAACTTCTCTATTGCCTGCTTTCTGGAAAAATAAAAATGCCAGACTAGACATACCTTAAATATTTCTTAGTGCTTTCACATGGCCCTTCCTATGTATTTTAGGGCAAACCTAACCCCTGGCACGGTCTGATTTGAGACCTGCCGTCCATGTTGGCGTTAGCAGCTCAGGAGACACACAGATCTCCCTTCCTCCCTTGTAGGACTCATCTTTTTTTGTTTCCCAGCCTAACGTGGTACATGAAAGCTGCATCCATTATAGCTGCAAGTACCAGCTCAAAGGGCTCTTCAATCACCACCCAATGAATCCAGCTGTCAGCACGAACTCACCGGAGAGCATCTGGCGAGGGTTAGCAGATGTGGGGGGATGTTGTAAAGTAATTCGCCAAGATTTGAAGGCAGTGAGCAGCGCAGGAAGCTGGATACTGCCTGGGGACAGCACAAGAAGAAGCCCTGCTTGGGGCAGAGCTGGTCCAAGGAGCCATTTATATCCAGCCCGGAAGATCGCACGTGTGGAAAAGCTTGCTCAGGAATCGCAGGCTTAAAGCAATGACAGCGTGCACCAAGATATGAGCATCCCAACAGGGAAAAGCTGTAAATTAAAAAACAGAGAGCTGTCATCCTCTGAGGAACATCTTTTTGGAACTGGAGGGGGAAATCTTCATCCCTCCCTCCAGTTAATGACAACCATCAGTCCCCATCGGGCTTTGCTGGGGTAGACTACTTGAGTACATCTATATTTTTAACGTGTTCAAATTGCAGCAAGGGTCTGGGAGTGTGAAGATACACAAGTGCTTTGCTGAGTGTGGGTGAAGGAGAGATTTTTTGGGGTCCAGTAATGGCTGCGAAGGGCATCAGCGGTGCAGCTGATCCGTGCAAGAGCATCCCTTGCTGCCAAGGTAGGAAGAGCTCTGTGACAAATGCAATGGATGACAAGCTAAAAATAAAAATTACTTTGGTGGTTGCAGATCTGATTTTTTTTTTTCTGCTTAGAAGTTCCTTGTGGCAAAATTAATCAAATCAGGACGTTCCCCAGAAACTTTTTGGTTTGTTTATTTATTACAATGAGTTCGGCTGAGCAGCTTCCCTGCAGAAAGAAGACTAGTCTGTGTCACAGAAAAAAAATAATGAAAAATAAAGGATCTTTTCTCCTGCATTCCCAAATCCTCTTTGCTGACTGATGCCAAAGGCAATTACCAAGGCTAAATTAAGAGTAATTTTGCCAGACCTCTTCTGAAGAAACTTGGAAGCACTTTTTCATGTAAGGATGCCCTGGGGGGTTAGACAACAGAGGAGAACATGTAAGATCCAGGTCTGTGTAACGTATGGCCTTGGTACCGGCTCAATGCTACATCAATGTGAGGAGAAGATGGAGGGATAATAAATGGGTCCTGCTCAGTTAGACTCTCAGAAACACCAGCAAAGTCTGAATTTCAGTGAATGCAGCCGCTGACCTGCCTCCTCCCTTGTCTTTTGAAGCTTGCTGACCCCTCCATGCTGAATTCCTCTCCCAGGATGCGTTAAAATCCACCACACTTCTTTTCCTCTGCCCTGGCTCCTGGGTGAACATTGCCACGTCCTCTTCTCCTTGCCTCCCTCTCCCTTGGTGCTACATAAAGTAAGTGTTGCCTTTCGTGCCCTGTTTTCCCTGCGGTCAAAGGCTGAGGCTGCAGCTTGTGTTTCACGTAGCCGGACAAACTTTCAGCTCACCCGCTTGGATGTTGCTAATGGCAGGGATTGGCACAGGCTCTAAAGCCAACCGCGGTGTGTGTCAGCACACACATGAGCTCACGTGCCTCTGCCTACATCTGTTATGAAGATGGACCCCAAGTAACTTGTCTTCTGCAGCTCCTCAACATCGCCTGTCGAGTGTTGGGGTGGAGGTCAATGAGCAGAGACGCTGAAATACTAAACTGGAATTCAATGAAGCCAGCACCTTCTTAAAATTGGGTCCAAGCTGTCACATGAGCTATTTTCACATTGGAGCCATATTTCAATGGTTGATGCACCTCCTAAGTCCACCTGGATGTAGGGGAAACAGAGAACAGCGGGGTTTGAGATGGGATCACACTCCTGTGCTTGACTTCAGCACTATCAGCATTAGGGCAAGTCAGTGTTAGGAACTCCTTTCTTCTGGATAACACAATTGTATTTGCGGGATTAATTTTATAGATGCCTTCATCTCCTTTAATCGGGGGGGGGGGGGAAGGAAGGAAGGCAAAGCGTACACATGCAGATCCAGTGAGGTTCTTGTGCTCTGCTTTGACAATCGCTACCGATTTGAAGTGTCAGCGCACATATGCTTGGAGAGCGTGTGAACGTCAGCATCTTTTCACATGAGGTGCTTTGGTCAAGGTTTTGCATACACTGAAGTGTCTATATTTCCCAGAACAGAAGGATTAGTTTCCTGGGCATCTGATTATATGGTTGTGGTTGTTATGGGGATGATGAAGGTAAGTGATTTATGACAATATAAGAAAGGATCCAAGCAGTTTATTCCATTTATAGCCTTGTGCATGTGTATAATGTGTGCATTCAGGACGCATCGCACAAAATGCAAGTGTGAACTAGCAACAGTCACGTTGTGAGTAGAGTTTCTCAGCTGTTCTTCGTGAAAGGACCTGATAAGGTACAACAACCTTTTACCACTCTTACCAAGGGTAAGAGAGTCACACAGTCTGGGGTTCCTTTTGTGGAGCAAAAAAAGAGTGGAAAAAAATGGTTCAACTCAGGCCAGAACAAAAAAACATCGTCTCTTCCTGAATTCTCAGTTAATCTGGGGTGGAAGGAGTGAGTCTTTTTAAAAATTCTTCCTCTGCTCCTTCTCCCATCCCATTTTCATCTATTCTGCAGTGAAATAATAGCGCTGCAAAGCAAAAAGCCAGAAGCTACATTTTAATGGTGTTAAAAATAAAACATTTTGAAGTGGTCGATGTCTTCCTCACATTGTTTTTGTCTATAAGGCTTCAGCGGTGGCTTGCATTCAGAATGAGCGGGTTTTTGGGCCTACCCAAGAGGGCATTTCCTAGTAAATCTACTACTGTCTGGAAGAAAAAAAAAATGCCCGGGTCTCATTCTCAATGTTTTTTATTTGCTTTTATGAGTTCAGCTAAGAGCTGGAGGACAACCGTCGCTGCACTGGCTCTGCTCGAGCTGAGGGAGAGAAACCGAGGTGAGAATTTTATATAACTTGCCCGTGGTCATACAGCAGATACGCTGCCAGACGATGGCTGGGCAAGGTATATTTAGAAATGAGTTAAATAGAGCGTTCAGCCACCTGGGATGGGAGCAGTGGCTCCAAGTGCTGCTTGAAATCGCACACGTGGGCTCTCAGTGGCCACCGTCCTCCCCAACTCCTTGCACGGAGATGAGTGGAAAACGGATGGAGATACTCGGGGTGTCCTTGCTCCTTTTTTGCTCTCCAGACGTCTTCCAGGCATCTCATCTGACACGATGCTCGGATGGAGCAACTCACGACAGCCTGAACCTCCTCCAGCTTTGACACTGAGGAACTTTCTTTGCAGAATGAAGCGTTCTGTGGGAAATGTTTTCAAGTCGTGGGAGTCGAAAAAGAGATTAAACATAAAAGAAAGATAAACTGCTGTGTCTTAGAAAAGCGTTATCTGCGCTCAGCCCATGTCTAATGAAGTGACTCATGTAAGGCCACCCCAAAGAGGTGGTGTATATTGCTGCTCTTCCAACCCGACCCTGGAGCCAGCAGCTTTGAATATCAGCTTTATTCCTTGGAAATAAGGAGTCAAGAGGGTGATGCTGTCAAGTGGGGACGGTTGGGAAAGATCCCGGAGTCAGGGATGATTCAACGCTGCTAAAAATTCCCCTTTCTTTCCCTCCCCACCTCTGTTCAAGGCTTCTTGGTTGGAGTAGAGATAGTCTCTAAGCTACAGCTTGTGCGTCATTCTCCCGGGCCTTTTTTACCTGCTTGTTTGCTCTTTTTTAGCACACATTTTGAAGGTTTCTGGGTGAGCCTGTGTTTTATTGATCAGGCTGCTCTCAACTCCTTTTCTCCAGCCCTTCATTAAAGCTGGGATCACACTTTCTGAATGTCTCCCTCAAGACTTCTTGCTTGTGGAAACCGTATGATTATGGCTAAGGCTGTTGGACTTGAGACCACACTTGATATTTCCCTTTTTTTTTAGTGCGCAGATGCTCTATTTACCATAGATTTTTCTTTTCACACTTGTTTTCCTCTGGTCTTCAGAGCGGGGAGGAAAAAGAGGGCTCTTGAATTTTCTTTGTTGGCTTCATTGATTAGTGTATTTTGGGTTTCATTTCATTTCTTTAAAAACAAATTTATGAGAGATGGGATCTTCTGGGTTTTTCCTTTAAAGTGAAAAAGGTCATGTTAATTAACCATCCTTGTTATGACAAGCAGAACTAAGGACCGAGTGAAGAATTTGTTCTGTTCCTGCCTGCGTGTGGGAGTTTGTATGATAAGGATACTCTGATGCAGCTAATACAAGCATTGTAATGTCTTCAGACTGTTATGTAAACTGAATAACATGTCATTCTCTTCCTTTTTTCTCTATTAAATTAAAGGAACTGAAGTTTGAAAGGGGAAGGTGGAAATTAACTCTTCAAATACTGGACTCCAACAAAAGACATTCAGAAAAAGTTCCATCGAAGTTTTCCCTGCCCTCTAAAAGAAAGCGCTGAGAGTTACCTAAAACAAATATTCATCAGCTGAAAAAAGCCAGAGCTTCCTTTATGTTTTTAAAACCTTTTTGTTCTGCTCATTTGGGGAAGGTGTCTCATTTGAAAAACACCTGCACTCATTTAGAATCGGGATAATAAATAGTACCCCCTTGCCATTCATTGAACTGGGAACACTTGAATTTTATTTTTTTTTTCTCCTTCCAACTGTTATAAAATAGACCAAAAGAGGGCTATTTTAGATCAATAATCTTTTTTTTTCCCCTCTCTCTTGATATTCCGGGTCAGCTGGCAAATGGAGAATTATTCTTTGCACAGTTCTAAAAAGCTCCCGTTATCACCCATCTGAGACAGCCACTTGCCCCAGATAAGGGAACCGCTGTCTGAGCGAATGGGTAATAAAGTGAATTGCGTTTGGAACGAGCAGCCGTCAGGTTTGCCCTTGACGGTACCTTCTTCCTCACCGCATCCCGGTCCTGCGTTCGGATGCTTCGGCACAGGGATGAGCAGCCCTCGGTCCCTCCCGATTCCCTTTATTCACGTTTTTTCGGCTCGCTTTCAGCCCGAGCCGTTCATGCCGTGCTGCTCCGTGTCAGAAATTCATTAGCTAACTTTGCATTTTGATGGTAGACGTGGAAATGCCATCTGCTACCCAACGGCTGTGCTTTCTCATCCGCCCAAATCCTGCCGAACCCCACCAATGTCACTGAGATTGGTTGAGCCGCTACTCGCTTTCCGGTTATTAGCAAATTAAGATACACTTCCCGCTGTTGATTTCCTCATCTAAACACTGCGCTGGGAACAGAAATAACCCTATTACTGGGCCAGGATATAATTTAGCCATAACACTAATCTTTGCTGGTCTGAGACAGGGTGTTATTCTGCATCTGTTGTTATTCTCCATAGCCCTTATTCCTAAAGCTGGGGAAATACATTTCCTTATCAAACAGCTTCATTTAAGTCTAATTAGATAGAGGCCCACAGGTGACTCAGTCTAATATCCTCCCCTCCGTCGGCGCTACCTTAAGTACCCCAGGACGTGTGCTTGAGGAAGCCTTACTGCAGGAAAAAAGCTCAGCTCCAGCAGAGAAGAAGTCAGTTTATTCGCGCATCCTTCTGCGCTAAACGCGGGCCAGGCAGCGATTTCCACGCTGATGGGGAGCATCGGATACCATGAGGAATAGCACTGGAGTCATGATGGGCTTCCCGTCGAGCGAGATACGGCTCGGGGTAATGGTATCAGCATCTGCCTCCTCGTAAAGATCCAAGATCTTGATCAGTGCCAAGACGCGGGGGGAAAAGTGAGAAATTCAGAGCAGGATTTTTGATGGGTTTGGGAGGGATTTGAAGGGCTCTCATTGCTTTCTCAAGGTGCAAGAGGTTGGTAAGGTGCGAGGGGAGGATTTTCCTAAAGTGTGGGATTTGCTTTGCCGTGCTTCAGGGTCAGCCAGTGGCTGGAAGCTCTCCTTACAGAAATAAGTTGGTGTATCTCCTCCGAAGAGAGGTCAGCCCTTGGTCGGTGCAGCTTATGGCTGTCTATTTTTTGGAAGCCTTGAGGATGGCGTTCATCTAGGGAACAGAAGGGCAACGTGACTTTTAGATAGAGAAAGCAATTCCCTCAATATGGTACTGCTCCTCTTTGGCTCTGGAAATAGGTTAAATGAGTACGTTAGGCTTAGGCTACCCGCTCTTGGACATCTAAGGTTAGCAGAGATGCTGATGGGAGGAGGGACTCAATGAAATTGGGCACTAACTACCTCCCAGTCTCCCTTCCCCACTTTTCATGAGCTGGATCATCTTTACCCGCTTGATCCCTGTCCGTCACTCCCGTGCTCTACTGCACCAGGGTATTACTGCAGACAGGTTGCAGAGGGTTTGAAAAGGTAAGAGGAGCTGGTAATTACTCATTTGCATTCTTTTCCTCCCTAAAATGGACTAAATAATGACTTGACGTGAGTGCAGCGCGATTAGCAGGAGCAAAGCTCGCAGGTGTCAGCTGGAAATGTCACCCACACCGGGGGCTTCAGATAAAAAGGAAGGATAAGAGGCTTCATCTCCCTCAAATCCCATCTGAAATAACCAGGATTTCAATCAGCTGGCTTCTTGGAGGGTCTGAGTTCATCTCGTGGAGACTCACATGTCCCTGAGCAGATCCCAGCACATCACGGGGACCAGAGGGATGTGGTACTCGGTCCCCATCCACGTGCGGTTCTTGGCAGCGAGGACCGTTGTCCCATCAATATAATTAGAGAAGGCAGAGAAAGGAAGGGCTTGTTATGAGAAATGACCAAGAACGGGAGTCAGGTTTCTCGAAAACATGTGACTCCTGTTTTCAGTCCCTTGTCACAAAGCCAGGACTTGTAGGTTGGGCACAAACGCGTTCACAGCTTTCGTTTGAGTATCTCATTTTCTAGTATTGACCCAGAAGGGTTTGGGGAACTTGGTGAAATCAGTGCTTTTCTGTGAATTGCTTCAGCCTCAAAGAAGCCGCAATTTCCAGCCTTCCCCAGCACATGCAGGAAACCTGAATATTGCTGCTGGAAGGGTTTGTGGTTCTGGAATCCATTTGGATTATTTAGCAGAAGGGAAAGGGCTGCCCTGAGTGCAGGCAAAGGGACCAGACACAGATCCCAGAGGCCACCCCAGGCAGAGGCAGGATTTCTCCTTGGAGACGGAGCTGAGATCAAAGCAACATTTACCCCGTCCAGAACTCAATTAGCAAAAACCAAGAGTAAAATGAAAGGCATGAGAAAAAAACCTGACCCTGCTCGCAGCGTTGTGGCATGGGTTATCAGCAGCGTAACTCGGCACAGGGCCATTTCGGTGGGTGCAAGTGTGCCAGCGTGCATCTGTCAGAAGCCGGTCTGCTCTGCCTCCAATGACTTCCAGTCGACTTGATTATTATTAATTTTTTTTAGCCCAGGCTATGCTCACAAAACCTCCTTGGGGGCTTCCATTGAGCTGTGAATTCGTCGGACACTTACAGCTATTCCCAGTGCTGGAAGCAGCCCCTTCGCCGTTCCCGCACCCTGCAGCAGTGAGGCGAGAGTTCAACTGCAAAGCACCCTCGGCAGGGAGCCAGGGAGTTAAATCCAAATTCACCCATACCCCCTGGCACCCATCTGCCCAGTAAAGCCAGCGATGGGGCGAGCAGGGCCTCAGGAGCCGAATCACTGCTGATTCCCTGCCGATTCCCTGCCAGGCTCCCACGGGATGCTTGATGTTGATTACTCACATGGGCTTCAAATCCCTGTGCTCTCCAAAGGGAGATGCCTCTCAAGGCCTTTTTAAATCCCAAACATTGCTTCAACCTTGTCCTTCCAAGCAGGCATCTCCGTTGGTGCAAGAGCCTTCTCCCATCAGCGTTCTCACCTCCTTCCTCGCCGCTCCCGGCTACTGATCCAAGTCTCCTCCGGCGATAATTCTCCGAGGTCGCCGGATCAAGCGAAGCAATTTAGAATAAATTGTGGTCGCTTCAGACTTCTACATTAAACTCTGAACTTTGGGAGCTTCGCTGCACTGAAACTGTTGGCGATGCGCACCCGGGGGGATTTGTATTTATTTATATCCAAAGCGCTCCTTACTGCGCAACCTACAGAGGCTAAGGAGATCAACGGGAAGGAGGGGAGAGTGGGGGAAGCGAGGAATACGTCTTTGGCCTTTCTTTCCTCTTTTAAAACCCAAAGGCAACTCTGAGCTTAATGGCCTCCGCTCGCGGAAGAGGCCAGCAGAAGGCCAGCGCGCAGGCAAAATTCAGCGAAAAAGGCCTTTAAAGGGGATTTCTGCTTTGCAGGGTCTGTCTCTGAAACTCTTTTCTGGAGTTTGTTCCATATGGCTGTAGCAGGAGGTCAGGTCCCTGCTCAGTGCTGCTGCCAGTGAATGCCTGTTTGCTGTCCTCGAGGTGTAGAGAAGGTGGGGAGGACCTCCAGGGACCCCAAAAAGCAGGAGATAGGGGAGAAGATAGGAGCTCAGCTAAATCTCCAAACATCATCTGCATTCAGCTTGCTTTTGCTGTTGGGGGGTAGAGGGGAGGAGGCTAAAAGTAATGATTTAGAGATATTTAATCTTGGCATCTCCTGAAATAGATTTTTAATTGTATAATTAATTCTATAAAAAAGCTGAAAAATCACAGTTTAGTCACCCATTTTTTCCAATTTGCTGAAAGACCTTGGATCAGCCCTAAGTGAATCTCACTCGAAGGCCTGGAAAACTTTAAATATTAACGGAAGAAGGAGTTTATTTTGCGCGCCTCTTGCCCAACTCACCGCTAGAGCCACAGCAACCCCTCACGCGTAGTACGGGTGTGTCTGGATCTAGGTGATGATGGAATTAGAGTCCACCTCCACGACATGCCCATCTACTGCCGGTGCGGTGACCTACATGAGGTGAAATGAGATGTGCTGGTCTCCATCCAACTTCTGGAGCAGGCACGGTGCCCCATCGTAAGCATAAAGGAGCGTTGCCTAGCCTGAGTGATGTAAAATCCCATCGTGACAGGCACGAGAGGCACCTTTTTGGTCCCTATATCGTAATTCAATCACGTTTCAGGCTGGGTTTTGCATATGTGAGTCAGAAAACTTACAGAAAATGACAATAAAAAATCATACAGCAGATTTATTCCCATTCACCTGAATCCAGATGCTGTTTTATTTTAGGAAAACTCCAAATATTGTGAATTTGTTGATGCTTGTGCATCCATGGCTTACATCCCTACTAGAATTTGCACACCTACAGATGTGCTTTACTTTCCTCATATTCCCAACCCCTGCCTCTTAGACCAGATGGAAAGTTTACCCTTCCCAATCTAGTGCTATCTCTGCATGTAAATGAAGAAATTTGAGCTTAAAACCTGTCAAGCCAACACCTTCCCCCAGGATTAAATTGACTTTGAAAGTGTACGCTTCAAAAAATACCCAAACAAACAGGAAAAAAATCCCACAAGGAAAAGAATTAATAACCGCAGTGTTTTATAATATGCACACTGAACAACTCCTTAAATCTAAATGAAATCTATATTGCATTCATTTTCTATTTTTGAGCCGAGACTGGGCTAGTTTGGATCCACATTCATCCAAATTACATGCTTCTCCTTTGAACCCGGCTTATCGGAAATGTTCACTTTCTTTTTTTTCCTCCCAGTTGCCTTACGGTGGGTTTTCGAAACTCAAATCAAAGCAACAGCCTATATGACAGGAAAGAAAATGACCGTCCTGTGTCCTTGTCCCCCTGCATGTGTTTTTGGGCACGATGCTCTGTGATGGCCAAGATTTGGCTATCACCCTCAGTGGGGACCCAACCTGCCGAAAGCCCACTCTGTTCCGTGGACCAGGGGGAGAAATCTTAGGTTTGGGTGTTTTGAAGAGTGCTATGAGACAAATACAATCTGCCAGTCACACCACCGCTGGGGATTTATTCCTGTACCTGTGAAATTTGCATCTGCCACAACAGGTTTTGGTGAATTTGGTGTATTTAATCTCCCTTCCACGCTGGACTTGATCATGCATTCCCTAGTGATAAGGTGCCCATACCACTCTTCTTCTAATGGATGTGTATTTTTACCTCTTTCAGTGTAGAAAAGGAAGATGGTTCCTGTTCAAAATGGCTTTCATTACCTCCGTAGGCAATGCAGGGGATCTGCACCCACCAACCATCCTTCACGTCATCTTCAGTTTGTCAGGGAGGGAGTTAGGAAAACATCTCCTGGCCCATTCAGTTCTTGCTGGGACATCTTTGCCATCAGCCACCACTTTGTAGCATCGAGAAAACCCAACCTGGGATGTTTTCCCAGTGGATTTTGTTCCCTTCAGTCTGCTGCTACGAAACACAGCACTTTGGATCAGAGATTTGGAGATGTGGCCCCAAAGGGCACCAAAATTTCATCGTTTTCTGCTCCCTGATGGTATTTATGTGAGTGCTTCTGTGGTGTTGGTGGGATCCCCATGGCAGCATCACAGGCAGGGGATCTGCCACAATACGTGAAGGCCCTTCAAGACCATCACCAGCTTTTGTCTGAAATTATCCAAATCGGTTCCCAAATTAGGTGGGAAGCCATCAGACAGACGGACATCCTGTGCACCGCCACAAGCTGGACCCAGGGGGAAAACCCTGCAAGATCCCTGATGGACCAGAGAAGGAAACCACAGAGGCGACAACTTTTATTTAAATTATCCGTGGCTAGCGGGGCTCCGAGCATCGCTTATGTCCTGAAGACACAATTAGAAATACAAGCCCGAGCAAAGGAGCAGATGGACAGCAGTTGTTTTGCTGTCTGCCTGCACCTGCCAAATGAGCTTTCTTCCCCGAGCCGCAGCGGTTTCCAAGTGCTCTTGAAAGCAGAAGGAGTTGGCAAGCTGGCTGCTGCCTCCCCGCGCTGCCGACGTGATGGAGCCGGATTTTGGGAGCAGCGTTGGGGAAGATCATTGGAGTTGCATTCCCTCGTTGGAGGAGCTGGGTGCTGGGGGGGGGGGGGGGGAAGGATTTGAGAGGTGGAAGAAGAGGTGCCTTGAAGACCTGAACCTAAAAACCCTCTCACGTAGCAGCATCGAGGCATGGAGGGCAATTCCCACCGCAGTATTCAAGCCTCCTTTCAGTTGCACCAGGGAGAATTTGGCAGGTCTGAGACTATTTATTCTCCCATGGGCTGAGTTTACTCATCCCCAGAGGTCTTGGCTTCCCCCCCTGTAAAAAACCAAGATCCGAAACCATCATGGGCTATTTCTGCAGACATTTCCATGCAAAACCTGGCCCCACTGAAGCTGGTTTTGTTATCAGCTTAATAGGGCTAAGACTTCAATTCATCCTTGCAATAAACTGGAGAAATGTTGTTGGTCTTGCGTTTTCTAATCAAATAAGATTTTTTTTCTCATAAAGGAGGCCATTCACTAGCCCTGAGATAGCCGCCCTGCCTCAGCATGTGGAATTACAGATACTGCCAGCACCTATTAACTGTACAAATCTTTGCATTGATAACTAAGGGAGAGATTTATGTCTTAAAATGAGAAATACTATCCCCAACAACAAAATTGAGCCTGTGGATCAATCCAAATCAGAGTCTGCCAAGGAAGTAAATGAGGCAATTGGCATTAATTGGTGTCTCTGGCATTTTAGCAGCCTGCCAGGAATGCTGGGCCAGAGGGACAGAGCTTCTCCCTTGCCCTTGGAGGGCTCCTGGCCAAGGTCGAGCCATTTTGGCAAGTTATTGGGGAATATTTGCAGAGTTTCCTTGGTGCAGCGTTCTGGCACCTTCAAGGAAATAAATCAAAAATCTACTCGCAGGGCTAAATGTGCTTTAAAAAACAGCCTCTTGCTTTTGCATATCAATTGGCTAATAAGCCACAAACTGGCTTTTCTCAGATTAATTCCCATACACTTCATTTACTTGCTGCTTTTTATCCGGCAGCCTTCTATCCCCAGGCAGGTACTGGCAGCCATGGGTAGGATTTCTCTAAATGCGACCACTCCTGGAGACGTCATCATGCCATATCCCTCCTAACACCCCAAAAAGTCAAGACCTTGTGCATGATCTTCTGGGCTTGTACCCCAACGTAATACTCAACCTGGATGTCCACCATGTGTTTTTAAAGGAGTAGTTGCTTTGCTGCTTTTATTTGCATAGGCCCCCACTTCTTGGGGTGCCCCTGGCTAAGCTGTACAAGCTGGCAGGGAGCTGGGGATGTCTCGTAGTCTGAGCTCTTGTCCTCAAGCCACCAAATCCACCTAAACTATTCCTGACAGCTGCTTGTCTAAACTATTCTTAGAGGGAGAGTCGACAGCCTCCCCAGGTAACCGTTTCCTCACCAAAGCCAAGCTGTGCTGGTACTCTCTTCCTAATGTGCCCTGAAGGAAATTATAAGACATCGGTAAAACTTCGTAGATGTTTGATCTTAATTATGAAGGAGTCCTGAACCACCAGATGGGTAACGGATGGATCTCAAGATATGGCTCTGCCGGTCCCGGGAGATTTGGGCTGTTCTGCAAAGCCCCGTCTCCCCCGGGCACGTGGCTAGGGCAAAATCTCATCTTCTCAGCTTTTGTTAAGAAGGCAATCCATTTTTAGGTCTAACAGTTGCAGAAAAAAAGGCCTGGAAAGACCTACCTCCTTCCTAATACCTCAGAAAGCAAATTAACCCAATCTTGCAATCCTCTGCTTAGTCTTAGCGTCACCCAGCACTGGGCACTTCCCAGAAAGAAATAAGGACCCTGACCAAGCATCCTTTTGCCGTTCAGAAAGGAAATCCAAATGAATTAGAAAATCCTTGAATTTCCCTGGGTATTTCTGAGTGACCCAGCGGGACGCAGAGAAACCTCCAAGCTCTGGAGCAAACGAGAAGGATTCGCCCTCTGGTTCGCCTCTGGCTGGCTGAGTTTGTTCAGTTTTGCAAAACCAAAGCTTATTTGCCATGAAATGAAAAGAAATTGTCTCTTGGGAAACTGGAAGGGCTCCAGAGAAGAGCTGCTGCCATGAGAAAAGCTTTGTAAGCTGACCCATGTGGGATAAGGTTAAGGGAAGTGAGCAGGGACAGCCCCAAGCAGGAGACTGCTCATTCCCGCTCCGGGCTGTGGCTATAAATAAAGACCAGAACCTAAGAAAAAAAAAGAATGACTTGGTTTATTCTCCTTCATCAATGAGAGAGGACAGCTTTAAAGAGACACAAGAACAATATAGAAAATAACACGGTTGGTTTCCTAGAAATTAAGGCTGAGCTAAAAGCAGACCTGCCAGCTCAGCCAGATCGGCTGATGGGGGGTACTATGATCTGCTCGAACTTGCTTTCATGCCTGAGCCCTTCGTGTCATTTGGGCCCGTGCAAAATGAAGCTAAAAAAAAAAAAAAATGCTTTCTGCCCAAATTTTCCCTCTTCTACCCATTTCCAAGGCGAGCTGCTGGGCTTGAGTACGAAATGCGAAGAAAGACGAGGCTGCAAAGAAAGAGCCGGATCAGAAATGTTATGGCCTCTCTGGGGCCTTGCCAGGTTTTTTCCACCCCCGGCAGTATGTTCCCGATGTGAGCATTGCCAGAGGGCAGAAGGGGTCGAATATGGCCCTGGCCGCATCAGGCTCCAGCATCTGTAATGAGCCAGCGCCGAAGCCGGGGGCAAAGCAGCCTGCTGCCATCCGGGCATTAATCAGATGAAATGGGAAGATATTAAAGCAAGTGCTTTTTAGTGCCACATTTTGTTAGATCCCGGGAGCTCACTGCTGCCACGGCGCTTTCCACTCCCTCCCGAAACGGCATGAGAAAGGCCTAATGGCTTTCACGGTGAAGACATCTGTTATTAGACCCCACGTGCTCGCTCCGGCGCTCGGGTTTTAAAGGGATTTCTAAGGAAAGGTCTGAGGGTCTTTACGCAGCCTCAGAGATATAGGATTAGTGACTCACGGGACATTCATCCTTCCTATCATGCAAGGATTGTGCCCCCCCTGAGTATCAGCTCTGCCCTTCTCCTGCACTGCATTTCTTGGTGGTCCCCATACCTTCCTCCTGCCACCGCCCCGTGTTGCTGCTGCATGTTTGGCAGCTGCCAAAGACCTTGTCCCTCTCCTCTGAAGCCGTTACAGATCTTACCGAAGCCTGGCGTGGATTGCTGACACCCTTCAGCAACCTTGAAAACCCTTTGGTGGCCACAGCGTCTGTCACCGCAGATGCCAGCAGGGATGTTCCCGGCGGGGCACTGGGGACCCGCAGAGGTGGGATGAGCCTCGAAGGATGCGGGAGTCCCCGTCTGCCCCCAGGTCCATCCTTGAAGGTCAGAGAGGAGCACACGTGGAGAAGACCTGAGGGTGTCACCTGGCAAATGCTCTGGTCACCGAGGAGGGGACGGCAAACAGACAGCAATAAATCTCACCTCCCATCCTCGTTCCTACTTTATGAATGAGGAAAGCAAAAGGAGCAGCCAAAATTATCCTTTTCTTTATCCCAAGTGGCTGATATTTGAGCGTTTTGCTGGGCTTTTTTGCCCAGCAACCGCCCTCGAACCCTGCTCTCCTCAGTCAGGGAGCTGCTGCTACATTTTGTGGGATCTTTGAACGCGTGGCTTGTAAATTCTTGCACCTTTCTGGGAAAAGGTGCATTTTCTTTTCTTATGACGAGCTGAAAGTATTTTCTCCTATAACAGAAGCTGAAGGTTTCTCGTGTTTTGTTGCATTAACTGGGCTATAGGGAGAGGGGAAAGTACGCTTAATGTTCTAGGTAGATGTCCAAGAAAAATCAAGCGAGTCCAATAAATGGAAACTCAAACAGCTCAGCTTGCCTCTTTCCGCTGTAAAGCAATCAGGTTCAGCAAAGGTGAAGCAACTTATTTTGTTCCTGATTTTAAAAACAACCGTCTCGATCCAAACAAAGCAGCCACAAGAATCCTTATCGTCGAGTGCTGTCGTTAAGGAACCCAACCCCATAGCATGGGTCATTGCCTGCAGGGAGAAAACAAATATATGGGCGGAACTTGCACCCTGTCCCCCTTTCTGGCTTAATTCTGCCTGGTTTGGTTCATTTTTAGGGACGATGGGTTCATTTAGAGCTGCTGCTGAGCCAACGCTGGCTTTGCAATCGTTGTCGGTGAGCGCAACCAGCTTGCTGAGAGCCTGGGCATCTTGTCACCAACCAAAAATAGGGAGGCAAGTTGGGAATTAAAGAACTGGAGCTTCAGTAATTGGGTCTTAGGCAGGAGGTGGGACATGGAAGAGAGGTGTTTAGGCCAGCCTGGGGACACCTCAGCCCTCTGCAGACATCCAGCGTGAAACATATGGGTTATGTGCATCGCCCCGGGCCCCGGCTGGCACCTACTTACCACACTGTCTTCTCCTTAAAGAGGAGGCTGTCACACCTGCCTGCTGCCTTGACGTGACATTGCCTGGATTTTTCCAGCAGGGAATCCTCTCCCAGCTTCTTTCTCACCTCTCCATGTGTTATTTTTTTTTTTAATCCCATTCTCCCTGGGGTTTTTATGAGATAAGCGAGCAGATGCGAGAAGGAAATCAGGACGTCGCCTTCTTGATGCATTTCCAAGTGCGGCGTTTCAAGGCTCAGCCACTCTGGGGACCTGTCACCCTCATCATTAAACAGTCACTTTGCCTATAGCTCTTTCTAAGTCAAGTGTCCCATAATCTTTGAGGTCAAGTGATGCACAGTGGTTTGCATATGGCTCAAGTTTAAGACTTTGTGCTAATGGGGGACTACAGGGCCAGAAGATTTCCGTCTCGCTGAATTTCTCACTTTGAAATTAAATAAAACATTCTGGAGCTGATAAATGCCACGGCCTCTCCATCACCGGCAGATGGACAGGCACTGTATTGCTGGCATGCAGGCTGCCAGTTGTGTTAGGGATGCCTCGACAGGCATTCCTCCTCATCTTCCAACAGCCCCTCTCTTCCCATATACGTTTATAAAGCGAGATGAAAATAGTTTTGTGATGTATTAGACCCCATGAATAATGCAGTCGCAAAATGCCTTGGTGCAACCAAGCATGTTTCATCCCATCAATATGATAAATGCAGGTACAGTTGTTTTAATTGTTGAGATCATGTTATAGTGAAAACACATCTGTGCTTAGCCTGGGGGAACATTAAAGTTGCCCTGATCTTGACAAACCAGTTCATTCACACACCGCCGTTTGGCTGCCTTTAGCCGAAGAGCTGGGAGCAGCGAGCACGGGTTGGGTCCAGCAAAGGGTGAAGGCATCTGCAGCTTAGGTCCCTGCTCTTTCAGCCAAAAGTCTGCAAAGCAGAAACTAAAATCGAGAGCTGGGCCACGGCCATGCGTCCCAACCCATCCGTAAGTTTACGGGTGATCCCAAACCTCAGGGAGATGTTCAGAGCTGGTGTAATATCTAGCACCGTGTATAGGGTTTCTCTAGAAATAAGGTTTAAAGGATGTCTATCATATTTTTCATGCCACCTCAAAGATCACACATACAGCTTGGCTCTCCCCATTCCTGCTGGAGCAACACAGGGGGGGCTCGCCTCCGTCTCTGCCCCCCATCCTGGCCGATACGGTGGGCATCAGCCCTTCGGTTTGGACCCACAAAATCCCCGCAGGGCGAAGGGCCACGCTGGGTGCACGGCAGGAGCCGCGGCAGCTCTGCTTCCCACCCAGCTTTATTTTGGCGTTTCGGCGGCCGAAACGGGGCGCAGGCCAGAGGCAGGAGTAAAATATCTCTGTAATAAACTGAAATATTTGGCTCTTTGAGCTGATGCCAGCTTTTATAACAATTTCCATCTTAAGCCAGCTCAATACATATTTAATGAAATCTTCTATAAAACCTTTAACAGCCCTCAATTCATTTCAAGTGGTAAATGAGTCAGCAGTTTGAAATGATGAGCAGGATTCAGACTCCGCTGTCGTTACTTAAGGAGAAGAAGTGATTCTTTTTTAATGCTTTTTCCTCTAAATAACATTTCTTTTTCTCTTTCTTTTTTTCTTTTTTTTCTTGTTGCTGGTGCGATGCTGCTCAATAGAGGCGAGGGCAGGCGCAGAGGCACGAATCCTCCTACTCTGGTACCATCCCTCTGGTCCTTGCAGGCAGACCTTGCCAGCCCAGACTGAGGTATCTGACTGTCCCTTATCCAATCTCTTGGTTGGATCAGCTCTGAATACGATTCGCCTCTCCCTGCCTCAGTTTCCCCATTTGCTTAGTGCTACTGACCTCCTGCAAGACATTTTTTGAGAGCTCTGGAGGGAAATCCAGCTCTTAGTGCAGCCCGGATACCTATAGCATGGGATGTGAAAGCACTCGGGAAGGGAACATCGCATCCACCAAGCATAGCTCACTTGAGGAGCAATCACCTGCCCTGTTATTCCCATTTTCCCTCGGTATCAGACAGCAAAATCCCCTAAAGAGTACAAGTCGCAAAGAAAGGCAGATACCAGCTGTGTAATCACCGCTATATGGTACCTGCTCATTTGAATAATGAAATGGCATCTTTGTTAAAGGCAAGGAGATTTCCAAGTTGTCTTGTTCTGCAGCTCACCTATAAAAGCCAAGCAAGCTTTGCAAAACATTTCAATTCTCTTGATCACTGTAATTACTGGACAGGATCCAGCGCTGCTCTCTGGCTCGCGCGTGCCAGCAGGTTAGACAGAAGGGGTGTGGGCAAAGGCTTTAAAATAAAGTGAATCATGGCTCGCCTTTTTTTTTTTTTTTTTTAAGGCCTTTATTTTGCATTATATTGATTTTTCTCTTATTCCAGCAGCTCACTGCAAGGCAACGCAAGAACCTGCCGGCGTGGGGATGTGTCAGGTCATTTTTGGTTGGGGTGAGCTGAGGTTGCTGATACGTGTCACCGGCTGTAGCGTAACGTGGAGCCAGGAATCTCCACGGGGAAAAAGTGCCCTTAAATATTGCTTTTAAGTTTCAGTGAGCGGGTGACGGTGGCACACAGCCTAATGTGGTCCTCTGGACCGCAGTCAACTCCTGGCTCTGCCATAGGACCACGTGGCCGGGGTCGACTCACCTAAAGCAATTTGATGGCAGGTTTTCTAGCACCCCCATGGCTACAGTCATTCAGCATTTCCAATTAACTTCTGCATTTAAATGGCCTGCATTCTGCTGAATTCGTATCAGATGCGCGACGGGCGGCCGTCCCTTCTAGTTTTATTCCGGCGCCGCTGGGAACCGTCAGACCCGGTAGCAGCTTTCTGGGCAGGTTTGTGCAAGGTCTGTGGTTGGGGGGGGTTATATAGGGAGGTGAAGCGGGCAAATTAAGCACGGCTTGGAAAAGCTGAACTGAGGAGACAGCTTGGACCCTGGTATCTGCTCATCCTAAGTGCCAGGTGAGGTATGGATCTGTCCGGTAGGCCAGCACCCCTTGGGTATAGCTCAAGTTTTGAGTGGGCATGGTATGGTATGGCCAGAAAACAAAGAAAATCCACTTGCTACCCTCAAGTGCTTGAAGGATTTTCTTCCAGGTATACCCTGGATGAAAGACGTTTCTAGCCAAGATGAGGAGGTATTCCTGTGAACGTGCTAGACCCAGGTGAGATTGCCTCTGAAACCCACTGTATGCTTTTAATAACCGCTCTTGAAAAAGGCTGAACTGGCCCTGGAACAGCTGCTAAAAAGAACAACTTCATTGTCCTTGAAAAGGGAGAGCAATCTCGGGAGAGCAGAGCAGAACTCCTTTAGCCTACCTAAGCAAAGACCGAGAGGGGACCTGGCTGCTCTCTATAAATATGTCAGAGAAGAAAACAGAAGGGGAGGGAATAACGGCTGAAGTTAAAGGCCATCATTGAACAACGGCTAAATTTGGGCTGGGAGACAAGATCCTAACCAGCAAAGCAATTTGGTTCAGAACAAACCGAACTCCTTCGAAGATTAAACTTGATTAGTTGGTGAATGGGATGACTTGAGGCCAGACCTAACCCAGCAGCCGGGATGGTGGTGGCTGCAGTTAGCTCTTGATCAAAGGCAAGCACTGGGAGATGACCAGGAGTCATAGGAGCCCACAACATGGGTTGCAAAGTATCCCAAGGAGCAAAACAGGGGAACAACCCAAAATACAACGGGAAATCTTTCAGTCCAGATTGCTGTGTTTTAAAAAGCTAAATTTTTAGCAGATGTTTCATTAGTGCACGCTGCTTATGAGAGCCGAAGATGCTAAATGCAGGGGCTGCGCTTTAAATTGTTAATCCCACTCCAAATCCATCAGCGAGGAGCGCATCTGCCAAAACCAGTTGACTCCCAGCTGATCCCATCTATCTTTCATGCTACTCCAGTGAAGGCAGCCTCGGTGGCCACCGTGCCGGGATGGGACCTGTCACTTCTTCTCAGCCCGCGGCAGAGCCAGTGAAGAGTTTGTTAAACAAAACCCATCGCAAGCTGTTATCTTCTACACACATCACCCAGATTAAATGGCACTTAATGGAATAATGAACCACGGGGAGGAATATACAAGGAAACATCATTAAATCTTGTTAAAAATGAATAAAATTCTGAATCAATTCCCATTAGTGAATGCACTGATATTTCACGTATCTTTAGGAGTTTTATTATGCATTCATGCATAATGTGATATAATGATGGCTATTTTCCCCCAAACTCCTTTCTTCCTAATAAAAATGAGCAGGACAAAGGATCCAGTACTTTACTCTGTCAGGCTTTTTTTTTTTTTTTTTTTTTTTTAAGCATTATATGAAATATTTAAGGATTGTCTTTTGCTTCTCATGGTCATGCCCTTATTGTGTCAAGTCACATTAGTTAAGTATACAAATGAGAGTAAACAAAGGTGACAGATAAATGAAACACATGGTTACCAAAGTGTCAGAGGCCCTTATGTATGGTCCATCCATAGGTTCCTCGATGGACTCCTCGTACGCAACCCTGTGAGAAGTTGAGAGGAAGAAGTTCCAAGCTTCAAACAAACAAGTTCCTCAAAGGACCAGATGTGTTTGCCTCCCTCCTTCTTCTTCTCCTCTCTCCCTATCTTGCGCACTTTCCGCTCTCATTTAAACACTGAGTGTACACTAAGCGGAGCCAAGCAAACACTGGAAAACAAATTCCCTTGAATATTCATATTTAATAATATTTGGAAAACACCAGTGTGTAGAAGTCCCTGCAAGGTTTGGGCCTCATGCTAAGAGCTGGAAGAGCACGGCGCAGGCACAAAGTGAGCTTTCAGCGCGGCCAGCATCTCCCAGGCAAGATGCAAAAGCTGGATGAGATAAACCGGCAGCAACCTAGAAGAAATTGGGCTGCAAATTCATCAGTGTAAGGACCAGATATACAAGTTTGTGCAGTGCCCAGCACTTCTGCACTGCAAACTTAGCAAAGGTCTTTAATTGCCTTAAATCCGAAGTCTACAAAAGTTTGAATGCATATTTTTTCCCCCATTTCTAGCCCCAGTTGTGGGACATGACCATCTTCTGCAAGATATTGGACAAGCTCGTAACAAAAGGTGCCTGAGACAGAAAAAACCCCGATAAGTGGATATATGCAGACAGATGGAAGAGCAAAAAGTAGCAAGGAGGCAATATTGGTCAGCATGTTAAACAGGAATCAAGGCATGATAGACAGCAAGACACCAGCTGCTTAGCTGTTGTCAGGATTTTAATAATAATAACAGGCTTGTTTTGCATAAACTAGCTGTGTGCATAATTCATAGATGTAATAAGCTGATCATTAGGAGAAGTCTCAGCTCACCTCCTAGCTGCATGTGGTCGGACCGAGGTAGTCAGTCTGGATCACGGCAGAGGAGAGCCATTAAGGAGGCATATGAAAGAGGATAATTTATTCTAATTCAAAAGACAGCTTCAGCTTGACCCTTTTGTGTTCACTCACCTTGAACAGAGCTAGTCGAGCTTCGCTAGCGTGAATTCTCCCCGAAAACAAACTTTTCCTTCAAATCTTCCCCGTCGGGGGCATTTCAAAACCTCTCCTTGATTGCAAAATTCCCAGTTTGCATTGGGCCGGTTAGGTTTTAGCCGACACGTCCCGTTGCTTTGAATCCAAGCTTGGCTTGGTTTATAACCACCCGCAGCCCAAATTGCAAACGAAGGATCCCGGCTTTGCAAAATCCAGTGCCGCACTTGAAACGGTGGGCAAGGCAGCTGCGATAATTGTTGGTCTATCGGCAGCCGCGCTGGGAGAAGCTTCGGAGAGCCAAGGGATCTTTAGCAAAGGCGTGACAAGAGCTGAATGTAAATTAGAAGTGTTCGGATACAAATTAAACAGCAAGGGTAATTAAGCCCTGGCTTGGCTAACTGAAGAAGGTGGTGAAGTCTTCCCTACTTCAAGGTGCTGAATCAAGACACTGAGTTTTCCTAAAAGTTGCTTTTTTTGGGTAGTTTATTCAACTCAGAGCAGCACTCACCAGAGGAAAACCTTTCGGAAGTCAAACTAGAAGATTTTGTTTCCTTCTGGCCTTAAAACTGTGACTTTCTGACCTCTTTGTTGCATATTTATGGTGCAGAAACATCAAAAGGCCATGGCTGGGTCAGCGGGAATTGTGTCGCTGTGAATTGCAGATGCCATAATCACAATTTTTACTTGAATTGATCCTCAGACCATGAAGAAATTTGCAAATATTTTCAAACGAGGAATATGGTGGGGACTTTTTCAATCTGTTTGCAGGCAATTTGCAAACAGAAAACCTTGGCAACATTGGCTGAATACGTAATTAATGCCGTGATTTATGTGCCCGGCTATAATTTCTCCCAGCATCCCTACTCCATGCTAAACAATTTGGGAAAAGGACGACTTGTTTGCCTCATGCTTCATTTTGCTGGTTCTGCTCCCTCTAATCCTGTGGTCTGAGATACCCGTGCGTGGAAAGGACATCTTCTTTTTCCAGGGGGGAAACAAAAGGGGGAGACGGTTTCCTTTCCTGATGGATACGGGCAGAGAAGGCAGCTTGTTCTCCCAATGGGACTTTTAGTGTATTCCCCTTTTTCCCTGCCACAGACAGTGGATAAACTTGCTCAACACCTTTCAGTGGCAGAAGATCCAAATTGATCCGTATGTCACGTGGCTGGAGCAGGTATTTCTAGCAGTGCATGAATATAGCGGTATTTGCATCACACGTGAACTTCCAAGCTACGTTCTCCTCCAGCACTTCAGCATCTCCCTGAAACCTTGCGGAAACACCTACATTTAAACCACTAAATCCCCTAACCCGTTTTCTCCTTATCTTTTGGGTTCAGATAGGGAGGATGGGTGCTCAGCGACACTCAGGACAGCAGGGAGGAGGCACATTGGGGAAATAAGGACAGATCTGCCTCTTTCCCAACATGTTTGGAGGAAACCAATGCATGCCTGAATATCTGAGCAGGACTATCGGTTTTGCATCAAGCCAAAGGTGCCTGCAACATCCCAAGATCATTCTCGCAAAGTCTTTAGTCTATCGGAGGGTTTGGAGCCTGGTGTCTGCAATTCCGCCCCATCTCTCCGTCCCTGGGTATGTCCCTGAGAAAATTGGGACCAATCTCATAATGTCTGGCTGAAGCTGCTCGAAGAAAAGTGAACTTTTCTCATTTTTCAGTGGAAAAACCACGTTTCTGAAGAGAGGGAAGGAGGGAGAAAGGAGAAGAACCTTTTTTTTACCCAGCCACTTCTTCTTGCTGGCAGAGCCAGAGTATGATTGATAGGAAGAGATCCAGTCTTGATACTAAGACATCAAGTAATGGAGAGCCTACCACAGCTCCTGATAAGACTTTACTTAGCCAGTCATTTAATGCATGTGTATCCTTTCTTCTTCTACCTTAAAATGGAGACAATTATAGTTCCTATTTCTTGCAGAGTTGTTGTGAGCCTGAAGTTATTAAGGTCTGTAAAACATCTCAGAACCATTAGAGTATTTTGTTTTTCTACTACCGGAAAGCGTCCTGCTCTCTACAGCACAGCAAATGGCGTTGTCTCCAAAGCATCCCTTGTATTTAGGTGAAAACAGAGACGTCCAGCCACAGAGGGCCTGCCAAGAACCAGGGCAGTCAGCGCAGCCAAGTCAACGTATGCTGACCAGCGTGTCATGATTTTACATAATATTCCAGAAATCCTTCGTTTTTGCACAGGCCTTTTCATGAGGCAATCCCGTATTGCTTAATTTCTGGGTTTTCAGAGGGAAAACGGGCTCTTTGCAGCTGCAGACACAGTGGGGTCCTCTCCTGGGAGGTCACCGATGCCATTGGCTTTCAATGGACCGTCCGAGGTGGAAAGTCATCTCCAGCTTCATTTTACAGCCTGGGAAACTGCAGTGAGGAGACACGTGCTCTCCCATCACGGCCCCATCTTTGTTGAACGTGCAACTAAAACAAGCCAATCCAGGGAATGCAAATCCCTGTGATGAATCTCAGCCCGTTAACAAAAAAACAGCAGGCGAACCCCAAATTCTGCAATCCCCCCCACCCCCAAATAAAACTGTTTGATAGCGAAATAAATCCCCGGGGGGGATGTTAGCCGCTCAAAAGTTTGCAGGGGAAATCCTGGGATGACACGATTTGTCTGTGAAATGAGAGCGAAAAGGAATAAATATCCCGAGAGTGAAAAATATTATCCTTTCAGAAAGTGACACCAGAGCTGTGATTTACTCCATGTGTGGGTGCTGAGCCCCAGAAGCTAGGATGGAGGTGAGATAATCCTGAGAAATACCTTTAAAAGAAAAAAAAATCCAATAAAGCACCATCTCTGCTTTGGAACTATCGCTCCGTAATGGTGGGATGCTGGTGATCTTTCACGAATAACTTTTCCTGCTCCCCAGCGGGAGTTATTCCTAAAAAGCGAGAAAAGAAGGTGAAATATCCCTAACACCCCCTCATGATCCCTAACACCATCCTCACGATGCTGGGGGATGATCTTCTTGGGTTTTGCTTCATTGTGACCAAAGAGGGTGTTTCAAAGCACAACACTCCTTGGCCAAGTTTCCGAGGGCCTGATGGACATCAGTGACCCTGGAAGCATGGCTTCAGTCCTCTGTGCCTCAGTTTCCCTCTTTGAAAATGCAGATTTCTTGTTTGTTTGTTTAGCTTTTTAAAAATTGCTCATTTTTTAGGACCGGTGAACACGGGGGAGTGGAAAGCAGCCGGGTGGGTGGCGTGGGCAGGGTACAGCAGGGTACGGCTGGGGCCTCGGCCGCTGGCAAGTCTCCTCCCTCCCCTGCCCTAGCAGCTCGCCGTGTATTTGCTGTACGTTTAATTATGCATCGTTTCCTGTTCTCATTAGAGACCTTCAAACAGCCTTGAAAATATCCTCATTCAGGGCTTATTTTGTCCTCGTTAAATTTTTATCTCAGCTAAAGGAGGAAGATAATGGCATTAAACCCGATGCAGAAGCACATGAATGAGAGACGGGAAAGATCTCAGGAGCCGTTGTCTATCCACCCACCCCGCCCGTGCAAAGACCCCCCCTTTGGCTTTGTGGCAAAACCATGATGGTTTTAACCCATTTGGAAAGCCAAGATGAATCTTTCACGTTGCGACATGAAAACAGCATTTCCAAGCCATAGCCCAGCGCCTCTGTTCATTAAAACTCTTGGGGAGGACTTTAAAGGGGAAAGGGATTTTTTTATTATTTACATTTTTTATTATCCCCATCGCCCTTTGAGCCTTTTTCCTCTCCTGGCTGCTCTCTTTTGCTTGCAATCTCTGCACTTTTGGGGCTTGAGCAATTAGCAGCCGTGAGTTAGCTTGGACCATTTGGAGGCTCTTTGCTCATCTCCTGCGGCTGGTTGGGCTCTGCCATGGGCTGCCCTTCGCCTCTCTGCTCCCGCTCCCCAAATCCTCCCTCCAGAGAGAGGCGAGGGAAGGGGAACCACAATGAGTTTGCGATTGATTGGCCTGGAAAACCAAAGGAAAACATGGAAAACATGCTTTCAGGATGCATTTCAACCCCAAATACATCAAGAAAGTTTTCCCTGGTCCCCTCCATCCTTGCCCTGCTCTGTGCCTTCTCCTTGCACTCCTTATCACCTCTGCTCCTTAAAAAAAAGAAGATTGAGGCTCCCTATCACTAAATTCATAACTATTTGCCTGCAATTTCCCCCAAGGGAAGGTTATTAGCAGCAACTTAGTGTCTGATGGATGGCTGTGTTGCTGAGGCTCTGTTTTGCATCAAGGCTTCTGAAGATATATCATTTAAATTCACGTGGGCAGGCGTGTATTAAATAAACGCCAAGAAAAATACTTATTACAGCGGGGAAATTCGACTGCAGCTTTGTACGTACGCGTATTTATAGTGATTTAATTATCAATTATTGCATTGGCAGTCAATAAGCGCCTTATTAAATCTTTGCAGGAAGTCGTCTTGAGAACTTTCACTTAAAAAGGTGATTTTAATTCTCTTCTGTAATTGTCCTTTTGTTTCTCTGTTGGCCGCCCATGAGCCGTACCATCTAGGTACGACGTACACTAGATAGACTGTGGTGAGGAGGCTTGCGGTGGTGTGTTAATGGAGTCGTGAATTGATTTTATTTTCTGGTCTTTATTCACTTCCCTCCCCACTCCCCCCAACTTTTTTTTTTTTTCTCTCTTGTAAGGGATAATTCATTTCATGATTGCAGATAGATCACTGTAAACTCAGCGTAATGGAGCAGTAATTACCTAAGAAGTGATGGATTTGGGTGGATTTTGTAGGCTAAATGATCTGAGATGTACTGTACAAAGTAGGAGCAACTATTTTGAAGCTGATCAATGAAATGCTGTGAGTTTTCTGCTTATTCCTCTTATAAGCAGCTGCCAGTTTAACCTTTAAAGGGAAGTCAAAGCTCCCCAGGTCTCCCTCACAGTGCATTTTATTAACACCTTTGGAAACAGAGCCATCTGAGACGGTAACTCAGCAAACACTGCACTTTATATTGCCAGGGTATCTGCAAACCCGTCATTCCCAGGACGTCATTTAACCCGTTCTTTATTAGTCAGGTGCCTCTTTCCCAGGCAGGTAAGGGGCCTCTCGGCAAGGCAAGGGTCGCCTCTTGCCCTCGCAGCTTTGGGCATCGCTTTGGTTGTGAACACGGCACAAAAGCGCCTTTTTTTTTGAGCCGTTTGCAAACTTTTGACGTGGTGGAACAGGATTCCCATGTTATTGCAGGGATGCGGCCGTGTCGAGCATCCCTGTGCAACCCCAGGGCAAAAGAGGAAAGCAGGCCTGTGACCCCCAAAAAATTCAGGGACCCAGAGTCAGGCCATCTGATCGCAAACGATTGCTTTTAGGACAAGCCACTAGTGGGAGCCGTGGTCCCACACAACCCCCAGCAGACCCTACGCTTGGTGTCCAAGGGCAGCCATGGTCCTGCAACCCTGCGGGCTCTGCCTGAGTTTTCACCTACCTTATGGGTTTGCCGAAGTCTTTCCCATCGCTCCTGGCATCCGTCTTCTTGCATTTAAAGCTGGGCTTTCCACGAGGAGAAATGGAGGAGCATGGGGATGCCGGGTGGATGGAGAGCTCCCCTCTGCCCTTCCCACCGCGATGGAGATACCCATGGCACCAATGGGGAGTACTTTCCTATCTGGCCCTGCAATAAGGACCAAGTTTTGTACTCCCACGTGGTTGTTTGGGAGATGGAGGGAGATGCAAGACATAGCCAAGGCTGGGAAGAGATTTTCATTCGCTTCTAGGATGGAGGCAGCTTTCAGGAGCGTCTCTGAAAGACTCTATCAAACCGTCTCCTTTGTAGTCTTGGTTTAGCA
This sequence comes from Gymnogyps californianus, assembly GCF_018139145.2. Taxonomy (NCBI): domain Eukaryota; kingdom Metazoa; phylum Chordata; class Aves; order Accipitriformes; family Cathartidae; genus Gymnogyps; species Gymnogyps californianus. Next base: position 7,274,726 of record NC_059495.1, read on the forward strand.
TCAACCATTCTCCTCCTCTCCTCTTCCAGCTCAAATGCATCTTTCCTATTGCTTCTCCTCTTGGGGAACCGGCTCGTTGCCTGAAAGAACTGCTTCTCACGGGTGCATTTTGGGGATTCATGGCTCACTTACCGCCCAAACACACATCAACTCTCGCAGCTTAGGGATGCAGCGCAAGAAACCTGCTGGGATGAGTAGCAAGAGAAGGCGAAAGATGCAGCGCTGAATTCAGGATGCCTCCGCTTCCAGACCAGTGCATCCAACTCGCAGCTGAACAAGCAGCTTCGTGTTGTTTGTTCAGACCTTACTGACTGGCCTTGAGGAGAAAATGGTATCTTATTAGGGACTCTAATAATGTTCCAGATCATCCTCCGTACAGAGCAGATCTGAAGGATTAGCAAAACAAATGAAGTAATGACTTTTCTGTGAAATTAAAATTTTGTAAGATAATCCAAAAAGGAAATAGAAATTTTTTTTTCAATTATGCATTAAACTTTCTCAGCTCATTTTGGGTCAGTGTTTTAACTCCAGGGGAAATTTCTAACAGCACTGGGCCAGAATAGGCTCAAACCCTGCAGCCTGCTCCCAGATCGTGCCGTCACACTGACGCGCTCCTGTGCACCACCCGGCGTGCTTGCAAACATGCACGACAGCCCCTAAACCTGTCCTTTCCCAGTTATAATCCAGGCTGCAAAGCGTGAGCGTGCTGCACGGGTGAGCTATTTTGTCCTATGTAATAACTGCATGAATAATTGAAATTCCTTGCATTGCTCATAACACAGGAGTCCTGGACAGATAAGCAGTTAACAGATGGACTATCCTTTCTCCTTACTACATCAGATACTAGAGCAGCATCGGGAAGGTCTTGGGCTTGAATTGGGACAGGGTTCTATTTCTGATTCGATTTTGAAAGGTTCCACTTTGTGCTTGAACTAGCTGAGCTCGTGGCAGTGCTATCAGCCCAAAATGGGTTACTGGGGAGAAAACCATCCTGGCAGGTGCATTTCGCATTTTAAACAAGGTTTATTTATTCTGTTAAAACAGAATTCAATAGACACCTTCGCTTCTCCCCGTAAGGAGGAGGAGGATGTGTCACCCCACGGCAGCCCTGAGGAGCTGTAGGTATGAACAGGGCAAGTCTCTACCACCAAGTCCATAAGCGATTGCTTCCCAGAGCTCCCCCAGACGATGCATTGGGGTGCTGCTCTAAAATGGGGGTGAGGAGAGTTTCTGGAGCCGCCCTGAGGGGACAGTTGTGGCAAAGCCACGCTTGCTGTCACTGAAAGGTTAATCCCCGTGAAAGATTTGACCGGGGAGAAAGCTTCAGCAGAGATTTTATTCCACATCCTAGTAGCTCTTAGGATCTACTAATGTCCAGGAAGGAAAAAAAATTAAATAATGTCCAGGAAGGAAAAAAAATTAAATAAATAAAAATGGGGTAATTCGTTAGCAGCCATAATCTAGTGTGTGTCACATCTGGTTAGGCACCAAAGTATGTATTGTATGCCTCAAAAGCAAGGAAATGAGAGGTTAACGCATTTCCTTGGTTTTGTGAGCTGTCTACAGACCGCGCTCTTATCTTAATTGATACAGCATCAGCCTTTCTCTGCACGCCTCTGACAACAAGCCTGGCTTTTTGTCCTCTTGAGTTATTAAAGACTCCACTCTGGGTGATAGAAATAACAGACGGGCTTGCTGAGGATGTGGCTTTCTCCATGCAAAGCCCCAAAATCTCCTTTTTTCCAGCTTCTCAGGGCACGCGAGATTTTTCATTCTTCTTCCAGTATTTGAATGCTTTGCTCTTGAGCTCTGGAGCAGAGGGTAGGATCCAACCCCATCCCCACCCTATGCGTCGAGAAAGAAATCATAAAATCAGCCCGTTTCCCATCCCAGATGGGAACACGTCCTGGCCATCTGGAAGCAGGTGGCCGTGGGCAAGTAGCATATGAAGCTCACAAAACATTTCTGGGAAATATCACGGTTTCAGCGGTTTTTTCCCCACCCTGGAGAGAAATAAAAAAAAAACCCTACACAACCAATATCACTGGGACATACCCAACGAGCTGAGGCTCACACCCAGCTGCTCACAGCCCCAGCAGGTCACACACACATATCTGGCTGTGGGAAGAGGATGAAGAGGGGATGGTACCCTTTGTTCGAAACCTTCATCAGGATATGAGGGCGAGGGACCGGCCTTTCCCTTGGGGCTGGATACAGGCTTTTTGCACCTTCATTTAACCACTGGTTCCTAAAATAGCATGTATAGGTTATGTCCATCTCCTCCGTGAGGTACAGCAAAGTCCCTCAGGACAAGCGTTGAGATCATTCCTCACCAAATAATTGAGTTCCCAGCACTTTAGCCACCAATACCAGCTTTCTCCCAAAGCTCTCCATGCCTCCAAGAACAAAATAAGTTCCTTCTTTATTTGTATTTATTTTTTAGATATTGCCAGCGGGGTGGTGAAGATTTGGGGGCCAAATCTGCTGAGTGAGGCGGTGTTTATTTTGTTTCTCTGCTTTTCCCTACCGAAGGGCACTTTCTAGCCTGTGGATTGACGGCTGTGTCACCTACACGGCAGCGTAACCAGGTTTGCAGACAAAGGAGACCGACAGCTTGGTAACAATAGTAAAGTAAATAAATAAAAGTCTGGGCCTGAGCGCTGATAAATCTCTTACGAGGGACTCTGATTTAGAGGGGGGGGGGGGGGGGGGAAGGGGGAAAAAAAGGAAAAAAGATTCTTTTTCAGCAATAAAGCTTGAAAAGCACGGTTGTGAATCGCTGGGGTCACAGCCACGTCCCCTCTCTGCCACGATAGCAAGAGGAGCCGGAGCCCCAAGTTATTTGCAGCTTTGGGAGGACATGTCCTAACCATGTATGTGGGAGGATGTAAAGGGAATTTGTCCCCAACCTGACTCAGATGAGCATTTGGTGACAGCCGGGAGTTGACGGGGGGCAAACAGCGCATGGTGAAGATGCTGAGTCAGGGAGGAGGATGGCGGTGCTTCGCTTATTCAGCATCCAGATCCCACAGGATCCCTCACAAGCAGCTTTGGGTTTGATGCCCTGGGCCAACAGGCTCAGGTAAATCAGAATATATATAGGAATAAAAAAAATACACGTAGGATTTTAAAAAGATAAAGCAGAAGGATTTCCATCAGCCATGATCTGAGCGTGGGACATCCAGCATGGCAGCACCGGGGAGAAGCCTGTGTCTGACGGGGAATGGCATTAGCAACGTTTACCGGAACTACATCCCAAAATAATCTCATTACTCCTCAAAATGCCGTGTCAGCACCCGGCAGTGGAAATAGTCCACGCTGACACCTTCAGACATCGGCAGGGCCATAATGGGAAACAAATTGCGTGAGACTCCCGGCCGATGGAGTGATGGCAATCTGCATTTGTGCTCTCAAGCGAGCCGGGCTTCAGCCAGGAATTCAATAAATACCGGTAGAGTTAATTCTCCAAGAGCATCTCTTTGGTGATGGACGAGATTGACAGCTGTCAATGGAGCTGACAGCTTGCCGTGCTTCATCCCCGGAAGAAATGGAGATGGAGAAGGGGAGCTGATGGCTCTTGCAAGTCTAGGGGAGCAAAAATCAGCATAAGGGACGGCCACCTCTGGAGCAGCCCAGGAAAGGAAGCAATTCCCTATGGATATTTACATGCCAGGAGGTGTGCAAGTCTTTTAAATTCCGCCAAAAGGGGGAAAAACCCCAATAAAACTAAAAAAACACTACAAATGGTGCATACTTGAGTTATTCCAACAAGCAGCCCTGTGTGCCGACCTGCTCTTCCCCATACATTTCTGGTTTTTTGTGGCATAAACAGCGGTTCAAGCTGTCTGGGAGACGTCCGGAGTGATCCATAGGCTGGCTTCTCGAATCACGAAGCTGTTTTAAGAAGTCCTTACATATCTCTACTTACTTCGGTGGATGGTTTTTCCTCACCTTCTTCTCCCCGACCCCTTTGCGGTTCCTGTTTCCAAGCTTATTCCTGCTGAAGCCACCAACCCCGCTTTTTAATAAAAGCTGGGACTCCTGTATGCCTCTAGGATCAAGGGATTTAAGGCAAAACCCACCAATTTTCACGTTACTTAGACCCCAAGACCCGGCAGTGCTTCAGCTCGGGGGCTTTTCCCACCTGAAGTTGATTAAAGCGAAAACTGGAGAGCTGGAAATGAGCCGTAAGAAACGCTGGCCTGAACTTTTCGCAGGAGTAAAAGGGGAAAGCGGCAATGAATTGCTATTATGCACATCATGTAGTTCCTCAAAGTGCTGCTGAGTGTAGTCATACATTCATATAGAGTCAGCCAGGAGTCCATTTTTACATCGCTACGGACAGGGAGATGGATATATGGACCATTATATGTTCCCAGCTGGAGAAGAGTGGCTTTAGCTTCATGTCCACAAAGCTCTGGCATTGCTGCGGGCTTTGGGGTGACTCCTTCTCTTTTTTTTTTCTCTCTTATCACCTCTTGCTTTCATGGGATGGTATCAGACAGCGTAGCCACTGTTGCTCCTGCCTCCTTGACCATCATCACCTTTCCAGGGATGCAGGGATTTGGGGAAAAGAGCCTGAATCCTGCAGCGATGCTCTTAGCGTTCATACACCAACCTCTGCATCTCCAAGTCACTCCGAAAAATATCTATGGCACCAAATCCAGATTTCCTCTTCTCCTTAAGCGCTGTGGCTCTAGGCAGGTTTTGACCTCATGTTTTCTTCTGGGGAGTGGGATTTTTTTTGGTTTTCTGGATGCTGTGAACAGGATCTTGCCTCATTTTGGCTTAAAAAAAGCCTTTTCTGGCCGTGGCAGCCCCTCGCCCCGCAGAGCAACGCTGTCATTTGGGAATATTTGCACTGAACACAGTGTAACCATTTGCTTTTTACATAAAGGCAAAGGTTTTTCGGAGGAGAAGTATTTAATTTTAATTAGTGGCCAAGATTGCTCTTTCTCATCTTCCGCCTCTGTAATCCTTCCCTTAAATGAAAATGAAATTTTTGTAATAGGAAATTAGAAAAATTATTACAGATTCACGTGAAACAGCAGCCTGTGTTTGAAGCCCAAGTCACCGCTCATCCCTTTTAGAAGAAAACTGGGATAGAGGTGGCTTCACCCATCCCCTCTGCCTTTTGCTGCTGGGTCTGGAGACCTCCCCGTACCTTTGGGTTAAAACACATGATGCTCAATTGAGTTATCCAAACTCTTCTCCCCTTTCCACCGGGGTGGACTTCTCCTGAGGTTTTGAACCGAAACAAATTGCTTCTTTTCCTAGTTAGATCTCCCCGGGGCGAAGCTCTGCAGCAAATTAGGTATTAACATCTGTACAGCTCTGTTATCCACCATGCCAATCACGGCTCCATAATTGCCCACAATGTCTTCCCTGAAGGATGCCTGCTTGTATGTTTAATAAAACAACCAAACCGGGTCTCCAATTTCCTTGCTTGTATGAAAAATTCATTGCTGCAGTTCCCAGTAAGTGTTGATCTGTCGTACGCCTGCCATCGGCTGCGAGGGGAAATCCTGAGCCCAAGGAGATGCCGGCAGCGCGACGGTGTTGAGTGGCTCCTCTCCCAGCGCATCCTTAGAGATGCCCGTCAGGGATGCAAGGGGGAAACTGAGGCAGGGAAATTTGAAGCAGATAGAGGATTTGGGGTGAAAAACCCAGGGAAAGGAGTTTCCCTCTTTGCAGTATCAGATCGGTGCACATTGACTTCAAATATTCGCCAAGTCCAGAAGTGAGTTTTAACTCACCCCCATGCAGAGGCTGCAGCACCGGCTGAGGCTTTCTAAACTCCTCGGCGACTCGAGCGCTGCCGGCAAGCGATTTCAAGCTCGTCCGCTAAAATATGCACCCGAAAATGTAGCGTAAATTGTATATTTGATTGTAAAAATTGCAGTTCATGCTGTGTTGCTTAGTGACATAAATCATCCGGCGGTAGGACAGAATACTAATGCTCGACTTCTGTAAGGAGCTGACACGGAGCAGCCTAGGTAAGGATTTATCTACCAACCAAATGTTGTTCCCAGGAGAGCGGCACAAGCAATTCTGCATAACAAACACATTCCTCAGCTGCGGGATATACGCACGAACGCAAACCAGGGGAAAATATATCCGCCTGCTTCTTCGTGACAAACTATCTGGAAGAGGCTGGTGCAGAGGAGAGGAGGAGGGCAAGTTTTCTGCCTGAGTTTGTGATGCTGATAGAGAAATAAAAGCGCTCCAACGCACACAGGCGGAGTGGTGTTGATCTGTCATCATTACCGGCTGAAATCTGAAATGAAGGGGAACATTCATAGGAAAGTTTTGCTTCAATTTGGTAACATTATGGAGCTGTTTTTCAGAAGTGGGTTTTGCAGGTTGAGCGTCACGAGCTCCACTTTTTTTGGGGGGGGGGAAACTGAGGCACGGGAAGGAAATGTCCCATAGCAAGCTCAGGGTGGCTTTGAATGTCAACGAGCATCCAGGAGGTGATGCGCAGAGCTGTATCCCTCCCATTTTCGGGGCTTGGTGATTCCCCATCCAGCTTTACCATCCCTTTCAGCTCTTGAAACACACATCCCATGTTTTTAAACATCATCCCACGTCGGCACCTGCCTTCGGAAGGGATGAAGCCGCCCTGAGCCCCATCCCGGGGTCTGGCAGCTCCCAAAGGATACAGAAATCCCTGGGGATGCAGGGTGCTCTACAAAAAAAGGCGCTGGGCTCTTTGAAATCACCCTCTCCCGTCTTCGAAGCTGAGCAGACAGCTGGCAAGTTGGGAGGAGGGCCGTGTTTAATAGTAATTAGAGACGTTAATAATTGAACAGATGATGGACCGGGGTGCGGGGAGATTAAAGCTGAGATTTGCCAAAGGGGTTTAGACGCACGATCCCAATTAAAAAGAACAAGAGGAATTAGACTAAATTGAGGCTGAGTTCCCAAATCCCTTAAGCCTTGGCGAGAGATGGAGGGAGAAATGAGCTCTGGCCGTTCTCTGCTATGTCCCGGCGCTGGATGGGGCCCTTTGCAGCTCCCGCAATGGTCATCGCGGTGTTGATCCATGGGGCAAAAGCAATTAGCAGAGCTCAGCAGGACCGTATGCACAATGGGCTGTGAGGACCGGCGGTCACCCGGTATTTGGGGGATGCTCCCAGCTCCCCGGGTGACGCTCGCCTCGGCACGTGCAGCGTTACCTGCTCCTCCTGCCAAGCCGCATCTCCCCGAAGCCTCCCTGGGCACGGCATCTCCGCAGCCCCTTCTTCCCAACAAGCTCTTATCTTCCCGTAGCTGCTTCCTCAGGCATTGCAAATACCACAAGCCCTTTTTTCCCAAATGTTCCGGAGGGGAAACTGGGCATTTAATTTCCAAATAAACCCTTTGGATTTTTTTTTTTTTTCTCCTTTTTTTCCCCCTGCTGCTGCCAAAGCGGTTGTAATAATAATAATTAATCATAAGCAAAGCTCGCTCTTTGGAATGGGAGAATATTAATACTAGTTGGCAAGCTATATCATGCTTTACAGACATTAACTAATTAATCCTCAGACTAACAGAAGGTGCTTTTTAACACCCGAATTGTGATGAGCAGGGCAACATCCCTGGGATAAAACCCTTCCTTCCCACCCAAAAAGAGATGGTTTGGGTTTGGGGGCTGCGGGCGATGCTCAGGAGCATCCCAAGGGGATCAGCATCGCCTCGTGCTGTGGGTTGGACATGCTTAAAATAAAATAAATAAAATCATACGACCTCCAGGTCGAAAAGCAGAGGGGAGCAGGAGGCCTGGAGCACAACGCCCCTATTTTTGAGGGGGTCCCTTTCCACCATGGTTCTGCTCCTTTAACGATTAATAGTTTATTCCACTTTTCCCTCTTCCCTCTAATTTACTGACTTGTTCGGGTTGGGGTTTTTTTCTCTCTCAACTAGAACAATAGGAGGGTTTTGAAGCTGGAGATGTAATAACACCGGAGTCTTCAGTTTCCCCGTTATGATTCCTCATTATAAAGTTATTTCCCCACGATTTGAAATATAAATGATGCCTTTGATGTCTGCATTTTAAAAATTGCTCTTTTTAATTTTCTTCTTTCAATTTTTTTCCCAACAAGATGCTCTTCCCCCCCCCTGCCAACCACCGGCACCGCTTAACTCAATCCCACTGCTCCGATGCAGCGTTGTAAACACGGCTTGGGCAGAATAAATAAAATGCCTCGAATTGCAAGATTTTGCTTTGAACAAATGGGATAATTGGGGCAGCTGGAAAAAAAAAAAAAAAAGGAAAAGAAAAAAGAAACAGCCTTGAATGCGATTTCTTTTATTATTTTTTTTTTAAAAGGAGGAGGAAATAAAGCCCAAGCCTCCCTGCTTTTGAGCTTTTATCAATAAATAAGAGGCAGCAAGCCCATCTGGGTGAGGAGCGCTGTCAGATGGCCCTCCGAGCTGTGTCCCCGCCGTCACCTCCGGCTCCTTTTCCCCTCCGGTTTGCAGCGGTGGGGCGGGACGGGGGGCTGCAATGTGTTAGCGGCGGGGAAGTGCAGGCTATAGATAAGCCCCTGCCAATTTTGCTCTGAACTTACTTAATTAAAAGCCGGAGACTCCTGACGCTGGGGTGACGCCAGCTCCCGCTATAATTTCCTATGCGTGCAACTGTTTTAGCCTTTGCTTGAGCATTGCCCGTAGGGCAGCAGGGACGTATAGAAGAAGGTACGTGGGGGTATAGGGAAAGCATTTTTCCACCAGCATCCCTGGGCGGACGAGCGCCCCGTATCCGATAAAGCTTTTTCTTGGCAAAGCCGGTGTTTGCAGGCAGGAGGGAGCCCGGGAGCGCCAGGCTCTGCCTGCCTGATGCCGGCGATAAAAACCCCGTTGCTGCGAGTTTAATTAAAAATTATTGGGTTGTTTGCGTGGCGGGGGCCCACCCTTCGCTTGCAGATGGATCCGTGGGAGCGGGTTCAGCGGGGTCGTGTGTTATCCGTAACGGCGATTAATGGAGCATGGGAGAGAGGGCGGCACCTCTGGGAGCAAATTGGGAAGAGAGGAGAGGAAAACTGATGCCAGCCCAGGCTGGCAGCATCCCTCGGGATTGCTGGGGAGATGGAAAATGTTTCCCAAACAGCGGGACCGGACTTCTGCCAAGGCAGATAAGTCAAGGGGAAAGCGCTGCTCTATTATTTTTTTATTTCTTTGGTTTAACATTTCCCTCACCTGATCCTTCAGCTGAATTTCCAGAGGTGATGTGTCTCATCGGCGCTGAGCATTCCAGGAAAGCAGAGTGATTAATGCCGTCCCGGCTGCACAGCCCCGCACCGGCTTTGTCTGAGGGATGCTGGAAGGAAGCATCTCCCTGGAAAATTAATATCAAGCCGGGATATTCCTCTATCCTGTAGTATACTCAAAAATCGTGGCCAGTTGGGGATTAAAACTAGTATCTGGCCACTACGAGAAGCAGTTCCCAGGGCAGGGAGCAAGCCCAGGTCACCAGCTGGGTAAACGGGTTGGCAAAAGAAGGCTTGGGAGCAGAGAATAACTCCTGAAACACTTAAAAACCCACAGAAACCCCCAAATCCGGGGCAATTTGGTCCCATCTCATGCAAAGCCTGGCATATAGGAACTGAGCAGCCATTCCTCCTGGCAATAGGAACCGAGCATCCCTGCGAGGCTGTAAAACCCCGGGAGGTGACAAACATCCTGGATAACTTTCCTGGTTTCACGGCACAAGAACACCTCGAAACAAGCTGCAAATTGAACAAGAGTAGATGAGATTGTATTTAAAATCTACATTATACTTGTTTTTAACAGGTCCCCAAGCTGGACGTATTATTATTTTATAAAAATAGGATATTAAAAAAAGAGAATCAGGCTCAGATGAAAAATTTAACAGCGAGTGCGATTTAAGTTTTCATCTTCTAACGATGTCCGGAGAATGGATGTCTTCTTGAAAAGGACAAACCACGAATTAAAGTGATAGTCAGATGATAAAAACCTCCACTTAAAATATATATTTCTTCCCCATGTTATTAATAACATGCGAGATTAATATTTTAAACCGGGTGAATTTTAAAAAATGTCATTTCCAAGCCAGATTGAAAGCTTTTCGCTGAGATTATAGCGTCGGGGGGGAGGACCCCTCCCTATATTCATTGCAAGAGCGCTATGTATATTTTATAGACGTTAAATATAAATATCACTTTCCTCACCCTCCTCATCCTCACCACCTTTTCTTGTGTCCATTTGCACTTTGGAGCCAACACTAGCCTGGCTACTTTCAAAGGAGGCAGGGATTTGCTCCGGAAAAGCCAAAAAAGCCCTTTTTGCCAGCAAAAATGCCAGGCTCAATGGATGTCACACTTTTAAAGGGCACGGGAGCATCTCGGTGCCGGGTCCTCGTGCGCCGGAGCAGGAGGGAGAAGTCCATAACTCACTGCCGAGCCCGGGATGCATAATTTATCCCTTGCAATTCTCCATCAATTGGTTATTAAAAGTGCCCTCCCTGTGATGGGCTGTATTAAGTATGTAAGAGGGAAGAGATAAATCTAGTTCCCAAGGTAACTAACTCCCATTTACGGTCCGTAAGGAAAACTTTGCTTACTTCCCCACAAAGGATTAGGTTATTTGGCCCATTTGGGGGTCAAAAATTAGTATTTTGGTGCAAAGCAGAGCAGCATCCCCACGTATAACGTCCACGTAGGTCCCTGCATCCTCGCGGGCTCTCCAATGACCTTGCGAGCGTGGATATAATCATATATTCAAAAATAAAGTTGAGGGCTGGATCTGCTGGCATCCGGGGCATCATTTTTGCAGAGCTCCAATAGGCAAAGAGTCATTTCCCTCGACGGCCTGTCGATGAGGCACGAAGAGCATCCTGGCGTCGCTGAGCTAAACAAAATGGAAAGAATTAAGAAAAAAAATAATTTCCTGGAGCAAAGCACCCTCCGAGCAGCCGTTCTCTCCCTGCTAAATGCCAAGGATTGGAGCTCAGGGTCTCGTTGTGATAACGACCATGAGCTGATGGAGAAACTCCCTGGGGCAGAAGAAAAGGCTTGGGAGAATAAAACTGCTCGGGCTGGAAAATATTCAGCTATGGGAGGCTGCGATGCTGGGGGCAGCTGGGGATAGCTTTATCAAGGCGAAGGTGCCCTGAGCCACGCGGGAAGGAGATGGGGGAGTTAAATTGCCTCGCTCCAAGCTCTGGGTGATTGTGTGCCAGCAGCTTGTGCATTTTTTTTCTTCCTGATGTGGCTATTTGGACATAATCCACCTTCTCTTGCTCAGTAACGCTCTTTATCCCGCGAGGTTTAAGTTTGCATGGTGCTCTCGACTGCGTTTTTCGGAGGGTGAAGGGGAGGGAAGAGGTTGAAGCAGTTGCCCTTTATTTACAGCAATAAATAAAAAGTAATAAAAAGTCCATCATAAATAAGAAATAAAATTTAAAAGCCCAGAGCAAATGGTCTTGCTACGTCCAAACTCCACCGTTTCCCTATGGAAAGCCATATCCAACAGCCCCAGGTCTAAAAGCTCTGGGTCTCCCCGTCCTTGCCTCCCATGGGGTTTATTTCCTTGCAAGATTGTGGCATGTTCTTCTTATTTTCAGGCATTTTTGGCCCCCAGCAATTTTATTACCCCCATTTCCTCGTGCTCAGCAACACACACCCAGGTACTGCGACGACCTGAAGCTCTCCGCATCCGATTGCCCTGCTTCTCCTTATCCGGCATCGTCTGCAAACTGGGAGAACCTTGTACCATAATAACGACACCATAATAATGTACCAGTGCCGTAATCCCTCCGGAAAAAATAAAGGAGAAAATAAAGAGGAAAAAAGCCGACAAAATGAATAAAATGGGAGTGTTGGTGCACATGGGCCCAAATGGGGAAAGATGCTGCTCTTTGGAAATAAAGGGAGAGGAGTGGCTCCGGACACATAAATGTCTGAGTGGGGATGTTTAAATAGTTCAGGCAGAGGAATGAATAAAAAGAAAAACTTGGCCAGAGATGGGAATGGCGCAGGAGGCGGCAGATCCAGGCACAGCCAAAGCAGAGGGAGGCTGGACTGGGCTGAACCCGGCGGCTGGGAGGGAAGGGGTCGGATCCTGCACACCTCCGGATGCTTTCCTCCACCTTGTAGGGACGGCATCAATAGATGGCACTCCAGAACTGCTCCTTCCTCCTCTTGCAAATCCTCTGGGGATGGTGGAGAGGTGATGGCTCAACTGGGGGGCAACTTTTGGAGCAAAGAGGTGCTCCAATGGCCTCGCAGCCCTCCTTGCATCGCTTGGAAAGGCAAAGCCACGTGCTCGAACATATTTTGGGTGTCCAGGCACGATGAGGACTCACTTAAAAACGGAATAAAAATTGCTAAGGACTTTACAAGGACACGGATCGATGCTGATGTCGGGATAGTCCAACATTCCCATCTCCAGTGCTCCCGGCGCTGGTGCAAGGATGAAAAAACCAGGGAGAGAAGGAAGACAAAAAAAAAAAACCCCTAACTTCCTCCACCAAATTGCTTTTACTTAACAGTTTAGGTCAGCTTCAAGTAGGTCACAAGGATGTGTGTATCTTCAGAATAAAGTCTTTAATCGGCTGATGGATATGAAAAAATAAATTACAGTGGCAAAATGTAATAAACGTTAAAGGGAAAATGATGAGGGTAATATAACTACATTGATTTAACTAGGATGATATAGAGGAATTGTCTGGTTTATAGGTCTTTAGATGTCTATTAGTGGCTCTGTATTAAGGAATAGGGCTGTTCTCTTGATATACTTAAGAGCTGTCAGTAATTCCTATTTCACAGTCCGCTGCTTCAATTCAGAAAGTGCGGTGCAGCCCCAGCGACCCCATCCCGGGCTCGCTGGAGGGTGACCGCCTGCCAAAGGTTTCCTTTTCAAGCCGGCGGCGAGCTAAGCAGCCAGATTATTCAAACCCACGCCGCGGCGAAGAGGAGCCGGCATTCCCCTCCCTGGGGACTGCGGTGGCATTTGTTTTAATAACTTCTTCGTTACGCCCCGCTCTTCCTCCGCTGCAGGAAAACTCGGCTTGTGTTGGGGGAAAAGACCTCCCAGGCTTCAATCTGCAGGGTCCAAATGATCTTTTTTCCCATGTTTAGGGCCATATCTGTATTTTCAGGCCTTTAAATGTTATTTTACATCTACCTGCGTGTGCCTGTTTTCACCCGAGGGGTGGGAAATCGGCCCTGCTCTTCCTGCTCTCCCTTTCCTCCTGCTAACGAGCATTTCAGCCCAACTCCCAGGGTGCCGGCGAGGGCAGCCTTAATGAAAATATAGAAATATTTTTCCAAAGCAGAGATGGAGGCAGGGAGTCGGGAGCAAATTCACCCCCCCTGGCCCTGCCTGACCCGCTGCCAGCAGGTGGGTTGGTCCTCGGCCAGCTCCAGCGAAGCCTCCGGCTATCCATCGACCTGTGAAGGATGCTTGTAATTTGGAAAGTATGTTTGTAATTGAGTAAAATAAATCCTGGTTGAATTTCCTGGATGGAAGAGGTAATGCCTGGCCATGGCAGCCCAGGACCACACTGATATTTCATGTTTTTCCCTTTTCCATTTACACCTTAAGGCTCACCAAAGCGAGGAGCATCCTGACCCAGCAGCCTCCACCGTGGACGGAATTTCTCAATAAAACCAGAAAATTAAGCTAGCCCAAATAAAAACGACCAATATCATGCTTTTAACCTGAAAAAAGGACAGATTGGCACAGTTCTCTTCCCAGCCTGCTCGCCGCAGAGAAATAATAACGCTCCTTAATTAGACCTGCAGGGTCTACGTCCCTGTTCAGGCGAGGCTGGGATGCAGCTGATGGCGATGGCTTTTCCTGGGTTTTTCCTCCTGGGAGAGCTCGCGCAGGAGCGGATGAGCACCCCAGTGCCGCTGGCCACCTTCCCCTCCGCTCGCTGCCCTGCCAAAAAAGCTGGTTTTCTTGAAATTGAAATTTTCTAGGGGGAAAAAGCGATTTTCCAGCGGGAAAAGGCAAAAAGGTGGGAGCACGGCAAGGTTGCAGACACCCAACGTAGCCAGGGGAGGAAAGAACAGAGGAGTTTTTGGGAACGTTGCGTCTTCATCTTACCTGAAAGAAGGCACCCAGCTCCAAGTTTTTTCGCAAAATAATTGCAAAAAAATTGCGATAATTGCTTTTCCTCCGGGGTTTGTAGCTGCAGAGGGCGTGTGGCTCCTGCCTGCCTTGGGATGCTCCTACCATCCTCCTGTTGGGATGCATTTCCATGACGCGTAGCATCCTCCTGGGGAGCAAACCGCATGTCATGATAGAGCACGTTTCAGCTGGATACAAAAGGATTCAAGCCTTCGACGATGGAGCCAGAGGGATAGCACAGAGCTCTACATCAAAATCCAAACGAAACACTGAATAAAAAAGAGATAGGACGGGTTTGATCCCCAAACTGCCTTCTCCTGCTTCTTAGCAAGAAAGAAACATTTCAAAAAGTATCAGAAACATGACGGAAAGTTGTTTTTCTTGATATTTCATAACATTTTCACCTGCAGCATTTTGGCTGCTTTTTTTTTTTAATAGCTTAAGAGTAAAAGAGGTTTTTATCGAAAATCTGTTTTTCAGGAACAAGAAAATCAATAAAAATATATCAGTTCAAGCCTTTGTTAAAGAACTGGGAAAAGGTCCCCCTGTGCAAAAAAGAAAGCCTAAATGTCTCGTTCGGATTACACACCGAACTTTTAAATGTCTCGTTACACGAGACGAATCCCCCACTTAACGCAGACTTTTTTTGCGTAACAGTTTCTAAAGATCCCGGTGCCATCGTGAGCAAGTCATAAACCAAATCAAAAGAGGCGAAAATCATCGAATAACTGGTTTGCAATGATTTACTTGGCCATTTCCAGCCATAGCCGAATTCCTGCGGCTTCGATAATCTCTTTAGCACCGTCAGACTGGGCTTTGCGTGTGACAGTTTTATCCATTGCCATTCCCCTCCCTTCTTTTATTAACATTAAACAAAAAAATAGGGATGCAGTGCAATTGATCTGGCATTTTTCTGAGCATCTCCTGCCCTCCAAGCGTCGACGTTTCACCTTTGGGAAGGGCTCCAGAGAGCCGGTAGCGATCTGCATCCCGGCACGTGTATTGGACTCCTTGGGAGCCGTTACAGTGATGCAGAGATGCACTTTGCTTCAGTAAATCCAGCAGTCATTTCACCCCCCTGAGCACATATATATATATATATAAAAAATATATATATAATTTTCACCATCCCTTAGTCCAGCCACGGCGCTGAAGGACAAAGTTGACTTCTGTATTTTTAATATATTAATCTCAGCTGCTCTTTGCTTTCTCTTCCCGGGGATTTTCACCTCTACTTCCTTTTTTTTTTTTTCTTTTTTTTTTTGCTGGACGTATTCCAGCAGATCCAGCATGTGTTTGATATCGCTCCTACCGTATCAAAGCATTCAATGCACACAGATTTCAGTGAATTGTGAAGGAAAGCAAGAGATGTTTTTATCTCTTTGCCTCTTCTCCGAATCGCCCGGAGCCCGGACTTCTCTCTGTCTCAGCCATGTGATGCAGCTGCAGCCCCAAAGCCTCTCTCGAGTCGAGGGAGGAGGCTGGTGTGATGGGTAAAGCATCAGTGCACACCTCTGGAGATGCGACCAAGCCTTTGCTCCAGCACAGCTTTTCTGTACGACCTTCAAAAGGGCAGGTAGGCTTGGAGCTGTGCTTCTTCAAGGAGGTGGAAAGCTCCCGGTGCTTCCATCTCCCTCCTGGTGCTTGCATCTCACCCATGGTGCTTGCATCTCCCTCCTGGTGCTTGCTTCTCCCCATTGGTCCTTGCATCTCACCCCTGGCACTTGCATCTTACCACTGATGCTTGCATCTCACCTCTGGTGCACGCATTTCACTCCTGACACTTGCATCTCGACCCTGGTGCTTACATCTCCCTCCTGGTGCTTGCATCTCCCTCCTGGTGCTTGCATCTCCCTCCTGATGCTTGCATCTCCCTCCTGATGCTTGCATCTCACCATTGCTGTTTGCATCTCCCTCCTGATGCTTGCATCTCCCTCCTGATGCTTACATCACACCATTGCTGTTTGCATCTCCCTCCTGATGCTTGCATCTCACCATTGCTGTTTGCATCTCCCTCCTGACACTTGCATTTTGCTCCTGGCGCTTGCATCTCCCCCCTGGTTCTTGTGTCTCCCTCCTGGTGCTTGCATTTCGCCCCTATCATGGTGGGCACAGCCAGGTTCAGCAGGCAGAGAGCTGCCCCAAGCCCTTGAGCCCAGACTCCACCACCCATCAGGTGGACAACACAAGGGCTTTGTAGCCTCCCCGTAGGAAGGGGCACGTAACATGAGATACGTTGGGGTTTGCTCCTCCATCTGACCCTACGACACGCTAGGGCTTCATCAAGGACCACGCGCTGAATCGCAGGAAGGGGCTTAGATGGGCCAGGCGCTGCGGGGTTCGGAACGGGCAGGATCTGTCCCAGTACCCCCAGGGGGAGGGAAGAGGCCAGGAGGGAAGAGATGCAAAGTCACCCCGCTTCGAGGGATGGCTTTTCGGGGAACACCCATAACTCAAAACATGATTTTGCTTCACTAAAATGAAAACTCTCGGCCTGTCAACCCATCATATGGATTAACCCAGACATGGAGAATGATGTGGCTGAAGATTTCCGCTCCCCAAGTGCTCTGAATCCTAATGAGGGGGTGGCCCGAGTCACCCCAAAACCCCACGCTCAATGCCCCCCATGCGCAGGGGTCTCACCGCCTGCCTCGCAGCTCTCACCTCACTTTGTGTTTCCATCGTGGCTCTATCAAGCGGGATAATGCAACACATAATATATAATAACATTTATTGCTGCAGCTACAGAGAGAAAGAGCATTTCTTGAGCGCTATAGGAGCCATATGTGGGTAGCACATCTCTGTCTCCATAAGGGTTTTTCCAAGATTGCTGGAGGAAAGCAAGCTGAGGAATTAGGAACAAAAAAAATGGAGGAGAAAAAGAAGCTCCCCAAAACTCTTTGGCACCAAAGACCTAGGTGGAACGTAACATCTTGAGAACCAAATACATACAGTGGGGAGAGAAATAGCTATGTGTAATGGACACTATATGTAGGCAGAAAGAAAATTGTCAGCATCAGGCTGCTCTTGTGAAATATTTGTCAATGCTAATGTTGCGTTTCTCAACCTGCAAACATAACCAACCCACCATGAAGTGATCCTTCGTGTTCAAAAACTTCTGGTCCAGGCTCCCAGGATGCGAGTGCTGGGATTTCGGGTCAGACATGTGCGGGGAATCGCTCTCTGCCCCAAGCTGGAAACGGAGCCCATTTTTCTCTGCTAGCCAAAGACAAAAGTCCCCTGCCTCGCTCTGCTTTCTGCCACTTTACCCGTCACCCCAATTAAAGGGCACCCAGCGGATGAGAAAACCTCCCCGGCGCTAATCACGGCGGTAACAACCTGCAGCCGCCGGAGCAGCGTAATAAGGTCACATCCAGGCAGCAGAGTGACCCACTCCTCCTGTCACCTCTCGTCAGCCCTTTCTCCCCAAATGCCCTTTAATTAAGGGTCGCTAAAGACTTTCACTGCTTGGAAACGATCCCCAGCCCGGGTTTATATCTGCAGCAGAAAGAATGGGCATGGATTTTTGCAGTGAGGAGAAGGAGGGGGCTAAAAATGATGCTCCATTAATGGACGTTAATCGACATTAAAATGAAAATAAACCTCCACGGGCTCCTCCATCAGCTCTGTGTCCTTTCGGCACTGCCTGCCTTTGGATAAATAAAATATCAGGCTCAGCCCTGCAGACAGAGCCGGGAGAGGCAGAGGCACCGCTGGGGTCACTTCCCAGCCCTCCCCTTCCCTGTGTGCTCAGCTGCTTCCCCAATGCTGACTAATCCATTCGTTATTAGTTAATAACGAGCGATACCCATTAATGGTGGCGACCGTGTCTTCCTATGCTTTGTGCCGTGCCAAACACGCCGCCGGCACGCGATGAATGAATAAGGCTGTAAGGAGGCAGCTCGCGGGTCTGCATGGGACAGGGATGCGTCTGTCCCCCCGTCCTGCTTTTGGGGACATGCCCAGGTCTCCTTCTCTCCACGGGCACCTTCACGTGTTGTGTCATGGTCAAAGCCACTGCAAGCTGTCATGGATGTGGCCAAAGCCTTTGGGAAATTGGGATTCTCCCTCCCCACAGCTGAGAAATATTTGGACCCGTCAAGAGCAGCCTTGTATTGGAAGGGGATGAAATCGTGGTGGTGGCTTCCTACCTCGGTGAAGCGTGGGGAAGCACCACTGACCTCGTTAGCGGGTGATGGAGATGAGGGAGGGGATGGGATGTCTCATTATGGGGCATTTTACCCACTAAGGAGCTATCTGGAATAAAACCTCTGGACTTTACAAGGTCCTTGGGTGGGAAATGAGATGTGAGATGTCACGGGACATACCTCTCTGTTCAGGGCTTTTAGACCTGGTGACCAACTCCAACCTGATTTCAAAAGACACGTATCACTCTCAAAAATATACTTCATTCAGAAAGGAATGGAGAAGGTCTTACAGTGCCTGTGTGGAGAGGAAGGCTGTTTTGCAAGCCCAGCCCTTACTGGACACTAGAGACTCCCCACCAGAAGGACGTGCAAGCGCCTTGGCCCCAGGGGAGCTCCTTCAAACCTCCTTAAACAACCATAAACCCAAATAAATCCAAAATGCGGGGACACTGTGGATTATCAACACCGGGGACCGATGACCGGAGGTTCACGGCCGGTTGCTCCCAGGGGCCACATGCTGGGAGAGGCATTTTGGGGCTGGTGGCATCTAGGGCAGGAATACTCACATCCAGGAGCTCCATGGGCTCATCAGGCACCAGCAGGAGCTGCCTGCCTTAAAGCAGCTGGAAAATTGAGCGAGCTTGACAGAGAGACACGTCTGCAGATGAACATCTCGGGCCCCCTCTAACTGCCAAGCTGCTAGTGAAACAGATGGCTCCAGGTTAAATGTGAATTGCAAACCTAAAAAATAAAAATGGTGTTTGTGCCCTTCCCTGCACCTTTATGATATATAAAGATACAGAAAGCGGTTTTACTTCCTTCAGAGGAAAAGTAAGTGGTGGTTTGGGTTCGGGTTTTTTTTTTTTATTGGGTTTAGGGGGTTTATTTCTTGCATTAGGGAAGACAAAGGAGGTTTTTGCCTGCCACGAGCTGGGGGAGCTCAGCTGCTTTTTGGGGGTATTTCAGCTCTGGGAAGGGGCAAAGCTTAGGAAAACAATAAAGATGCAATGCAATTAATTGCATGAAACATGGAAATAATACATGCTGGGGACTCCAGGCTCCCTTGCCCATTTTATAGATGTGCAAAGTCCTTCAGAAGAGCAAGAGAGAGACGGGAGGATCTAACAAGTCCAAACTGGGACTGGAGCGGGGAAAAGCCGTTTGCCTCTCCCAGAGAGCTCCGCAAAGTCAGTTTGTAGAGAGGCGGCCGTAAGGGCCCTTTCCTCCTTC
Source organism: Gymnogyps californianus (assembly GCF_018139145.2). Taxonomy (NCBI): domain Eukaryota; kingdom Metazoa; phylum Chordata; class Aves; order Accipitriformes; family Cathartidae; genus Gymnogyps; species Gymnogyps californianus. The sequence continues at coordinate 7,294,183 of NC_059495.1, forward strand.
AGCCAGGGATTACGGCATAATTAAGGTGGCATGTCAGAATAATTACCTCTCCCAGCCAGGGAGCTTGTCCCTGGCTCCAATTTATTCTCCTGGAGTGGAATTAGCCGGGAAGTCATTTGTGCAGGGCTGTGTTTTCATTCCAGTTGGGTTCAAATAAGCCAGCAGAGAGGTAAAAACATCCCTGCAGCCCTGCTTTCCTCTTCTTTCTCGGCTTCGGGGGCAGATTTATTCCCTGTGACAGTCACTCAATGCCGTATCCCAATAACAGCCCAGTCACTGGCTTTAAATACGGGTGGGACAATTAAATAGAAAAATAAGATCGTGTTTGCTACATACAACGGGGCATTTAAATGTCTTTTGTTAATGTAACGATCGCTATTCAGACAGAGACAAAAGAGAGTATGTGTCTTTTTTGGAAAATAAATCTTGCACAGCTTTTTTTTTCCCCATGTAGCGAGAAAAATATATTATTCATATTGAGACAAGGACCAGCTGAAGGATTTGCAGCTGAGGCTGCGGCTGGAGCAGCAGGAATTGTGCCTGGCAGGTTCGGAGCGAGGTGCCGGCTGGGAACGCTGCGAGAGAAAATCAGCATCGTTGCAAGCAAAGAGGCAAAACCCATCGTGGCTTCACCCGAAGTGGCAATTTCCTCTTGCAATCGGTGAAACCGAGCATTTTGGTTTGGTTTTTGTCAATTAATTAAACTTCTGGTTCACCTTTTAAAGAGAAGGAAAAGGGGGGGAAAAAGCTTCTTAGGAGCTTTCGAAAATATCGCAGCAAAATGTTTTGGCACTTCTGAAACAAAGCCTTTCACTTCAGAGATACCAGGATGAAACATCTCAGCGTTTTTCAAAGGTTTTCTGCTCTTTAATTCTTTTTTAACCTGAAATTATTCATCTCATTAACATAATCCTGAATTCACACTGCTCTGGTCCTCCTCAAACATCGTTTCCAGCAGATGCACAAACTGATCAAAAAACCCCTTTGCAGTGTATCCACTTAAGGCCATACTTTTGCCCATATTCACATCTTCTTTCTAACTCCTAATTCGCTGATCGGTAAATACATCTATCAACCGGTGGCGAGCAACGCAGCCCCATGAGAAACCCATCTCGGGTTCCCAAGATGCCCAGGAGAGGTTTCAGGAGCCTCCAGGCAGCTTCCAGCCCCGGGAAGGATGGGGCTGAGGTGGGAATGCACGCTCCTCTACGACGCTATAAATATAAATACGGGTGCGTGGCGCTTGGTTTATTGAGATAAATTCGGAAGATGTTCTGCTGGCTTTATATAACACGAAGGCGACGCGTGTTTACTTCTATCTGTCGCTGATATAAATATATATAGATATGGTCCATCTCGGTTTGGGCGCATCCTCATCACTATATATGCATTCCTATAAACTGTGCATCCCTCAAATGTCTTTATGCCCCAGATGAATGTTTATACCCACAGCTGGGTGCGTTCCTTCAAACATCATATTCACATCCCTTCGCATTTCGATGTGCCTGTGGAACGATGAGCCCGGCTCGAGAAACGTGTGGGTCTCCATAAATCTCCATTTCTAGGTGCGTGGAAAGGCGGGTTGGTGCCTGCACGCACCCAAATCCAGGAGCTTAATAAAATGCTGCAGGCAAGGGAGGGTCTGGGGGACATTTCTCTCCTCCTCGGTTGGTCAAAGCCACTTTGCTGTCAGCCTAATTCCCTGGATTTCATCAGAAAGGTGTTGAAGAAGCCCTCCCAGTGTGGACGAGAGTCTCGCGGTGCAAAAGGCCTGATGCGAACTGGATGCCGCTGGTACGGCGATGGGGCATTCGGAGATGGCACGGGGCGATGCTCACCCCTGCCTGGCGGGGTGGGAGTTTGCAGTGGGGTAGGCAGGTCACCGGGGAGGGCTTTTGGGGCGTGGGTTTACGCACGCTCCTCTTCTTTCTTGACTATTGTGGCGTTAAATAGCATAATGGGTCACCTTGCGCTATTTATGGGTCTCACCTGGGTCCTTTGGGATCACCCTGCCCCGGGCGCCGGCATCCGAGGCGTTAGGGGAGAGGGGATGCGACAACTCGGTGCCCGTTATGAAACAAGCTTAAGGCGTCTCGTTAGCTGAAGGGCTGGATTCTCATTTACACTCCAGCCTCTCCAGGCTACGCGGCGAGGGCTGCAAACGCAGCTCCCAGAGCCCTTTTATGTTCAGAGCAGCTCAAGTGTAAATGAGAATCAGGCCCTCCAGTGCCATTTCTTTTCTTCCGAAGAGAAAAAAAAAATCTCCTTGACCACAGGGAGTGAAGGGGGGGGTCAAGATGATTTGGGGGTGACTTAAATCTCCTCGACGCCGCGGTGGGCAATGGCTGTCCTTCACTTGAGAGTGGAAATGTTTAAGCTCCTTTCCGAGGCAAGGGTAGTTTGCAAACCGAGGCACAGCATCCATGGAAGAGAGAAGATGCTTGCCCCATTACGCCGGTGTTAAAGCAAAGGGGCTTTCCCAGTTTCCCTCTGAGCAGAGGTCTCCTCTGAGAAGCAGATGAGCAGGCGATGGTCAAGGTCAAGGACCTCTTCTGGACTTCACTCACAGAGAAAAGACATTGCAAAGACATGCCTAGCAGACAGCTGGTTTTGCTGCAATAATCTTCCTGAATTTTGTGCTCCATTGCTCTAAAAGAGGACACAGTGTTTTGAGCGTAGTGAGATAAATCTGGGTGCACTGGTAGGTTCACAGGCTGTGTCTCCTGCCGTCAGGGATGAAAAGGTTTCTAGGAACCACAGTGGTGAAAAGGAGATGGACCCATCCGTAGCGTAAATTCCTGGGGACACTATTAATTAGTGCAAAAAAGAGGGGGAGGAAAGAGTGATTTGGCTGTGATACACACAAAGATGTTCATCTTCTGTGGAGTGGGTAATGAGGCTGTACCAAATTAATATCCGGGGCTGGAATGTGTTCAGAGGAGGTGAGGAGGACGTGTCAATGCCTGGGAATGAGGATTTCGGAGATGGGGCTGTCAAGACTCCCCAGGATCTTCAGAAACTATTGGTAAGGTCACTCTGACCCTACTGATGACAGCAATGAGGACACCCTCTTCTATGGAGGGCGTCCGTTCCCCTCCCAGCGATGTCCCCGCCGCAGCTCCAGGCACTGGCACGGTCCCTCGGTGACTCCAGACGCCTGCCCTGGGGCTGGGGACACGGAGGCAGCCTGTCCCTGCCTTCCCCGCTCCCGCCACTCCGTGCTGACGGAGCAATGGGATGAGACGCGCTTGCTGATTCATTGCCTCTCCTGGCGACGTCGAACAACCCTCTTAGGAGCTTCCCTTAGCACTTAATCAGAGAAGAGCTTGTCTGTGGCATCTTGAGGACTTCTCAGGTGAGACACATCCTTCCCTGAATAAAAAAGCGAGCTAACGTACAGGTGGAGAAAGGACAAGTTTTTTTTTGACGCTGCAACTCTTAACATCTGATTGCAGCCTGTTCCCATGACGGATGCACGGAGAGGTGATGCCTGCTTCCGTGAACAACCTATTTACTGTCTTTTCACTGTTGTCATTTTGCTGAAGCCTGAGCAGCCTCCAGCCTCACGCAATGATCCTTGCAAGGTGAGACAGGGTCCTCCTCACTACAGGGACTGCGTAGGGAGAAGTTAAGTGACTTGGCAGGGGTTGCAATGGATCTAATTCTGATTTCCCAACGGAAGTCACCCCAATTACTAGCCTAAATCATCACAGAAGAGCTCTGACCTCCATATTTTTCCTTTACACCAAGGAGAAGATGCTGGAGGAATCTGAAATTCAGATTCCTCCCTTTTGAATCACATCTGCTGCTATCGCTTGCGTTACAGCACCTTGCAGAGCCCGGTGGAACCGGCACCCCGTGTGCTGGATGCTACCCGCATCCAGCCCTTCAGTTATTATCATTGCTATTGTTATGGAATAAATCATTCCTTAAGCTTCTCTCTTTCATTGCAAATTGTCCATGAAACACTTGCAATCTCTGCAGAGAGACACCCGGGTTGACAGACTAAATCAGATCAGTAATCAAATCCAGATCCCATCTCCTGCTACCTGATATGAGTTATTAGTACCAGAAGGTGTTGAAGGAAAAGGCAAAAATCTCTGCAGGAGAAAAAAGAAGTGTGTAGGAAAGGTTTCTTCCACTTAGATCTGACCTAGAAAGATCTGGAGCTTTCTCATGTGCATTATTTAGCCAATGATATTTATTCTTTTATTTCTAGATATTTGAGGTCTGGGCCTTAACAGCAGTTATGCCTGACGTCTGCAGCAACCGGACCTTGGGTCAAGGAGTTTCACTGGTTACCGACACAAAACAGACAAGGAGCACAGGGAGCAAGGCAGGTAGGGCCAGCACGGATGGAGCAGGAAGGCAGCTCCTCAGGTTACTCCTAAACCCGGACAAAAACCTATTTGGAATCATAATGGTGCAAAAGACATGTTTTAATGGCTTGCAAAACTTGTCCTGAATAAAGTCCTACCCCTAGCTGACAGGGTGTGCTCCATTTGGCGTGTTGGCTGGGGCATCAAGAAGTGAAAAGCTGCCCTCAGTCGACAAGAGCTCCGCATCTTTTCACCGATTTCGGTTTTCCTTGAGATTCAGGTCCTCTTGCCCATATCTTTTAATAAAAGCCTCCGTTTTTCCCCGCCTGTGAACCCCTCTGCCCAGCACAGCCGTATTGCCGTGGTTGAAGGGCCCCGGGGAGCAGAGCAGCACCAGCTCCCGGCACTGCTCCGCGCCGGGGTCGATACCCAGTCGCTGTCTCTAGTAATTGGACTCCTCGTAGAGACAGGCGAAGCTGTGGGCTCGAAACTGCACTTGCACCTTCTCCTAGGATTTTTTTTTTGGCTCCAAATCTACCCGCCTGGTGCCATCAGGTATTTTTGCGGAGGCTGATGACGGGGAGAGGGCAGTGCGTGTTGCACCCTTGCAACCCCCCTTATAATTATTCAGTCACACCAGAAAATGATGTTTTCTTCATTTGCAGGTGAAGATTCAAGGCTTTATTTTGTACAATGGCTTTTTCCTAGTGTATTTTGCCCCATTCCCGTGGTGCTTTGCTTGGCAGAGAAGCCAGTGCTGCCTGGGCTAGCAGCCCCCACCTTCTTGCTGCTCCAAAAGGCAGTCAGCTCTAGAGAAAGCAAATGGGAGGGTGGATTTTATTTTATACCATTTTAATAAAGCGACAGGGAAGGAGTTGGATGCCTGATGACACATAGCAAAATCCAAACAAGCTTGAAGCTGTCCCTCCGCTCTGGCCTCGATTTCACATTTGTTTCTATACACGACTGAGCGCCAAAGCATCAGCGAAGGCTTAGAAAAGCCCTTTCAAAAAAAACACAAAAAAAGTGGTTCAAAAGTGGTGGAGAGAGATCAAGCACCCAGTTTCTTCTTGCTGGAGAGCCAGAGGCACTCGTGGATGGGTTCGATCCCTGCTCCGGAGGAGAGATTTCCACCTTCCGGATCCGTGCTGCCTCCTGTATGCCTTCCCCACTCCAGCACTTCCCTGAGGATTGTGTCTAAATGGGATTTAAACTGCCCCATCCTTATCGCAGACTAGTGACAGCTGACCGAAGCCTAAGGCTTATTCTTTCTCGCTCTTGAAAAAACATGTATACATATATATCTCTCTCTCCTTTTTTCCAGCTGCTGTAGCATCGACTTTATCGTCTCCCATTTGCGCTTTCTCATCCTTCCAGGGTTTTTGCATCACTTGGCGAAGGGTATGCATGCTTTAAAACACTGCAGCGGGCGTTGCAACCCGGTTAGCAGGAATAAACCTTGCAGGTATTGCCGCTGGATTTAGCCCAGGGCTTTGCAGGGGAGGATTTAGCAGTCCCAGGGTCAGGGCGCAGCCGCCCTGAAGTTGTATACGAGTGCTTGGAGGGGACACATATTTCTTGCTATATAAGAGATTATATCCGAACAGTGGGATACAGCCTATAAAAGGAAAAACCCTTGACTTGCCCCATGCAGTACTTACCCAGCTGTAAAAGAAATCCTTCTCTTTTCTTCTCTCTGCTGGTAATTAAAATCACCAGCTTTGTGTTTCAAAGCCTGTCCTCGGGAAGGCTCAGGCTGTGCCCTGCGAGGGATCGGGGTGACAGGGAATTTTGGCATGCTCAAATATCAGAGCGATGCTTCGTACGCTTATCCTTACACCCAGACAAAAGCCCTGGCAGCTTCATTCCTTCTCCAGCCCCTTCCCTTTGCAACGCTCTCACCCACAGAGGGTGGGTAAGCGTGTTTAAATCCCCTTAACGTGATAAAACTGGGGTGCAGGACCTGAATTAGTGTTCCCAGCATTTTTCGGTAGGAGCTTTGGGTTTATTTTGGCAGCACCATTTCCAGAATGAACCTTCTCAGTCTACGTGGGGGAAAAAGAAAAAGCCTTTTCTGATTGTCAGAGCCATCACTGGAGCACGAAATGCAGAAACAGATAGGGATCCCCGCTAAGACCAGACCGGGGGCATCGCCTTGCTGAGTGCCTCTGCCCTCGCCTCCCCGCGCAGCATCCCGGAGCTTCTGCGTCGCCCGAACTGAGCGAGCGGAGGCAACCTGCTTTCCGGGGGGGGAAAAGCAATTGCAAGGATTTCGCTCTGTTTCGGGGCGTATCATCCCCTCCCAAACACCAGGGTTAGCGGCTTCGGCTCTTGCCGCTCCTGTCACAGCCGTGAGCGGTGACCGGCTATTTCTCAGCCGGCGTTAAATCTCGCGGCCAGAGAGCTGGGCTCGTGGCTGGGTGCCTGGGTGCTTCCCTGGGTGGTGGCTTCACACACACACACACACACACACACACACACACACACCCTGCACCCCCCCCCGTGCAAATCACCCCCCTCCTCTGCCCCACAGCAGCCCCCCGGCCCCTTCTCAGCCGAGGTAACTACAGACACAGGTATAGATGGTATGGATATGGATGATACGGACATGGACACGGACATGGATAGGGATATGCATGATAAGGATATAGATACAGATTTTATGGATATGGATGATACGGATATGCATATATATATAGGTATAGCTATAGATTATATGGATATAGATATAGATTATATGGATGTAGGTATTGATTATATGGATATGGATGGGGATACAGATTATATGGATGTGGATACAGATTATATGGATGTGGATGTGAATTATGTGGATGTAGCTACAGATGCAGATACAGATACAGATCTAGATGATATGGATATGGATATGAATGATATGGATATGGATATAGATGATAAGAATATAGATATTGATATCAATATAGATGAAATGGATATGGATATGAATAGGCCTATTGCCATAGATGTTATTGATATGAATATGAATGTGGATATGGATATAGATATGGATATAGATATAGATACAGACAGGCATAGGTATAGGTATAGGTAAAGATAAAGATAAAGGTAGAAGATATGTCTATATACAGATAAAGATAACGATATAGACATAGACATAGACATAAATATAGACATAGATATAGACACAGACATAGATACAGATACAGATATAGATATAGATATAGATACAGATATAGATATAGATATAGATATAGATCCGGACATGATGCTATGAGAAAAGTAAGTTATTTTGGGGCATTAGCACAGAGTTTGGGCCACTCAGACCCTGCTCAGTGCTACGTGAGGAAAAAAACATCACCCGCAAGCTGAGAGGTAAAGAGGCAGGGAGAGAAGTTGGGCCGTCCCACTTGAAGCTCCTGCAAAAGCCCCCGCTGGGACAAAAAGCATTTGTTACATTAATCGGCGCTGGAGATAGCGCCAAACAAATGAAAGTTATTAAAGGAAGGGAGATGGATGGAGCTCAAGGCATCCGTTTATTTTGCCAGCGCCAAATTCGTTTCCAGAAAAAGCCCTTATCAATTCCCAGGGAATAGTTTGCCCTGTCAGTGCTGAGCGGGTGTTAATGTTCTTTACGGCTCCGTTAGAGCTGGTGCAGTGACACCAATCTAAATAAGGGAGGAAGGAAGGCTTAATCAGCCTGTCACTGACCAGTTATTAACATTTTAGAACAAGGGCATTAAAGGAGAAAATTCTGAGAGGTCAATTTGTACTTCAGGAGAGAAGCCAAAAAATAAGGAGGAAAAACTAGGAGGAGAAAAGCGACGTCCTCCAGCCAGCGGTCACGGTGACGGCCACGAGACCGGGGTGGATTCGCTTGCCATCGGGGTACCCAAAAAAATGCAAAGGGTCCGAGATGGTGATGGACGGGCACGGGACCCTGCGGAAAGGTGTTTCCCCTCGGTGAGGGTCTCCAGCTGAAGTCAAGCTTTCCACCCGTGTCCTTGGCAGCGGTGTCCCCCCCTCCCCGCACTCACTTGCAGTCTCCGCACCCCAGAGGCGGCTGCAATTCAGCGGGGCCGCGTGCGATTGCTCTGCAAAGCCCTGTGGGATGAAAGCTGTGTGCTTAGATATGGTTTATCCCTTCCAACCCCTGATGATAATCCGGGATTAGTCCTTCTAGTATATGATTACGTTTTGCCCACTCTCTTTGAAACGACACCGTTCTGGCCCTTTTCCCCGCAGCTTGTCCCACCAACCCTCAGGAAAACTGTTTGCCAGGCTCTGATTAAAGCCTGCTTGCAGCAAAGTCCCACCAGGATCCCAAATGACTTGACGTGCGTGTCCCTCACGGTCTGTCCCTCACGAACCTCCTCTCTGCCCCTCGCCCCGCTGCAGAGCTCAGCATCCTCCAGCCTCGAAACACTCATCACCTCTAACGTCCCCATAGGGACCACGCAGGGACCAGGCACGGAAGCACATATATTCATCTCCCATAATAAATAAGCGGCTTTGCCTGCGACGGTGGCTTCTGGCCATCGCTCCCCCAGGCAGCTGGATCTATAGAGAAACATCAGCCAGGCTCCGTTCGGGAGCACAGTATCAGCCGGGAAGCCGGCACCGCTGCTCCTCATTAGGTTTATTCGCTATATGTGTTGCTGGGTCATTAAAGGAGCTGTGTGATAGCTGTCTGGCTGTTTGCAGGAGCAGCGGAGCAGCAGGAGAGACAGCAGCCGTCCCTCAAATCATTTCTCCAGGGGGAATGAAAAGAGAGAGGAATAAAAAATTTAAAAAATAAAATAAAATCTGCAGCGGAGGAGTCAGGAGGGCCAACTTTTCTAGTGTTTTTTTTGTTTTTTTTTTTTTAAGAGAGGAGATTTGTTTTGTCTTGTTTTCAAGCTGATTATTCACAGGTAATCTGACGGCGAGGTGTCTGGACTCTGGAAGGGCTTGGGATGCTCTTTAGGATGGCACTGCCTCTGGTGGTTAATGCAGGTCCTGCCAAAATAAACACGGGAAGGGACTCTTTGCTGGGGTTGAGTGCTTTGAGATGTAGTATTTGCACCGCGGAGCTGCCGTCAGCCCCCAGTTCTGTTACGTAGGCCCATTGCTTGTCCGGGACAGACCTTCATCGATGTGATTTGGGGGGGTCCAAAAGGCAAAAGGATGCACCCCGGGCCAGGCTGCGAATCAGAAATACTCACCATGTTCTGGCCTCTGGGATAGCAGCTTGTCCTCCTCATTTATCCTGCTTTTCTGCCTCCCAGATGGGGTACACACAGCTAGGATCCCCCTCAACTCCTGCCGTGAGTTTTTACTCTATGGCTCATGCCATTTTGCCAGCAGATATCCCTCCTTTCCCCCTCTCTCCTTATCCCAAATGCCCCGAAAAGAAAGGCAAAAAGAAGCAGCAAGTCCCAGGGTGGATCGAGCTACCTTTGCAGACCTGCCGCTAGCACCCAGGTCTCTGATGATCCCCAGCCAGCATCCATTACCCCCTGCAGACACAGTAATTATTGCCCAGGCCGTAATAACTGACTCAGCACCACTAATAAATGAAAAAAAAAAAAAGCCCTTACATCTGGGGATGTGCAAAGAAGAGCGGTTAATTGTGATGGATTTTTCTGCTGCGAAGGCGGCTGCAGAATCTAACCCCTCTGGTCCAGGGCTTGGCATAGCCCTGATATCCCCGGCCGGGGTTTGGGGACCAAATGAGGATGCTAAGTCTATAGCAATTCATTGGAGGAGGGGAAAAAGTAACGCTGAGGCTCCAGTCCTGGTCCTCGCTTCTCTGATGGCCCCTCTTGCAAGATCTGAATGCTTGAAAGATGGTTTTAATACCCGGTGTGCCGCAGGGATATTTGTTTGGCGACAGCTTGTGTTAAAGTCAACCAGCCCGAATCCACCCGATAAATAAACCGATGCCGAAAGTTGGGCTCACCACAATGCGCTTGGGAGGGGAGCGGGGGAGACGGATGGATTTTATTATTGCCATTATGGCAATTATTATTAATTATTATTTATTGGGCAAATGGAAGGAAAAGCAATTCTTTCTCCTGGTCCAAAGGCCCAATTGCCAGGGCTGGCTCGCAATGACAGAGCGCCGTGAAGCAGCACAATAACGGCAAATTATAAATCATCGCCTTTTGTTTCCAATTGAACGCTGCGAGTCAGGGACTTACCCTCCGTCGCCTTCCCATAAATGGGGTGACGTGCAGAAGGAAAACAGACAGCCATCACTGACCTCAAACCCATCGGAGATGGCGGGGCCACATGCTCCCGTGATGCCCTGACTGCCCCCCAACCTGCGTGGGGCAGAGGAGCTGGGGTTGCCTGCGATGAGCCAACCCGAACAGCAAAACAAAGTGTTGAATTTGGCTTCCCTTTCCTCATTAGAGCTGATTACACTAATTGACATGTTTGTTTGGGGTTGGATATATTCTGTCGTCCCTTTTTTTTTTTTTTTCAACTTTTTTATTTTTTGGAGCTAGAACAACATGGTTGTGGCCAACCGGTTGTAAGAGCGGGTGCTTTCCAGGGGAGATCCCACATCTACAGGGACTGGCCACCTTCTCCTGCAAAGCGGGGCTGGGAGGAGCAGAGCCCTTTATACCAAAGGCACCTCGTCCTTGCGCCTTTTCGGCACGCTACTTCTTTTGCGAAGTGCCCCAAGCCTGTTTTAAAAGGATTAGCTACCTCCTAGTGATTCAGCCGTGGCTTTCCATAAGAAAATTTGCTTGCATGCCCCAGTTTCTCCCAAGGAATCGCAGGTCTTGCTCGCACCCCGTTATTAGATTTGGTTAATCTCTATAAAGCAGAGATGTAGGGATGCTGGAAGCCAGGGAAATATGGGATATGGTACCCAGAGCAGGCCAGAGATGCTTCTCCCATCCCTTGGACGCAGGCTCCTCTAGGATGGAGCACCTTAGCCAATGCACAGCTGCCGAGTAGCTCAGGTTTTCAGCCGCTGCGGCAGCGAGACACTAGCATTCACACACTTTAGTGCCTTAAAACTAAAATAAATGATCCCCTTGGATAAAACAGGGCCACGGCTGTGAAGTTCATTTCAAAGCTATCGCTGTCGGGAGCGTCGAACTACCCCCAGCCTGCTGGGGCGCATCGGGGAGAGCCACATTACCTCCTCAATCAGCATTAAATTCCCGATCAGCCTGGCTGATTTTTTAAGATCTCCCATCTAAAGGTCGAGCAAGCCATCTCCTGTGGAGGCAGAGAGAGGGAACAGCAGGGAGTTCCTGATGCTGGCCGAGCCCAGGGACCGCAAGGAGCAAGCAAAACCCTGAGGCAACCCCAAACCCAACAAATCTGGAGTTTTCTCAAGAAAACAAAATCTCTCTGAAAAGAGGGTGATGCTGAGCAACAGGAACATGGCACTGTCCAGAGCAAAAAGCCTTTGTTAAGTGGAATCTCTTTTCTGCGTATCTTACAGGTGAATTTTTAGGGAAAATAGGGCTTATTTTGATCCAAAAGCCAAAACTTGAAACCATTCAGTAGAAAAGAAGCGGGAGCACAGCCCTGCTTCAGCCAGACTCATCCCTCCCTCTGCCTTCCTCCTTCTCCTCCCCTGGGAGCATCCCGCTTCCAGCCCCACATCCCCTTTCCCTGCATCGGGTACCCAAAAGGCAACCAGACCCCCAATAACCACGGCACACAGCAAACCAGCCACCAACCTGCCGCCCTCTTCCCTCGTCCCCTCAATCGCCGTTAAAAAAACCACAGCAATTCATTTCAGCATTCCTGTTTCTACCAGGCGGACGTGCGATAACGCGCCTGGCCCGTTAGCAGATTAGTTATATTGTGCCGCGAGGCACCCTGAGAAACCATCAATGAGGCACTTACAGAATTAGGACCCGGCATTTAATCGCTTTGCTGGTGGCTGAGTGTTATTAAATTCCCCTGAGTTCAGCAACTTTGTAGCCCGGCTCATTTTTTTTTTTTTTTTTTTCCTTTCTCTCTGCAAGGCTCAGAGCGAAGCTCGGAGCTTTATTTGGGGTGATCGAACCCAACGTTTCTTCCTATGCTTCATCCGTACTCCATCCCTGTGCTCCGAAGGAAGGCCAAGACTGGGCAGCTTCATTTAGAAACCAGCGGGGAAAAAAAAAAACGGAGCAAGAGCACAAACTAGAAGAATATTAATATTTAATCACAGCAGGCCAGAGGTTGCCGAGGCAATCGCTGTTAAATGTTATTGAAACAAAGCATTCATATTCCCACTGTAGGGGTAGTTTAGAAGAGCTGCCTTTCTCCGGTCTGCGCTCAAGACTGGTGCCACAAGTAAATCTTCCTGTTAGGACTTTTCCCCATGGAGGGGAGGGAAGGGATCCCCAGATAAAAGGGGGGTTCAAAGCTGCTTTGTGCAGAAGCCCTTTCTCTCTGCATCAAGGATGGCTTGGAGGACACCTGGATTTCCAGCAAGAAGCACCAAATATGCTGGCGAAAAAGGGACAGCCCCATACCTTGAGGACTCTGCATGTTAGAGGATATACATTTATATACCTGGCTGTCACAGTGGGTTAGTACATGCTGGAGATGTACAGAAGCGGAGCGCACAGCCCTCTTGCTGGCCTTGTCCATCTCTTGATGAACCAAGGAAGGTTTTCTCCATCCAACTGTCCTGCCAGATACTCCCTCCACCTTCTCTCTTCGCTGTCTCCCTATTCAATATAAGATCATATTAAAAAAAACACAACAAAAAAAGAATGAAGTGGTCCATGGCTCTGCTGGTGTCTCACTCCTCCACTGATTTTTGGTGGCAACCTGCCCACGCTTCCTGAACCTTGGGCGTTAGAAAGCCCCAAGGAGACGTTTTGGAAGGAGCTTCAAGGGTTGGCATCGTATCTCAAAACCACACTGCTTTAAATCCTGCAAGGGGTTAAGCCTCGGGCAGCAGCTCCTCGCCACCTGGTTTGACATGTCATTAGCAGATTTGATATCTCACTTTCGTCAAAGCGGGATTTCTTCCCTGAGAATTAATTTTCATTTTTTGCCCGCACACAAATCATTAGCCCGGCTCTCCAAATGAAGTGCTAACGTTTCCTGTCACCTTCTGCTCCTCGATCCCTGCAATTCCTTAAAGCTGCTGCAATCAAGACCATGAAAAGCTAATCAATTAAGCCCCAATGTATCAAGAGCTCATGAGTCACTGTGAAGAACCCAACACATCATTACCGAGCTTGTGAAATTTCTGCCTAAAGAGCAGATGTGTGGAAAGCAAAAGCATACTGTGGCCCAAGGTCCTTTTTCTTCACCGCTACCTTCACCTCGGTGCTCCTGGCTGTGTTCATCTCTAACTTCTCAAGTGCTTCATGACCAGGAGAGGACACTTGTCTTCTCGCTGTTGGCAAAGGGAGATACTAGGTGGAGGCTGGACCTTCCGTTATAGACATGCTGAGATGCTGGTTATGCCCCAGATGATTTCATCATCCCTATGTGTTTGGGTTTTTTTCCTTTGGAAAATCACTTTGTAGAGGACTGAAGAGGGTTTTTTCCCCCCTTTTTTGACTGAGACCCCCAGGATCCTACAAAACACACCCCCACGCCAAAAAATCTCCCCTCCAAACAGCTCTGCTCCAAGCTGCCAGCCTCAGCCAACCCTTCCCCTAAAGTTAAACCCAAGCATCTGCATCAAAACACAAAATACAGAGCTTGCCTGCCCTCAGATTTTAGAACAGAACAGTTGTCTCCATGGAAACCCACACTTCTGATTTTTTTCCTTTTTTTCCCTTTTTTTTTTTTCAGTTCAGAAACCAGAGCATCAAGGCATGGAGCAATCCAAGGGGTGAGGTAAGAGCGTCCATTTTAGGTACCGGCATTGCAGGAGGGATGCATCTCATTTTTCTGGAGAAGAGCTGTTTGTATGGGATATACCTCTAAGGTTTTTCCAAGCAGAAGACCTCAGTTTGGTTAAAGAGAAGGCTTTTTCCGTAACATATTGGGTGTGGGCTCCCAGAACATGAATCATGGCTGGGCAGTCCTATGTCAGCCTGGTGCATGCCTGAAATCCAGCTCTGTGCCTCCAGACTGACTCCATTCAGGCTTTTTGCTCCAATTGCCTTAAAGAGAGGCCAGCTTCATTGCTGAGGGTGAATATCATGAACCTGATGAAGGTTCCTTCATGCCCTCAGAGCTGCTCTTAAGGCAAATCTCCCCATGGACTTGGGCAGATTTGAAAACATCGTGCCCACAGGAATGAAGACAAGATTCCACCTTCCCCAAAATTTTCAGTTTCCAGAGCTAAATAGCTTTCCAAAGGGCAAAATCCAAATTTCACATCCAAACCACCTCAGATACCGGAGCAAGGTGCTGACAATAAACTGCGGCTGGTCTCACTCAGCACCCTCCGATACCAGCGCCCTTTCTCAAGGTCGTTCATCTCATCCAGTATCTCACATCTTCCTCCAAGCATTTGGCACTGGCTGTCTCTTGGGCAAAGGCTACCAGATTTTCATCTGGTCATGAAAAGTAGGGGTTTTAGTAGTAAACATGCTCATGATGATGGGTGAAAATTGGAGTTATCGCTTCTGCGCATCCTCCAGGTCATTATTAAGGATGCTCCAGTGCCTGGCATCTTTTGAGGCCTTATCTGGTGCTCTCAGAAATTTCTTTCCATAGCTCCAGAAATTTCTTTCCATAGCACATACGAGATGCTTTCTCCTACCCTCAGGAACCTGTTTTTCAGGCATGCCATCTCACCCGCATACGACTTTTAATATACGTACACACACGTGTCTGGCTTCTAAAGCCCGTGTTGCTTTGTAGGATAAAAGCTGCTGTATATTAATGCCATTATCAATAGGTCTTGAATATTGCTGGACCTCCTAATTACGCCTGACGACATGCTGAATGACAGAAGTGAAGTTTAAGGTCAACCACGGAAAAAATTAGCAGCCGCTTCTGCCTCTTAAGGGGATAGATGGAAACCACAAAATGGGTCTAAACTTTTCGCCAGGCAGCCCGACCTCTCTGCGCTGTGCTTGGGCCGGAGCTTCACGGCTCTGCTCCGCCTTGCACAAAATGTTCTGGAGCGAGACTCCTCATTTCTCTGATTTAAGAAGTTTGCCGTGGCCCTTTCCTGGCAAGTAATATTTACAGGTGAAAATGCAGGGTGATATTTAGAGGTAAGTGGTATTTATAAGTACATATGCAGGGAAATGTTTACAGGCAAGATACTCATGGGTAATTACAGATCAATACTTCAAAGCAGAGTAAATAGAGAGGTAAAGGACCTTTGCTGGTATGTTACAAATAAATATTTAGATATAACAGATGCACGTAAGTACATGTAGGCTATATGGAAGAGATAAAGATTAGAATTTAGATGGAGCCCTTTTATAGGGAGGCGAGGCTGTACCATTAGCAGCACATCCATAACTCAGCAACATAAGAGCATCCGAGCAATACTATCAGATCAGCCCCACGGTCCATCAAACCTGGCGTCGAGTTTCCAAAAGCAGCTCCTAGCAGAGATCTAAGTAAAGAAGCGAAGGTCAGAGAAATCTTTTTTTTTTTTTTCTGTTTAAGGAGCCCTGATGCCTCCCCATCCCACCGCCCCTGCACAAAACCTGGGACCAGAGCCGCGTTACGCCTTTGCAGCTCCCTCCGACTCGCCGCGTCCACATCTCCCTCGCCAGTCGCGCAGCGGCTCGTGTTTGACAAAGTTCAGCCAAGCAACGAGCAGCCTGGAAGGCCCTGAGATCCCCTAGAAATCCCCGTCCAATTTATCAAGTCAAAAATTCAGCCGGGTGGGAGCTAACTGGGATGAAGCTCTGATCAAGGCAAGAGATTACGGCGGAGCTGGTTACACAAATCACAGCTCTGACTCGGGGAGGGGGAACGGCAGGGTGAAAGGGAGTTTTTCCAGAGCTGGGTATTGCTGGAGATAAGAGCCTGTTGTTGGTAAATAAAAATGCTGGGGAATCGCATGTCTGATCAGTGTCCGCTCCCATCAGGCTTGCAGAAGCTGGCAGCATTATTTCCAGGCTTTTCACCGAGAATACTAAGGGCATTTGGAAAGGCAAGAACAAAGCTACAACTTTATTTGAGAGCAAAACAAAAGCAAACAAATGCATACCCAGAAGACCGAGCGTTGAAAGAGAGCGATAGACTATTCAGCCACCATCTGAAGCGGCTCTTGGACAGCTCATGACTGTTAAAAAGTTTCCCGAGGAGCAAATGCTTTTGTTTGTTTGTTTGTTTGTTTGCAGGGAGGAAAAAAAGTGAAAGGATTGCTGATGCCTTTAGTAGTAAATGAAGACAAATATCCCCCGGCCGTGAAGATTGCTGGAACGGGAAAAACCCTAGTCGCATCATTTTGGAAAGTGTCTGAGTGATGCTTTCGGGGTCCTCAGGCTTATTTTCCAAAGATGAACTCTTGCACCCCAAATCCCAAGGGGACCCGACACAAGCTGCAGCTCTCGGCATCGCGGGTTGGGTACCGGCCTGTGTCCCTTCGAGATACGCCGCTTCTTGCTCCAAAGATGTCAAAAGCCTCAGAGATCCCTGATGGTTCCACATCCTTTGTATTTTGGAAAAAAAAATGCAGTTTCTCACTTAACTTTGGTCTGTCTCTGCCTTCAAACTATTTGTTCCCATTCTGCCTTTCTCTGAGGGCTTAAAGAGTCCTTCAGTATCTGGTGTTTTCTCCCTGTGAAGCTACTTAGACATGGTAATCAAGTCACCTCTCTGTCTCCTTTTTAATAAATTAAGCAGATGGAGCACTTTAAAGAATTTTTTTGCCAGCCCTTGAATTATTTTTCGTGGCTCTTTCTCAGCCCTGGCTTTCCATCGGCGGTGCTTTACCAGCAGAGCTCAACGAGGGCACAGCCGCCACCTCTCCCCATCCCCATCCCGCTGGTGTCCGCTCCCCGAGTATCAGGGTTGGAAAGTTGTGATCAGCCTCAGTGAGGTTTTATAGTTTCAAACCTCTCGCCAGTCAGATACTTCAGACAATCCAGCTCATTAAAGGAAAAGAAAGACTTTGAATTTACTGCCTCCACCAATGTATAAAGCCCTTGGCTTCCCGACGGCTGCTGCCCAACCGGCATTATAACGTAAAAGCCTTTTTCTTTTTTTTATAAGCAAGAGATAATAATTAAAGATTGGATTATGAGCTAGCCCGGCGTCACATAAAAGACACAACTTTATCGTATTACACAGCATCAAAATTAATTAGAAGCGCGTTAATCTCTAATCTAGGAAAATATTGCAGGATCTCTGGCCTCGGTATAACATCCCCCATACGCTGACTGACAGCTTGCCCCTTTGAAAGTCTCCCCGCATCATCCCTGCAAAGAAACCTTTGCAAAACTCTGTGTAATCAATGTTGCTTTGATTAGTAAGAGCTTCCAGACGCTCTGGCAGACAGCTCCCACGATGCCTGCTGCGGATTGCCTTTGTGTGCGCAGCTCGGCGCTTTGAGAGAGTTGTTTTAACAGCGTGAGCGAGTCAGGTCCCACTCCCAGTCCGCTGGCAAATCATCACTTAAAACACTTAGGAGCGTGTATGAAGGTGCCTAAACGCGCATTGATCACTCAATGCCTTTGGGATTGGGGATGGAGAGAGGTGAGCAGGGTGGGAATGCGGGCGGGAGAGCCCAGGCTGGACACGAGGTGGATGCAGCCGAGATTTTTTCAACGGTTTGCTCCTTTCTGCTTTGCTTAACCAAGCCACAGGAGGGGTGAAGTGGCTTTGGTGCAGCACTGATGATGCTACCCACTTCATCCCATGTCGGTCGGGATGTGGGAACTCTGCTGAAGCTCCAGCCCTTGGGTTTATTTGATTTTCCAGACCCATCTCTTGGTCGCCGCCCTTCCCCATGAGATGCTGAGCGGGGGTCTCATCCATGAGTGAGACCTGCATCCCTCAAATCCCAGATGTGGGTCCATGTGCCTCCCCTCCAGGTGTGCTGAAGACGGATACGCTGACTGGGAGATGCCTGAGGACCACGGCGCTACCTGTATTTCATTTCGACAGGCAGTTATCGGAGCAGCATAGACATCCTGAAACAAGGCTTGAAGTGTCACACAGAGCAGCAAATCAAGGACAGCAGCATCACCATAATTTTAGCAACATTCTCCCTCATTTTTAAAGAAACCCCTTCATTTCAGGAGCCTGGGAAACTTTGCTTTGGGCACAGGAGGGCTTGGGGTTGGGGGGATTTCGACCTCTAAGGAGGAACCTGGACTGCAGTTGCTCTGAACGAAGCTGTCCGGCTGCAATAGCAGCTCCCAAAATTCCCCACGCCTTTGGGCAACATCACCTCTCCCCGTTTCAGGCTTCGAGCTTCGCTTACAAAGCTGAATTCCCTTTGGGATCATGATCTATAGGGTCCTGTATCATCAGCTGAATTCGGGACCCACCGACCAGTACTTATCTTTCTCCCAATAACCGGGAAGAAGCAAGGAAATGGTGGTTGCTCAACATCTTTCATGTAAGAAAGATAAGAAGCTTTGGGGTAATTGCCTTTTCTGACCCGATCCAAATATTTATGTTATTCAAGCGAAAAGGGGCTTGAGAGAAAACCAAAGGAGCCAACCTGGGAAGGTACAATCCCTGGGCGACGAGATGGGAGATGTTATTCAGCAAAGAGAAGTGCAAGGTAATGCGATGTGGGAAGACTGCTTAAACTATTCATGCACTGCAGTGGTTTCTGAATTAATTGTAGCCTGGCAGGAAAACACCCAGGCATCCTGCTGGATAACCTGATGGAAGGATCTGCTGTTAGCCAAGCAGCAATTAGGAGGGGAAACAAGTCATTAAGCTGCATTAAGACAGGGATGGAAGGTTTTAACGCTATGATATTGGTCAGCTGGGGAAATTTTGGGGGAGCTGACTCTTTCCCTGTTCATCTTTGGAACAACCTGCCCCAGGACACCCGGAGGACTGCGGTTCCCCATCATGCTGAGGTGGGATTGCCTGTGGTCTGAGGCAGACAGGCTCAGTGCCTGCCAAAAAATGAGGATAAATCTGAGGTCCTGCAGGCTCGTTGCTGCCATCGAGACAGATGAGGCTGCTCGGAGCCGGGCTCCAACGCGGCACATCAGCTCCTGTAACTTTATGGAGTCAGCGAGACTCCCTCCACCTCCCTGAGCTGAGGACAGGTACGGGAGATTGAAAAGACTTAAATTTGTGTCTGCAATTTGGGTATCGCATTTCTTAAACCACAGGGATCAATTTGTTATATCTCGGGGAGATCAGCGTGAACATACACACATAAATACATATGAGAACCTGCGCATGTAGATGGTTCCCCCTCCCTGCTTTAAAATATCCTGTCAGCCTCCTCTTGATCCTAATTGCTGCTACACATTGAGTTTATATCACAGACATAAATATATATTTATAATCTCCAGGACATCCTCCTTGCCAGCTGATAAATTCAAAGATGCACAGATCACCCTTTGGGTGTCACCTACTGTCACTTGACCTTTACGAAGGAATAAACTGCAGCCGTTTCTCCGCTTCATTTTGCACGTGCCGACGTTACGTCTCTGTAGTACTTGAGCACGTGGTAGGTTTTACCCACAGTTTATATCCTTCAGGGTGCCAGTGAGCGGGTGGGGAGCCAGTGAGCGGGGCTTAGTGGCGAGGTGCTGCTGGAAAAGCATTTTGAAGGGTGGGAGAAACACATGGAGAAGGATGGTACCGCTGCGCAGCATCCCTGGCAGCTCTCTCAAAGGGGGTTTGCAGGACTCGAGGTGAGAAAATCCCTCTTGATTCCCTCCAGCATCCCTCAGGGCAGTTATCCATCCCATCCCATCCCCTCCCATCCGATCCCCTCCTCTCCCCTCCCATCCCATCCCATCCCATCCCATCCCATCGCATCCCATCCTAATTCATAGATTCCTTCCTTACTCTCCTGCTTTCTAGATCCCTGATGACCCTTCTATCCTGCAAATGCTGCCCTGGGTGGAGAGGACTCTGATTTTCAGGAGGAAGAGGGCAGCAGCCGCTCATCCATCCCCCTCGATTCCTTGGAGCAGAGCAGGCGAGGATAGAGAAACCGGTGCATGAAGCAACGTGGTGTTTGCTGCAGCAGAAGGGCAGAAGCTGCAGGTCAGGGTCTCACCCAGCACAAATCAGCCCAGTTCGCAGCAGGATCCGTCCTCCCCTTCTCAGCTGTGTCTTGGAAGAGATCAATAGCAGAGAAGCAGGAGGCCAGTTTACCAATACAGTCTGGATGCAAAAGCCAAAGGCGACCTAAATATTGACCGTGATGCTCACGAAGCACTGAGAAACTGCAGCTTTACGGACCCCGGCGGCTGCGAAGTCCCAGCCCTCCCTGGCTGGAAAATGCAATAATTAGCGAGCTGGTGCACTCCAGTTCTGAATTTTGTTCTGTTTAATGAGCCTGTGTGTGCGTGTGCGAGCGTATTCACACGCCTCCCCCTCTAATTGCTCTTTAATCGCCCTGAATGCGGCACCAAGGCAGGCTTCAAAGCACGCCACTGGTCCGGGATGGGCTGGATTCGGTCCAGGATGAGCCGATGGGCAGCGGTGGAGCTGCAGCAGCTGGATCCAGTTTGGATGTAGACACATTTTGGGTCGCATCTACCTCTCCCAAGGCCCAAAGCAACACCTCGCCCTGCGTATTTGTCACTAAATCAATGTATCGGTTCAAACGGCAAAGCTCAAAAGTCAGCTAGCTCCGGTGCAAGCAGCTGTTTGAAGGAATCCACTTAATTTAAGGCCATTTTAAACTCATGGGTGTCTACCCAGCGAGAGGAGAGCTGCAGCCTTCCTCATGCTATGTCCCTGCTCCATCTCTGCTGTATTTTCTTCCCAACAACAACGGCAAACCAGATCTGGTGTGAATGGGGGTTAGCTCCCCGCAGAGCTTTCCCAGCTTCTGCCAGCTGGTGGTTTGGCCCGTGGTGGATTTAATAATCCCTTTTGTCCATCGGGTTTTATGACTAATTATTATTACAAAAAAAACCACACACAAGTTATAAAATGCAGCTGAATGAGAGTGATTTGATTTGCGACCCTTTTCGATGGGTATTTAGTTAATTTTTTATGGCCCCTCCTTAAAAGACAAAATCCCCAGAGGAAGGGGGAAAAGTGTTTAAAACACAACTAAATAAGGTCTCTGTTGAAGATGACAGCTTCGAAAGAGGGCAAAGAGCCGCGGGAGCCATCTGCCCAGCAGCCGCCTGCCTTGCCACTAGCCCCCACAACTCCTTTGCCGGCCGTAAGAGATCTCAGAGAAAAGCTGAGCTTAATTAAGGCCATCCTACCAGCCCTAAATATTGTTTCCCCCCTTGCACAGATGTTTTCTCCATCATTTACTCCTTGCTTCATCCCTGAGTCCAGCAGAAAGCGACGTAAAGCTCCTCTCTAGCTTACGTACATGCAACGGGCGCTGCAGCCTTTTGAGGCTACGCTGGGATAAAAGTGCCGAAGGCAAGAGACGATGCCCTGGCTGCTCCAGCAATTTTCTCGCCACCCTCTCAAAGTCCGTTTTGGGTTTTACAACTGCCAAACTGCATCTTTTGGAATAAGGATCGAGCCTCCGTGCTAACGTCGGAAGGCGGGGAGGGCAAGGGATGGGGATGTCCAACACGTAGGTGATGCAGGAAGGTAGGGACAAACAGGGGTTTGCAGAGCTGCTCCCACGGAGGAAAACCTCTTGTTGGGTTCTGGTGACTTCTTCAGGGGGAAAAAAAAAGAAAAAAAGAGAGAGCAATGAAAAAAAATTGCGGTTTGCATCTGCTCAGGAGAGATGGGTTTGTCCTTATTGGCTGCGCTCGTTAAAGATCCTGGTGAGGGGAGAAATCCCGACATGAGTGACTGGCAACTCAGATGATGGAAGAGTGAAAGGAAAAGGTGTTTTTTTTCCCTCTCCCCTGCTGAAGACAGCAGGAATTGGGGGAGGATTGACTTAGCACTATCCATCAGGAGAAGGCTTTCCATCAAAAAGTGAGCAAGAAAAATAGCACCTGGGAAAAAGCAAGAAGCGGCGCAGGGCGACCTTCGCTCGCACGGCCGGAGCTGTGCCCTAGGCAAGGCAAGGGGGGAAGGCAATAAGAAATTAAACGTTATAAAAAGAGATGAAATGGGGTGGGGGGGAGGTGGAATAAAAGAGAACCCCCCCGGAGCGTTTTGGGAAGAGAGATGTTCTTCATGTGGGATGAAAGGCAGGGGATGTCAGAGCTGCGGCGGAGGGGGGGGCCGGGCTGTGAACGGAGGGGATGTGTCTCGCTCAGTGGCTCTTTGAAGATTTGTCTGATCGCTGAGAGTTTGGAAAATGATGCTGTCAGCTCGGTGGGTCTGCTTTGGCCCCGGGAACAAGCGTCTTGGGGGATTGCAATGGAAATATCCTCATTTTAGCTCAAGGCTGGGGCCCGGCTGCCCGGTGGCAGAGAAAGCCTTAAATGGAGGGGGGTCCAACCACCTATTTTTCAAAAATCCCAGCTCAGATGCCCCGCAAAGGATGGAGCTGGAACGGTTTGGGGTGAGAAAAGCTGCAGCACAGCAGAAACTACTGCAAAGAGCTGACACGGCCCAGCGGGGACGGAAAGGCAGATTTTTCCTGGCATCCCAGAGGAGACCTTGCGGAATTTGTTGCAAGCCAGGAAAGCATAGAAAAGTTGATGGAGTGAGGCTGAATTTGAAGGCAAGGATATGCCCTGCAAGGACAATGAGATTTGTTACCAACCCTTTCCATCGCTCTCCTATTTTGTTCCGTGCTTTCTCTGGTTTCATCAGTCCCTGGTACGAATTGGCTTTGCTACCACCCCGTTGCACGGCGGGGAAGACCCTCAGCGGGTCCCCTGGAAGGACACAGCTCAACCGCATCCAGCCCCACCATTTCACCTCTTTTGGGTCCCATCATAATTCTCACAAAACCAGCCACGGCATTTGCATTATGCAAATTTGGCATATGCAGATCAGCCCTTCCGAAAATAATATGCAATCAGGCAATTAGCAACTGCCTTGTCTTTAACTCACAGGTAGTCTCAATTCCTGCGACTCTTAATTTTGGATTGCCCAGCTCCGCAACCTTAATAATGTCATTTTAACTCCCTGATAGCCATTTTAAGATGGATTTTCTCTTTATTTCCCCGCCCCAAGCCCTCTCTGCCACCCACCGGTTGCCTCTCCCTCCGCTCGCCGGCGGAGGGGAGGATGACAGAGGGATGCTTTTCTCACAGCAGATAGTACAGCCATAAATTTCACTTATATCCAGTAAAACACAGGCATCCAATTAAACCCATAATCCTATAAACCTGCCAGCAATCAACCACACTTTTAAAAATCAAGACCGACAGGTACTTTAAATCAATACATCCAGGTAACAACTTGCAGTTTGTAGGATCTTCTGACACTGCATCTTTTGCAGCTCCATCACTGAAAGAACAAATATTCCAGGTTGCGGGTTGTTTTTATGGCTTTTTTTCCCCCCTTTTAGCTTCACCAGAGGAGATTCCTGAGCGGTGAGTGATGATCGGGGATTGGGATTGAGGGGAATCGGGAGGCGTTTGGGTCTGTTGTAAATATTCACAGGCAAAGCCCGATAGAGCATCGCATCCCGTGTTATAAGGCATCACTGCTCCTTGGCTTCTTTCCCTTGGAGACGTCGGGGGGAACCAATGGTTTGGGATAGATTGTTATTATCCAGATTTTCTTCCAGAGGGAAAAAAAAGAGGTTTTAATTTATGACCCGCTTTCCGATAACAGCTAAAGGCTCTGCCAAATTCGGAAACCTTTTCTATCGGGCGCGGTACAAAGCGGTTGGCAACAGGAAAGGACAGGGCAGGTGATTGATGCTAAGGAGCATCATTGCCACTCATCACCCCACCGGCAGCACCGGGAAGAGAGGAGTCGCCAGTTTTGTGGCCATTCATCAGGTCACCGGAGATAAATTGCTGGCTTTCTTCCCTGTTTTCGGGGAGATTTCACCCCGAAGAAGTCCAGCTTGCTGCCTCCTGATGGTGGTGCCTCCTTGGGGCTCTGCGGACCCACGGCTGCTTCCGAGGAGCACGGGAAAATGAAAAAGGAAAAGGTTTTAGTAATATCCAGGCATTCGGGCTGCCACGGTTCAGCAAACCCAGAGGGCTGAGGAACACAGCCCCAGCGTTCATCTCCCACCCCATTCACAGGTCCCAGCTTTTAGGGAAAAAAATGTATTTGTGGGTGAGACAATGCATCGAGTGCCTCTTTGGCTCGGTCTCTATACCATGGACCTTGAACTTGCTCAAAAGAGCTTGGAAATGATGTTTTCACCTTCCTTTCCGAGGTTGCCTCGGCGAGGCTGGCAGGCAGCGTAATTCCCGTATTCTGCCTGCCTATGGCTATGTTATATTATGCGTCGTTCAGTGTTAAAAATGGTTAGTTTTGCCAGATAGGAATCACAGAGGTCGGGAAAATGAGAGTCAGATGGACTTTTACACCTCGCACGCTCCCGGGAGCTCTGCCTGAGCCAGCTCAAAACCCCACTGAAGCCACGAACAAGCTTTCCAACACCACCGACATCTTTGCTGGGAGCTTAAATGCCACACATGCAGCGGCAGGGAAGTATTTTAAGCATATTTAGGAGCTCTTTAAACAGTTTTATTGGGGCTATTTCGTTTGTATCCCTTCACCTGTAAAACCAGGTACTTCCATCATCAGACACCAAATGCAATAAACGTGGCGGTAGTGATAAAAAAATCTTTTAGGCTGACCTGGAATAGCTTTTCTAGACCTCAGAAAGGGGATGTTCAGACTTGCAGCTTGCCAGGAGAAAGCTGCTTAACCATACGAGGAACCAGCACATGCCCCAGCCCAATGGATGGCACGCTCCCTTTTTTTTTCAGTCCTTTCCAGCAATAAACTGTAAGCTTGAAATTAATGACCACTTCATGGAGAGAAAACGTAGCCATTGACCTGGGACTGAATTTCAGCCATTTGAGGCAAAGCATTTGCTGCTGTTCAAATGTTCATTTTCGGGAGTCGCAGAACACAACCTTGATCTTCAGAATACAAAATGTTTCTAATGCCATCAAGCATCCCTCATCCTCAAAAGTTCACTTTGTGAGGGATGTCCAACATGTTTTCACTAATTTAATACCAAAAGGCAGCCAAAGAAATCTCCGGTGCAAATTTCCCACGTGGCTACAGCTCCAAAATATTATTGAGTCGGTGGACTAACGATCCAAGTGACACCCAAGTCGAGGATCCCAGGATCTGCATCCCAAGACCCGTGACCTCAGCATCTCTCTGGTTATAGAAAAAGCCATTTTCTCTTTTCACAGGTTATTGGTACCTGGTCAAAGCATCAGCCCAGTGCAGAGTGTGTGGGAAATTATTCTCCTATTCATCCCAGGTCCCAGTTGAGCCAGTGGCAGAAACCCACCTCCCATACACCCCTATAAAATACCGTATTCACGATAGGCATCACGAAGAGGATCCACTTCATCTGGTGTGTTTAATCAACTGCAGACCTGGAGTTAAGGGGAAAAAATATAAATCCGTCATTTAAGGAGTCCTGTTTCCTCTCCTGGCTAATAGGATTATTCAGAAATGTTTTAAATCAAAATCCCAAAGCTTGTTGTTGGTTTTTAAATGAGGCTGAGCCTTTCTGCTGCGGCTTTTTTTTTTGATCTTTCCGCTGAGTGTTGCCTCCAAGTCAGAGTTCCAAACCTCTTCAGGGGTTGCTTGGAAAAAGTGGGGGTTTGGGGTCAGAAAAATCACTGATTTTCAATCTCAGCACCCAGGGCTGCATGGAAAGCGTCTCGTGGCCTGGAGAGGCGGTTTTAGCGCAGCAGGTTGTGGTGACAATACTGAGCTGCTCCCATCGGTCCCAGGGGATGCACCTGGTAAAAAGCAAGGATGCTGAAAAATCAGCAGGAGTGCAAAAAAAAGGCCCAGAAATAACCCGAGGGCCAGGGAAAACGCCTTACAGTGGGAGACTTAAAGAGCTTCGTCTCTTTATCTTATCAAGAAGAAGAATGAGAGTGACTTGATTACAGCACACAAGCACCTACTCAGGGAGAAAACACCGGGCACGGCAAAACCTCTTTAATCCATCAGCCAAAGGCACGACAAGAAGCCAAATCCATTCAAATTAAAAATTAGGCACTGGTTTTTGTGGGGTTGGGGATTTTTTTTTTTCCATCAGCGTGAACAGTTAACCATTAAAACAAACCACCAGCAAAACGGTGCATCCCGCTCCAGTGCCGCAGCCGCCGGTCCAGGCTCGGTGAGGATCAGCCAAGGCAGAATATTGGGGTTTATCGCACCGGATTTGGGGGTGCTGTGCTACAGCGGCTGGGACCCGCATCCTCTGCAAGGCAGAGGAGGGCTGCGGATATTTCCAAGCCCTGCCCAACTCCTCCACCCTCGGAGCCCTCTGCTAGCCGGCGAAGTTTGCCGCTTCCCAGCCCCTCACTCTCGTCGCAGCCCGCAGATGCATCTGATCCACACTGCAGATAATGATAGAAAATTACAGTGTAATAAGATAATGGGATTTATTTATAGAATTTGCTTTCCAATCACGCCCACATGATATATGTATCCACAGGCGCGCGCGCACGCACACACACACATACACACAGCGCTTTCTACGTATATATATTCACATAAGTGGTTGGCTTTGTGGAAGCAAAATGCCACCTGGGGGATGTCGAGATGTTCCCGAGTGGTTCAACACCAGTGAGAAGGGTGCTGGCACATCACAAATAGTCCCCTCATCATCATAACAATGACACTATATTTCCATGACACTTTTATCTCAAAGCACTTGAAAAAATAAAAGCGGGGGGGGGGGGGGGGGGGGGCGGAAAAAAACAAAAAAGAAATGTAAACTGCTACACAAACCCCAGTGTACGAGGAGATGGGAATTGAAATGCAATGACAGACTTAACCGGAGACAAATCCCGTCTCCAATAGAAACAAGCCAAGGGAAATTTAAGGAGGCAGCACGTAATTAGCTGGGGATGGTCAGCACAGCAGGACTCTTAATGAGCTTTCTCCCCGCAGGGCCGTGTTAGGTTTAAGAATACTGAGGTGCGGCAGGTCAGTGGGTCTCCAAATCCCAAACCAGCGTGAAGAAGCCCAGCAAGTGCAAACTGAAGGTGATGAAGCACCGCAATAAGTGAATTGAGGGTGCGGTGGCTGTTCCACCTCTTGCTGGAGTCCCAGCTGGGTTTTCCAACCCATGGCAATGCTGGGTTTTACCGCTCGAACATCATCATCATGGGGCTGTTAAAGCTTTGGGATTCATGGCCTTGGAGGGTTCATCCTTCTGCCATGACGCCACCGGGTTTTATTATCTCTTTCTTAATTCCTACAGCAATCTGCGTCCCAAAATCCAGCTATGGGCTGGGGACAGAAGCTGTTAATCAAAAGGTGAGTGGGCCAATTGCCCCCTGCAAAACAATCCTGTACCCTAACGAAGCATCAGCCACGGACGTGGGGATGTTCGCGGGCGAAATGACAGCAGAGTTGCTGAATCTCCACATCTTCGGGTTGCTGCTGCTCTGAGCATCCCTATCACGCCGCTCACCAAGCAGCCAGCCTGCTGCCAGGGGCCACCAACAGCCAGGGGCCACCTGGTACCAGCTTTTTGGGTGAAACACCAACTTTTTGGCTAGAAAAGACATTTTCAGCACCTGAGGAATTATCAGCAAACGCGTTTTTCCCGTACGCTAAGACATCTGTGTACCACGACGGGATTATACCTGCCCGTCCGTGGTGTCTGATTAACCAGGGGCAGGCACAGGGGACAGGCGGCGGGTGAGCATCCCTGCTCAGCATCCCAGCCCATGCCTTAAACCCGGCTGCGCCGGGCACGGGGAGGAGATGGCAAGCATCTCTCTCCTCGTCTGCAGCGAGGTGCAATTATTTTCCGAGGGCTGCTGAGAATCTCCACCGAGCCGGCTTCTCTGGGGAAGATCAAAGCGAACCTCTGATCAGGAGAGCCGAGCAAGATCCCTTCATGGTATGGGAGAACGCGGAGGAGAGAAAAAAATACAAAGAAAAGGGGGATGGCTGGGAGCAAGGGGAAGTTTTCCATTATTGGGGCTGGATAAGCCCTAAACAAACCCTGCTGTTTCTCACCTTTATGTCTCACCTTTAATGACTCCATCACGGCATGACCAGGCTTTCACAGCCCACCAAGGAGCCGCTTTATGCTGATGGCTTTGGGTGGGCAACGTAGGGCTGGCCATACCCTGCCGAGCTCAGGCACCCCTTTGTCCTCCAGCACCCGTAGCCCATCTCAGCTCGGCTCTGCCGATGGGGCAACCGAGGCTCCGAGGGCTTTTTTTGGAAATGCAAAGGACCGAGAGGACTCAGATCATCTTTTATAGATGCTGTTGCCTCCGGCAGAAAAGCCGAAGCAAACTCCAGCGCTTCGCTCCTCCTTTGATTTCGGCACTTTTAACCAGAGAGGAGAGAAAGACCCCCACACCGGACCCCAACCCTGCAGGCGCCGGAGCTGAGGTGAACGTTCGAGGATGCCCCACCATCACATTCCCTCCTGCCAACCACCCAGCAGCAAAAAACTCATCAACGACACCAATTTGAGGGCTTTTTCCAGGCTGCGGGGAAGGGAGGGGAGAAGGTGCAGGACTGGCAGAGGTTCCCTCTCCCTTAAAATTTAGTTGTGCTCTATATTCAAATGGCAGTTTAATGAGCCTTTCCCTATTTCCAGCAACTTTATCACATCATTAAAGCGTAGAAATGAATAATACATCTAGCGGTTGGATTAAGCTGAACTCCAGACCTGATGCAGCTTCAAACGGAGGAGGGAAGAGAGGCGGCTGGAGCATGGGGTGCTGGGTGGGGGTGGTAGCCGTGCCGGGGAGAGGACGGAGTTATTTTGGCTCTGATGTGCCAAACAGCACGCGGGGGTATCTCTGGTCCTTCCCAGCAAGCCAAACTCCTGCCACTATAACTCAGTGATGAACAGGAGATGCACTTACCCAAAGCATCCCTCCTCCCTTCCTCTCTGGCCTGCAGAAATAAAGGAATAAATTTAGTTTTTTAAATTGTTTTAATACTATTTTTAATTATCGCTTCCAGCAAGTTCACCCTCAGACACTGTGCAGTCAGTAAGGGGCTGAGCCAAGACCAGGACCAGGCTCCACGCGTGCCTCTGTCCCCAGCCCGGCTCCATCTCTTCCCGTCCTTAAAAATGAAGCGAATTGGGTAAAAAAGGCCTGACCCAGGTCACATCACACCTCTACCGAGCGCCGCGTCAAGCCTTGGCCGAATTATCCCACCGCCAAAGAGGAGCGTTCATCGCATCTGCACGGATGGATGGGCAGATGAAGGGTTTGCTGCTTTTGGAGGCAGGATCTGTGCCCTAGGCACCCAGGGGTGTCCTGCACCCCAAGGTGGCCTCAACAGGGGCTCAGCACCCCAAGGAAAGAAAACAACCTCATTTACTAAAATGAAAGTTCATTTAAAACAGGAGGAGAAGGCAAAAAAAGAAAGCAAGAGGCCAAAACAAACCATCTTTGGTTCAGGCTGTGACCGTATTCTCCCCAAGGGAAAAATAAGCAATTAATGCTGGAAAGATTCACAGATTTTGTTGTTTGGGGCTTTTTGATGAATAAATTGTACTCATCAAAACTGGTCTTTATGGGTTTTTTTTTTTCCCCATTGTTTGTGGGCACTGATTTATTTTTCTCTTATTCTTTCTGATTGTTATATTTCGGATGGTGCTTACTGATGTGAAAAAAGCCATCTTGTATTGCTGATAAGTCTGGAGATAACTGCAGAGGTCAAGGAACAGATGGGGAAAGAGAAGAGAGGAGGGAAAAAAAGTTTCAGCATCTCCAGCTCCATCCTCACTCCCCGCCAAACCCGCAGAAAAATAGCATTGAGTGGCCCAGAATGGTTAATGAGATGGATTTCCCCCCGGGCCAGACCAGAGGAAGAAAGGAAGGAAACAATTTAACTGTATTTCCTCGTTATCTGATCGCAGTCATTTTAATTTGTGCTGTCTTTGAGGCTTCTCCTTTTTTTTTTTTTTTTTTTGTGTGTGTGTGTTCATCTTCTCCTGTCGTGTGTGTGTTCAGCTGAGTAATGGATGACATTGCAAGAAAATGGGAGGTTTTTCTCGTCTGGCCCAATAACCACTTCCAAGGTCACACGTGACGGAGGGAGACGGTGCTTTCAAGGTGAGGCAGAAAGGAGGAGAGAAACCCTTCTCTTATCAAATCTTAATAAAATAAATTTGCCGTCGTATTCCCGTCGTGAGCCAAGAACAGCCTCATCCTTTCCCATTTTTTTACCCTGCCAACAATGGTGAAGCTGGTCCTAAGCAACCACCCAAGGGAACTGAAAAAGTAATTGCTCGGTAAGAGAGATCACTCTTTAAGGAAAGGTTGAAGAGAATTGAAGAGAATGAAGAAAAAAATCGGACACCCAGGCATGCAAGGGGCATACAGGGCGGCCAAGAAATAGCTGAACCCAGAAGCAGTGACTCCCTAAAGCTGGAGGAAGGCTCCTTACTTGGTTTGAGGGGGTTTTTTCATGGCATTTCAAAGAAGAAATTTGGTAAAATGGCTATTAATTATGCCTGCCTTTGTTCGAGCAATTTTGGGCCATTTCACTTACGGGAGAGCCCAGACGGAACCTCAATGAGGTCAAAGCAAAGGAAAGCAAAGCAAAGCCACCTTAAGCTTAATTGTAAAAGCAGTTTGATGCTCTGAATTTGGCCTCTGGAGCTGCATTTAGTTGCAAGAGCAAGGGAGAGGTCTCTGCATCCTAAACCATTCGGGGAAGCAGAAATAAGGACGCTAACAAACCTTTCGGTCGCGGAAACAACGCGATGGCAGGAGCTGCCCAGGAGGAATCGCAGCCCGCGAAAGCCTCGCCGGCGTGAGGACAACATTACGGTGCCAATCTAGAGTGAAACGGAGCCCTGCAGCTCTAATTAAAAGGGCTGCTGTAGCTAATGATCTGCCCAGTGCTAATTAACTTCAAAACGTGGGGGCTCAGTACGCTTTCCGCTCTGCTGCTGGGTTTGCTGTTGTTCGTGCATGCAAGTGCCTTCTCCGGGCTCCTCCTCGGGTCGGCATTTTTCCCGAGCAGGGATAACTAAATCTTAGCAAACCTCTCAGATCAGTCCTCCTCCTTCTCCTCTCTCTTTTTTTTTTTTTTCCTTCCTTTTTTTTTCTTTTTTAATTTGCCCAATTCTGGTTCCAAGTCTCAGAAATTGGTGACTTATAATAGAAGTGTCTTCTCAGCTGTATTTATAGCATCGCACCAGTGTGATGTTCGCATAAAGTTCAGGTAGCATAGTAACTTAAATTTAGCTCAGGCAGGCAGCGAAGATGCAGCCGTGTCCTTCAGGAGCGGATTTTGCCCGCTTTTGCCCCAAGCTGCCTACGGATCTGTGCACTGAACCTCCCACGTGCTGCTTTGATTTTGGATGTGGGATGGGATATAGTTTTTGCATCCCGGCTTTGTGTTGAAAATCTGGCTTCCACACTGGTGTCAGGCGGAGAAACCATCAGCTTTAAATGCCAGGTTTGGGCTTTTTTTTCATTTGATTGCCTGTCATAGGTGAGAGGCTATTGCACAAGGGAGAAAAAGGTTTCCCAACCCAAAAACCTGACCTGTGGGGTCTTCATCCTACCAGTCTGATCCCATCCCATCGCCTCTTCCTGAAATACAGTATTACGGAAGCGTGACTGGCAGCCAGCCTTTGCCATCTGCTCTGGCCCCTCATTATGGATTCACAACAAACATATGTGACAATTAGATCCGTAAAAACATCTCGTGGATCATATGCGATTGAAATGCGGGCATATGCTCTCTGCCCAATAAATCCCACGTCTGAGCTGGGTTTGCTCCTGAAGAAGACACCGAGGAAGAGGGAGGGATGGGATGTTCTCCTCACCTATGCTCGTGCATCAGAGGGAAGGTTTGGAAGAGAAAGCCTGCTCTGCTAGAGGAGAAGGGAAATAAATGATGGTGAGTGAGGATGCTTGGAGGTACCTTAGGCTTTACAAGGGGCTGAACCCTTTCGGTGGCTAAATCCCTAAGGCCAAAAAACACAGACTGGGCTTGATCAGCCAAAAACCGCACGGAGGCTCGTCTCAGATGAGCGCCCCGAGGTTTGCACAAGGTCTCTGCGTCTCCTCCGTTGAAGAAGCACCTCTGTGCAAGCGCCGCTGGTTGCATGAGTGACTGATTACGATGATAACTGCTCTCAGTAGCCGTAATTGAATTGCTGCTCGAAAAGGAGTGGCTCAGAGGGAGGACGGCCGGAATAATAGTTACCGACTCCTCAGCAGCCCCCGTAGACAGGCAGCGTTGGTGCCGGGAGCACTGCTGCTTCATTGGTGGGACATGCCCAAGGAGCAGAGCATCAGCCTGGGTGGCTGGAGCTCCTTGTCGCTTCAAACCCCTTGCAAGCCACCAGAAAATGATCATGGATGAGGCAAAAATCATCCTCAGAGCTTGGAAAGCCACCTATCAATTCTCCAAGCTCCATCTGCTCTTCAGCCTTTGGAAGAAGTCACTCCCTGTCGTCTCACGATGCTCAATAAATTGCTGAGACCTGGAGAAATCCACTTTTCCCCCGTATTTCTTCTGCCAGACCTACTCCTGCTCTCTGCAAAATTAAAAGCTCTCCTTACCTCCTCCTTTGCCTTCTCTCTAAGAAGTAGGAAGGGGAGAGACCCCCACAGTGCAGGTAGCAGCATGCCCGTAAACAGCCCCTCGTGTTTCCCCAAATTGCCGTTTCATTGCTATCACCTGGCTTTGTTGTAGCAATAAATTGGGTGTGCGGCGTCTGCACATCAGCTTCTTCCAAGCGCTTTGAGGAAGGAGGCTTCTGATACCTTTTTTTTTTTTAATTCCCTTCTGCCCCAGAAAAGGGATGTGCTGCGAGGTTGCCACGCCAGAGGAAAGCCATGCTGCGGCGCTGGAAGGCTTTGGATAGTTAGTTTTCATTTAAAAGTTGAAATCATCACATCCCTGGAAGATGTTGCTGGGGCGAATCCAAAACAGAGCCTTTCTGGGGATTCTGGTTGTCAGCAGCTCACTGGAAGGAGAAACGGCTGCTCCAGCCAGGCTGGAGAAACGCTGGAAATCCCAAGCCGACGGGTAAATACATAGGGACATTGGTATTTCAGGAAGAGATTGCCTTCTTTCCTGAAGATGAAAACATGGAAGAATGAATACAACGGGTCATCCGCAATCTCAATCTCTATGGAAATAGACACAAGGTGAGTTTTAATTTAATGAAGGCGCAAAGCTTAAGGATGAAAATAAAAGGGAAGCCTTGAAAAAAGCCCCTGAAAGGTTGGGAGGCATCAGCAGGGAGCTGGGATGGTTGGGGACTGCTGCAAGGGAAGCATTGGGCTCTTACTAGGTGTGAGGGGTGTACAGGGATTTGCAATTTCAGGCTTGCCACTGATGCTGTGAAGAGCCTCCGTGGAGGAAAAAAGAAGATGCCTTAATGTAAGCGCCCTCCGCTTGCCTCTGACCCAGCCCAGATTTATCCACGCGCCAAACTAAGCACATTAGCCATCCCGCAAAGAATATTTAGAAATATTTGGAAGATGCCAGAAGATGGGTGGAGGATGCATTTCGGGTTGAGGGAACGGGGAGTCTGTCAAGATGGACCCAGAGGGCGGTTTTGAATAGCATTGCGTAGAAAGCAAGAGATGCTGACGGGAAACAAGGGGCATGAAGCATTGCCCTTCCCCGCTGCCCAAGACTTTTGGCAGGGCAGACCGCTGCACGTGAAGTGCAGAGATGATTTTGTTTTCACCCTGTATCGCTTTCCCTCCCAGCCCTCTCTGTGCTTGCCAGGGAGGGGGAAAAAAAGCACCTTTCGGGAAATCGCACCGTACGTCACGTCGCAGTGGCCAGGCAACGGCAGGGGGTAAGTAGAGCGATGGGCTTGGCGTTGCCGGTTGGGCAACGGAAGGTGAGAAGCAGCAGGAGTCATGTGGATGCTGCTCCCCAGACTCCCCCGATTAATGAAATAACCCAAACTGCTGGAAGCAAGTAACCCCGAGAAGCTTTTCCCACACACACGTTCTCCCCCGGGGCTTCATCCTCCTTCGTTGTCAGTTATTGAAACTTTCGATCACAACCCAGAGCTGATAGGTCGCCACTGAAAATCACCCGGGGCCACACATGGAGGAGGAAAATTCATCTTTTCAGCCAGAACTTGTTGAAACTACTTATTTGATTTTTCTTTTTTTCTTTTTGCTATCCCAATCTGGAAAAGAACCCCAAATATTTTTTTAAAAACTGGAAATAGTTTACTATTTAGGTTTCCTTACGAAAAATCAAGGATTTTTTTTTTCCAGAAAAGCTTGTCTTTTTTTCACTGTTGAATTAAGTCCTCTGCTGGAAAAAGTTTCGGTTCCCTGTGAAATGTGGGCATTAACACCATTATTTTTTCCCTATGAAAGGGGAAACTGAGGCAAGGGGATGTTTCTCCCTCGACTTTTGCAGAGGTTGAAGAGCCTGTGCTGTACCAAGAGCTGCATCTCCCCAGTACACGATGCTAAAGAGGTTTCAAAGCAACCCAAAATGCTCCTTTTCAGGGTATAACATCTGCGTAGCACCAAGAGGAGCCATGGATATATGAATTAAACACTGGACAATATTGTGCCCAACCAACTGCTCCTCCCTGGGCATCATGTGCCGAAATAAGGGCAAGGCTCCAAAAATGCTCTATATCTCCCCACAACCCCCCTTCCACCCCTCCTTTCCTCTCCCTTTCCCCATCCCTCACCCTCAGCAAATGCCACTGCTAAATATTACCCAAGGAAAAGGCTGAAGAAGTAAAAACAAAGTCACTGGACTTCGAGACAGATCATGGAAACAGAGGAGATAAATCCCGACAACACAGCCTGCACAGGGAGAAAAAGACAAATACTGAAATAAATACAAAAAGAAGACAAGTTTGGGCTACAGGGAGCGGGTGAGCCAGAGCGAGAGAGGAAATTGCACTAAAATAGACGAGGTTTCCTGGAGACAAAGGTAAAATTGGGGAAAGTGAGATCTAAACCGAAGGGGGATAAATCATGAGGGCAGCAACTTCTGAAAATTATCGGGAATGAAGCCTTCCCAGTAAGTGAGACATCCCCTGCAAGACGGAGCTGCTGCGAGCAACAAATAAAGCTATGGTGACAAAGACAAAGCTGGAGCGGGGTACTCAAATTTGTTGGGTGACCCTGACTTGTCCGCTTCTCCTCAAGGGGTTTCTGCAGCCACGTCCCCACGTGGTTTGGGCTTTAGGAAGCTCCTCCTGCTCAGCTTTAGCAATGCCTCCCCTAAAAAGCAAGCTTTGGTGGAGGAAAAACTATACAGGGAGCTGGTATTTTTGCACTGGGAGCTGCGTCTCCAAAACATCAGCAGCTCTTCATTTCCAAAAAAAAAAAACACCCCGTTTTTTTCAGGAAAAGTGTGCTCAGGCTGCAGTTGCCTTTTCTGGAGTCAGGTTCAACCATGCGGATGAAGCCAACCCTTTTGGCCAAAGGTTTTTAGCAGAATTATTTCTTTCTACAGCTTCTTCCCAAGAAAAAACCCAGTTGCTAAACTCCCCCCCAAAGCCACTAAATCCTCCACGGAGGGACCAGTGCTGGACCACGAGCGAGCGCTGCGGTGAGGCATCTCTTCAGCCCTGCGACTCCTGGGAAGACCAGCAGTATTTTTACCCTCAGACTCCTCTCTTCCTCCTTAGCTAGATGACACCACGCAGATAAATAACAGCAGTAATCCTAAATTGAGATCACAACATGCTTTACACTTCTGTGTTGCACTGCGAGCAAGGAAAACTCTCCCCAGGCTGTAGGAAGGCAGCATGGGATTATTTTTTTTTTCTTCATGCCAGGCAAAGCTGTGACATCAAGCCTACTGCTTGTTACAGGCTTTTTTTCCCCCCACATCTCCCCCACTTTGCTTTGGCAAGAAACTGAGTTTTCAGCTGGGAAGAGCGCGTGCCATGCCAAACACCCCCCCAAATTTCCACCAGGAATAGCAGAAATCTGCACACCAACACACAAAAACTTGGCAGCTCTGTTTTATGGGGGGGGGGGGGGGAGGTATTAAAAAGCCTATGGTTTCCGTAGAAAAAATATGCTGTTTTCCCACCAAAAATCAACCAACTATTTGCTCGTAAACCTATTGCAACGTCTTTACTCATTTGCAGCAGTTTGTGGCTGGCACGAGGCTCTCGGTGTGGTTGGTGGTGGAAGCATGGAAATTCATGGGATTTTGAAGGTGGATTTGAGGCTGATCTAGATGGGGACAGCAGGGTCCCCTTAGGTAGGGCTTGCTGTCCCCAGAGGCTTGGGGACAAGCTCATGGTTGGTGTGTCCCCCCTAGGCAGCATCGAGGCTGCCCAACACCGTGGTTTCCCAGACCCCCAAAGCTTTTCCCAGGGAATTTGCTCCGGAGCCAAGCGCGGAGGGGAAAATGCGTGAGCCAAAAGAAAGAGGAGACACAAAAGCTGGTGTCAAAGCTCAGCTCAGCTGACGTATCCATCCAGCAGGTCCCACTGATGTGCCCTCGTGTTTGCACATCCCACACCTGCTTCCTCGTGCC
This sequence comes from Gymnogyps californianus, assembly GCF_018139145.2. Taxonomy (NCBI): domain Eukaryota; kingdom Metazoa; phylum Chordata; class Aves; order Accipitriformes; family Cathartidae; genus Gymnogyps; species Gymnogyps californianus. Next base: position 7,331,004 of record NC_059495.1, read on the forward strand.
CGGCTTTTTATATGCCCGTATTCCCCCTGCGCTCGCTGCTCTCCCGGCCTTTCCCCTCTCTTCCTCTCTCTGATTTATGTAATTTGAAGTCCTGGTTGGGAGCTGATATTATGACACGTCCAGACTTCAAAATAAACCTTCCTCTTGATACCGGGTTATTTTATTGGGTGCATCAAGGCTGAAAACAACCTCATTCATCTTAAGAAATGTATTTTCCCATTTGCTGTATAAATACATACATGTTTCCTTGCATTATTCACCTAGGCACAGCAGATAGATGAGCAGCAACAACGGCACCACATTTTTATTTCTCATTCTGTAACAGAAAAGGCACCGGGGAGGTTTGTGGCAGGAGCTCGGCGGTGCGGAAAAATCAGCTGGGGCAAAGGGTGGGGAGAAAATTGAACGGAGAGGAGATATCCTACTCCCAGCCAAAGTCGTCCAGGGATGGGGAGGAGGTCTGGTCTTCAGGATCCTTGTCCACATCAGAGGGATGATCTGGAAAACACAGGTATTAGTGGTGGAGAAAAAGCCAAAGGACAGATGAAAAATAAGACAAGGAGGAAAAAAAAAATAGGCAAAGAAGAAAAGGGAGGGATGACAAGAGAGGGGAAAAAATGAATAATTGAAAGTCTGTAATAAACACAGTGTAGACACACAGAAAAAAATGCCTGTGTGAAAATGTAATTACTGGCTGTATCAATAACATCAGTGCACAAGACCGGCTGCACTGGGGTTATGACCAAAACAAGCCATAAGTCTTATGAATGCTCAATTCAGATGCGCCTTAGAAATCATCCGTGTTAAGGTCCAGGCATCTTAATTCCCCCACACCTCCGTGGTGATTTCATGAAATAATAAAGTGGAAACTCAGCCTTTCTTTACATCAGTTATGAGGCTCATACAGGACTCTGAACCCTAACGGGTTTTAGTCACAGTTCCACTGGTCCTGTAGAGACCAGGTTAGGGGAAAGGCGCCTATGGCCAACAGCCTATGCCAACAGCCCCCATGGCCAACAGCCCCCATGGCCAACAGCCCCAACAGCCACGAGTACCAATGGCCAACAGCCTCAATGGCCAACAGCCCCAACGGCCAACAGGCCAGGGTTTGCCAACACGGCCTGGGGACGCTCTTCGTCAGTACTGATGGAAGCTGATTTCAAGTCATGCCTCGCCCTCATGAAGCAGAAAGCGCACTAAAAGAGTTAAAAGCCCACTTGCCTTCCTTTTGAGTCCAAGATGACTTGAAGCCTACATCTGCTATTTTTAAATCACTGCTGGGGATATGTAGTGGATTTCTCTTAATTGGACATCAATGCTGACTGTAATGAGTCCAAAATAAGACTCCCTTTCTCTTCATTAACTTCCTGCATTAATTTGGAGTTTCATTTCACTGCACCAAGAATCCTCACTTACCAGCGGCTGCAGTGCTACAATGGGATACTGGTTTCTTAATCGCATCCTGAGTAATGGGATAGGAAAATCGAATTGTTTATCCCCGGAAACTTTGACCTGCACTGTGCCTCAGCCTTGTGCAGCCTGGCGGCCTCATTGGCCCTGCAAATTCATCATCTTCTGGGTAACTCAACCCAGCGTGCAGGTGTCCTGTGGTGGTCCCGCTTCATTTAGTAATTACCATTACTCATAGCCAGACTCAACTGGGAGCAAATCAGATCCAGGAGGGTGTCTGCGCTCCTCCACCCCGTCTCCTCGCACGCCATAACCTGTTGCAGTGCTGCTCCTTCCTCACACACCAGCCCTGCTTGTCCCCAGAAGTGCTGATAAACCCAACAGAGATGCAGATTTAGTGTTATCGGGAGATGCAGGGCATGTTTAGCAGGAACTTGAAGGATCATAGCAAGAGGCCTGGATGTAATCCAGGCTGCAGCGGATAAGGAACTGAAAAGCCGCTGCTGCTGCTTCTTCTTTTCCTTTTTCTTTTTTTTTTTTTTCTTTTTTTTTCACTGGTTCAAGATTGCAAAGAGGCTGAGAGAGAAGAAAGGGAAACACGGGGACCTAGTGATAACGGGTGATGGACGTGACGCCGTATCCTCACCGAGAATACCAGAGATTGTAAAGCATTGAGAAATCAAACTGACAAGTGGGAACACAGGCTCAGCATAAGAAACAGCGGCTTGTTCAGAGTTCCTGCAGGCCTGGAGAGCTTTTCGTTTCTCCTCACGATGGATTAAGTGGATGTTGGCGATAGATAATTTTGAACTCCTTCTGCAATGTGTTCTGGCTTGTCATATCCTCAGGGAGGCCTGGAGCGGGAGAGACAAGCATCCAGCATGACACTCGGAGACACGAAACTCCTCGAACAAGGCGAGGGGATTGGGAACAGCCATATCCTGCAAGGCTGGTGACACTTGGGAGCCTTTTTATACCTGGCCAGCCTCAATTGTGTCTTCCCTGGGGCTGTCAGGGATGGGTGAGGAATCACGTCATGATTTCTGCTGGGTTGGCTGCAGGAGAGGACGTTGGCTTTGGCCAACGAGCGGCTCAAAATTCAGTAGGTTCCCCAAGAACCCATGGGGATGTTAACCTCATTCAGTCTTGGAGGGTTGCAGCAATTTTTGGCAGGTTTGGGAAGAGAAGTAACCCTGAACCCCAAGTTGCTCAGCCCCCGGGAAGGAGCAGTAGGTTGCAATACAGCCAAAAAGTCCTCCCCCTCTGCTGCACTCACCTGGGCTCACCCTCTTTGCCTCAATTTCCCTCCCACCCCAAGTAAAAATCATTCCTACATCCTGAGGTAACAGAGTGGGGGAAGCTGAATTTCAGGAGGAGAAAAGAGAGGTAAATCCCAACATCAGCACAAAAAAAGAGGAAAAAACCTCCCAGCATCAGGCAGGTGCAATAGGCCCCTGGGGGAAAAACATCCTAACAACAAAAAATACAAAAATACAATCCTCCTTCCTAATTATTTTGCAGTTCCATGTGCGTGGCACCAGATCGGATCCAGTCCTTGCTTCCAAGGAAATTTTTTTTAGGCCTTTCATACCTCCCCCTTTCCCCGTATCGCTCTCCTCTGCACGGGCTGAGCCGCTTTCTGTTGTTGAGTGCAGCAGAAGGAGCTGCTCTGAAATGGCAGGGGATGCTCTGCGTGTAGACCAGAGCCGGAGGCTCCTTTGAAAATCCCCAGGGCAAAGGAGCGGGACCGAAAGAGGATGCCCTGGCTGAGCCGCCATCCGCTTAAAATCGGCCGAGAAATCTAGCGGCTTTGATGAAAAATGCTTTCCTTTGCCTTTGACGCTCCTGTCCAAACAGTGTTAGGTGTCGTGCTGATAGCACGGCTTTCACCTGAGGTAGCGACAAGAAAAAACATGCCCGGATAGATGTTCTGCCCTCTGCCGAGCTGGGAGTGATGATAGGGTACGCGGAAGTTTTAATTTATAGGTTCAAAGGCAGCGGATGCTGCAAAGTGTCTATAACCCGAATGAGAAATAAAGATTGCGACGTGGAAGCCCCATCAGCGTAAGCAGCAAGCGCTCACCCAGGCACGAGCTAAATATTCCTGGGCCAGAAAACCAGAGTCGTAGTGAAAATAAAAACATTTATAGAAAGTCCTCACTACGCACATCCATAGACACATACACAACTTCATGTCAAAACCCTTGGGATTTCAGAGCACCAACATTTTTGGGGTGTTTGAGCATATGTAATGAGCATATTTTTTGGATTTAGCTGTTTTCTGCCCATTTTCTCCACTGCTTGTAAGAAACTGGTTCAAACCCCATTAGGGTAGAGTTGAAATATCTTTGAATTTTGATTAATAATGAGCTCTCCATACGGGATGCATAATAATCCAATCCCTGCCTGTGCCACCCAGTCAGATATAGGTCAGCCTGCGATACCGGTCTCCAATAAACCCTTGAGCACTGGGAGAGATCCAGAAAGCTGAAAGAAAACGAACATTATGCCAATATGTAGGAAGGATAAACAAGATGACCTGTGTAATTACAGCCCTGTCGGCTTGACATTGATTTTGGGCAAAATAATGGCATGTCTGGTACGGGTCTTGTTTAATAAGGAATTAAAGGGAATAACATAAAGGATGCCAATCAACAAGGATTTATGGAAAAGAAATCTTGCCCAACTAAGTTGATATCTATTTTTGATGAGGTTATAAATTTGGGCTGATAAAGGTGACGCTGTCAGCGTAATGTACTCGGGCTCCTGCAAGGTTGGGTCCTGCGTGACATCTTGATTAAGAAACTGGGAGGGTAGGAAATCACCGTGGCAGAAATTAGATGGATTAAAAACTGGCTGCTTGACAAGTTTCAAAAGGCACCTCTTGAAGTGGGAATCAACAGGGTCTTCTGCTCCCCGCTGCCTGCAAGGGCCGGACTGCTGCTATTTGACATTTTTATCAACGACCTGGAAGAAAACATCACATCACCCCTGATAAAGTTTGCAGCTGACACAAAGATCAGGGGAATGGCACGGGAGGAAGAGGAAAGGGCATCGATACAAGATGCATCTTAATAAAGCCATTCGGCCAGCGCCGGAGAAGAAAGGCTCTTCCCTTGGCAGCGGGGATGGGAGATGGGGCTGATAGGCGGACGGACAAGATTTGGAGGATGAAATGCAATGCTTTTCAGGCTGAAAAGCGTCTTTTCAGGCTTCTGGTATGAAAAGGTAGAAACTCCAGGGTATTTTGGAGCAAACCCGTTTTGGTTCTCCCCTGGGTAAGCCATGCAACACCCATGCTCTGTGCGCACCAGGCCCATGCTGCTCTGCTCCCTTGACTTCAGCTCATTCCTCACCCATTTTGCAGGATTTCCAGGACTTGCAGCGCTTAGACGTTATTGCAAATCCCACAAGGCACCTGGCTGAACCTTCTAGCTTCGAACTATATTAAAAACGCGGCCTGAAGTGACTTGCCTGAGGCCAGGCACTGCGGGACTGATGCCGCTCAGCACATCTCCGCGTCGGGTGAGCTTTAGGCAACGCGCAGCCCGGCTCAGCGCTCCCTCCCTGCTCCCCAGCTCCCATCCCTTTTCCCAGGATTGTGTCTTTCCCCCCGCAAAAACCCTCTTGCAAGCCCCGCGCAGCCGCAGCCGCTGTGATTTTGAGGCTGCCTTCTGCGATTTCTCCCGATGCCAACCGCACATGACACTTCAGGGCTCTCCGTAGCGAGCACTTTATTGCTTCCAGAGCGGCTTTTTTCGACTCCTGCAATCCAATGCCCGAGAATAATGGACAGGCTTCAGCCGAGGGAATTTAATTCTGCTCCCACTCCTTTCAGATCAGAGCCTGTGTCAGCGGGTGCTCTTACAACAAGAGACTTTATTACAGCTTATCCAACACTTGGCAAGTCCTCAATCTGGAGAACTGGTTTGTACTACAGAGATTGCTGCTCCGCGTTGCATGCTAATAGAGATCTATAGCTGCGCCTTGTACCTATAGCGGAAGGGAAGGTTTTAAAGCCTTTGGTAGTGAAAAAGCACGCTGGAAAACTTTGTGGAGGTTTGGGGTCGGTTTGAATTGGAAGACCCGCACCAGGTACGGTGGTCTAGCTGGAATTAATGAGCTGAATAACTCCTTTTCACCCAGCTGTTTCCATCCATGAGAAAAAGAAAGAGGTGCTTGCACCAGAGATGTACGAAATTCCTCAGGGATGGCTTCTGGTCCCGGGTCCACGGAGCATCATCAGACACTGCACTGCACCCACATTCAGACACAAACCTCCCCCTCTTTTTTTTTTCCTTCTTTTTTTCTGGTACGAGCATTGCATTCACCTGCAGAAAAGCCCTGGGAGCCAATTGACCTGCAGAAAAATGACCCACCTAACAAAACAGCTTGCAGCAGCCCTCAGATCCAACCTCCCACACTTTTTTCCTCTAATATATAGTTTATATTTCCCTGCTGGGGCCAGGCAGAGGGGAATTTTTTCCTGGGCTCCTGCCTTGCCAAAATAGAGCATCTTCTCTTCCTCTGCCCTGAGCAAGCATCAACCTCCCTTTAACTTCAGTAAATGCTCCCCAGGCCCGGCCGGCAAGGTAACTTGAGGATGCATGGCTTGTCACTGCAGATGACACATGCCTCTCTCTCAGGATGTGGTATAATGAGCTTCTTCGTGGTCTCCCAAGGCAGAAATGTATTTATGGCACAGGGGGAGATTTATATAGTTTTTCTTTAAAATCTGTCAGCTAATAATAGCCGCGGCTGGGGCTGGGTTGTGCTGGGCTCGCACACAGGTATAAATCAGGGGTGCACTCTCAAGCCATGCCATCATCTTCTCCCATTTGGAGACCAAGGAGATAACGTCGTGTGCAAGTGTTTGCACCAAAGAGAGAAGGATAAGAAAATATTCCAGCTGGGTTACCAAGACGTGATATCTTATACATATCGCAGTGCTCCCCTTGTGCTTCCCTGCCAGGGCATCCAGCCCCAAACCACCCGGATCACTGGGACCTCCTTGCAGACCTGATATTGCTTCCCAAGGCAGGGATACCCCAGCAAGGAGAGGCTATCCGTGCTTACAGTGATTCATTTTTACCCTACCAAGTGACCTATATATCTTCGGCCTCAACCAGCTAGCGAAGTTGATAAAACACCTCCCGTTGTCCCCTGGCATCGCACAGCCTTGAATAGTACAAATGCCCTAAAGGCAATTTCTTTCAAACAAAATAGATGCTTTTTTTTGTGTGTGTCTGTGGGGGTCTGAATAAAATAGCTAACAGGTTCCAGAGGGATGTATCCTGTTAATTCCACTCATGATAAAGGTCTTTTAAAATGCCACGGTTGCCTGAAGCGTTGATGAGTTTCCAGGTTTGCTGATTTGCGGCCCGTGGGCCGGGCTCCCACTGGAGCCCATTAGATGGCCTATAGATAGGCAGCTGGATGCACAGACACCATATGCATATTTGCCAGTCGAAAGTTGAAAAGCATTACTAAGCAATCCCGTGCATTTCCCATCTCCTTCAACAAGGCCGAGGGAGGCGGGGGGGGGGGGACAGGATTCTGAAAATCACAGCAGATTAGCTCCTGGGTTTTTTCTCTTCATGCCAGGTTAATTGTTTTAGAGTGGAGCTCAAAGCACGATGCTGGCGAGGAGGAACAGGGGGATGAACAGGCTCGGCATGTTTCTTCATGTCATCACCTTGCTGTGATGCGTTTTGCACCCTCTTCTTGCCCTTCACCCATTGCACCCAAAAACTCATGCAACCCACACCGCCGGGGTTAATTTTTTATTCGCTGCCCGGTTCACGCCACATATTTGTGCAAGTCCATCTTGAGAGGTTCCCATCGTAATGTCAATCATGTCCACCTCATTTCTGCTCCGGGCTGCTTTATTTCTTCCTGCAAGGCCAGCTTGAGCTCAGTGGTGGGCTGTGTAATTCAATAGGCTTGCAGATCTGTCTCGGGTCAATTTTAATTCTATTTAAAGGACAGTCGATAGAGCCATCTCTGGGGTTTTCTGAGACGGAATTTCATATTGCGTTTAATATGCGTTGAATGCACCGGCCGGGGGAGAAAGCATTTCAGCATCGATGAGACATAAAGGATGGGACGGGCAGCGCTTTGCAACCTTTCTCCTTTGCTATTTTAGGTTTCGTGAGACCCTCATGAGCTGGCTCAGTAAGGGGCCAGGGAGGAGATGGCTCCCAGTGTGATTTTTTAGAAGCCCTCATGAGCCGCAGTGCAATGCCCTGCTCTCCTGGTGCTCATGGAGGCACAAATCGGCCCCTTCTTGAGCATCACCAGCCAAAAGCTCACCCTGATGCCAAATTTACACCACTGTGAACCTGTCCTTGGGGTCCAGGGGAGGTGACGTACAGCAAAACAGGAGATAACATAAAAAGCATGAGATCTGAGTACCGCTGCATGACCATTACAACCTGCTCTGCCTCCCTGTTTGTCATAAAATAGGGGGTAATGTCCCAGAGAAGAGCTGGATATTAATAAAGAAAGAGGGCTTTCAATGCTGCTGCTCATCGAAAACGTTCCCTTAAGTGCCAGACAAGATGTTCGAGCGCTAAGACAGTTTTTATGCAACTTAATAAAAGGGAAAAATGATATCACCGCTGGAAAAAACAAAATGCGTGCAGGGGAATTGGATTACATCGCTTTACACTCAGATCAATCCCGAGATCGCATTGCACAACCGAAGGGGGAGTTATCAGCGCTGCCTCCCACTGCTTATGCTAACACGCTTTGCTCAGGTATTTTTGGGGGGACAGACCCCATCATAAATATTTTCCCACTGGAGAAAGCAGGAAAAAACGCCAGACCCACCCAATAAACCTGCAGGAAAATTACCAGCAACGCATTTAATGAGCACCCAGATGACAAATGCGGGTCCATACTAAGGAACAAATCCACTCACCTCATATCAAGGCGATGGCAAACCAGGGGTTAAAACACCCCTCTGGCTTTTGCAGTGTGATGGGGGGGACCCCGCGGCCGCTATCACGTTTTTTGCGGCACGTCCCGGGGTTCGCTCCCATCGCGGGGAGCATCCAGCCGACTGCCGGGGCTCCGAATGGAATCGTCCGTCGCCTGCTGGAGATAATTAACGTATATCAGAGAGGAATTTAGCTGGAGTGGCTATTTCAGTAACATGCAGCGTTCTCCCCCAGTTTGGGTTTGTTTTCAAAATTGCACATAAAGTGCAACTGCGGCACATTTACTTTTCTATTATGCCTACGAAATTAAGTTAGATGGCCCTAATAATAGCATTGCCTTTAAAATAACGTTGTGTTTAAAGAACAAACTCTCCAATGTCGCCGGCACAGCATATTTGTCTTGTGCTTAATTTCCACTTGCTGTTGTATTATTAGACATTAACATGATAGTTTTGTTTAATCTCTGGCTCCGTCGCCCATGGCTGACTCCAAACCGATCGCTCGCCCCTGTTGATGAAAGTCCTAATTCATCCTTGTTAGTGCAATTAGGAGGGAATTGGATAACGGTGCCACTTCTCACAAAAGGTCTGGGAGAGGGTGAGTCTCTCCCCTGAGAGGTGAAGCCGGCAGCGAGCTCTTGGCTGCAGGAGGATTAGACGGCTCCTGGGAAGATGATGGGGACAAATGAATTGAGACTGTGCGAAGTTTTGAAGTGGGGTTTCATGGATTTTGTTGGTCTTTTCCCAGCACGGAGGTGGTAGGAGTCCATCCCTGAAACCCAGAGAAGGTCATCGTCATTTTGAGGTTGTTTTGAGCACACCTACACGAAGAACGAAAGAAATGTGAAAATAACAGGATTATTTTTTCCAAAAAATAAAAGTCCTCAAAAGCTTTCAGAAAAATGGCTGTGGTTGGTTGTTTTTTTTTTGCAGCGTTTGCTCTCCGTGGGCATCTTTCTCCCAACCATGAACATGAGCACAGAAACGAGATGAAATGCTCTTCAATCGCGGCACAGAAAATAATGTGTGTGTTTGTAGAGCTGTTCCCCCAGCCTCTGCACCTCCCGGCATGATCTCTTTATATCTCCTTTCAACCAAGCTTTTCTGGGTTCAGTTAACATCTCTGCACCCAGGACCACGTGCAGACCCAGGGATTGCTTTGGGTGTTGCTTCCCATCCCGGTCAACATGGGACCTGCAGCAAAGTCTACCCAAAAAACATGTGGGATCATCAAATCTTGGGAATTTGCTGCCCCTCTGCAAAAATTAGGCACACAGCCCCAAGTGTTTGGGATATCAACGCTATAAAACAGACTTTTTGTATAAAATGAGGGAATTCAGGGCAACTAAGGAGGAGTTATTGTGGCTCTCGCCCCACCTGGGTACTCGCCTTTCTGCATCTCAGAAAGTGAAGCAAGCTAAATGAGACAAAAGAGCTTTTATTGCTTAATGAAATCCCTTCCTCGTGGGTACAACTAGAAAAGGTATAAAGGCTTTCATACCAAAGGAGATTAAATAACTTGGGTTTCTTACCTTGGAAAAGAGGCGGCCAAAGGAGGATTTAATGGAGGTTTACAAACCGTGGATGGCGCAGAGAGGGGAAAATGGAAAACCTCATTTCTACAAGTGACTTAAGACCGAAGTGGCACTGGATAAAATTAGCAAGAGGCAGGTTTAAAGAAAACAGTTGGTTAAACTGTGGAACTCATTTCCAAAGGATTTTGTGGAAATCCAAATTATAGATGGGGTGAAAGCAAAGGATTAGACAAAGCCAGGGGAAATGATCCATTCCAGTATTAAATGCATAGGTGCAGATGCAGTTGTGGCAGGAGGAGTACTTGTTTAGGCGTATTTATAGGAGTACTTTATTCAGAATAGTTTGGTACGTACATTCTCCAACTTTTGTGCCATTGATTGCCATCCCTAAGGCCAGATCTGGTCCCTCCGACGAACCCACAGGGGAATATGGATCAATAGCCCACGGATCCGGAAAAAAAAATAAAATAAATTTGGATGATTAAACCCAGAGATGCCAGAGGCAGGAGCCAGATGATCTGAAAATGTTCAGGACTGTTAAGAGTGTCATGGTCCAAACATCCCTCTCCCCCAAAAATAGATATTTCCTGGTAGGGCTGGGGCATCTCCCAGTCTCCACACTGGCTACATTGCTTCTTTGTAAGCTTTGGGATTTTGGCACCATCCTTTTATTTTCATGGCTTGTACCATGCCCATCATGATGGCACCGAGTGCTGGGATACCTCCGCGGCCGGCCAAAAAAAGCAGCTGGTCCCCCATGGGATTTACAGATGCGCCCAGCTGCAGGAGGTAGCTGGTACCATTGACTCTCAATTCAGTTCTCCCCACAGCAAGCTGGGAAAATCGCAGTAGAAACAATAAAAATAGACTGGAATTTGCGTTGACACCCCCCTCCACTCCACTTGCAGCTATTCTCAAGCTTTTATATAAATCAGGGTTTATTCAGGTGGGCTTGTTACCCGTGCAGACAACGGCAACAATAATTCCGCAAACCCTCAGCTGTTCTTGACCTCCAAATACTGTTTTTTTGCTGGTGTTTTAGTCCTCTTCCAGGGAGAGGAAACAACGTGTGCTTTCAGCAGCCACAAATACGTCCCGCTCGGCTGCCCCGGAGGCGGCTGAAGAGCTTGGAGAAGCCACTCGTGGAGGAGAGGCCCTCGTGGCGCAATCGTGGCGGGGATGCAAAGCTTGCGAGAGCACTTCTGGCCAGCGAATGGTCGTCTCCAAGCAACCGTGTGGCGAAATCGCTCAGAAATAAAACCCTACGCTTGCCTTGCGGCAGGGGGTTAAAATTTCTAGCCCCGCTCACTCGGGATGCGCCCATGCTCCCGGCGCTGTGCCATCCACCACCCAAAAATGGGGCGGCTGCTGCTTGCCCCGGAGGGCTTGACACGTGTGCTGGACCTCAAAATGATGATTTTTTTGCTTCTTCTGAAACTCTCTCGGAGAGGAAGGGCAGAAGGCAACGCAAAATGAAGAGCAAAGAGCTGAAAATCCTGTTTTCACAGAGCAGAAATCTTTATTTCCCAGGGGGTTACCAACTAGCACGTAGCAGGGCTGGGGCAATTTTGTCACGAAGGGTTGTTGGGTCCAGATACTCCTTTTCTGGGGTGTTTTTTTAATTTTTCAGCAAGGCTTGCCTTGCACAGATGGCAGCGCACGTGGCGAAACATTAGCATGCAGCTCGGTTTTGATGGGCCTGGGGAAAATAGGCTTGGACAGTGAAGGGTGGAAGGGAAAGACTTGTGAATAAATGTCTTGTTGTCACAGTCCTATTAACCTCCTCTCAGTCTAATCCTGTCCTTAATTGACTTTATTCTGATTATATTCTCGATAGGCCTGTGTCAGGCTGGGAAGGTGGGGTAGGAGGTAGCGATGAGTGATGTGAAGGATACGGAGTGAGCCGGAGGAGAGCAAAACAGAGAGGAGCAGCAAGACACACGCACTCGTGTGCACGCGCGTCTGCTTTTCATAACAGCGAACGGAAGGAAAAGAAAGCGAAAACTTCCCGGAAAGGGTTAAAAAAAAGAGAAATCTCCGCCAAAACAAATCGCAAGCTACTGTTACAATAATTAATAGGCTTTAAACTGCCCGTTTAATACAGACGAAAATACTATCTGCAGGTAACGGGGAGATGAAGCTTGATACCTAATCAACTGTCCTCTTGGTAAAGCAACATCACCCCGTCTGTCTGCAATCAGCGGCGGAGCAGAGGCTGCGATTCCTTGAAGTGGCTCTCCGCGAGGGTTCGGTAATTGTCTCGGCGGAAAGTAAGAGTTCCCCCTAGTGCAGAGCGATAAATCAGGGATAATAATAACTCTTTCCAAAATAATCCTCAGGCAGAAACAAAATCCAGCGGAGAAGGTGGTACGGAGTCAAAACGTGGCACCTGGATCCGAGGGTTAGTTAGGTCTATAAATACACCGAGCCTTTCCTGTGCCTCTGCTGTTGCCATAATATATTGTTAGTAGTAGTACTCAGCTATAAGGCTTCAGATTTTTTTTAATCTATTTATTTCCTGACTCCTTCTCGCGCAGTGATGCTTCTCCCATCGTCACCCCTGAATCTCAGGGCTTGCACTGCTGGTGCTAAAACGCCGGTGCCTTGCTGCTTGCAAAGAGGATGGGGACACCCCGGGGCCGGCATCGGGGGGGGCTGCGAGCTCCTTTTGCAAAGAAGAGGCTCGACACAGCCCACTTCGAGGGGTCCTTGAGCTTCAGCGTCTTTTCCAGCAAAGCTAGGCTTAGAGCCAAAGACCCCGGGATGGGTTTGAGGTTTTGTCTCACCGCTGCAGCCCAGGGGCGACACGGGCTGAGCTGCGAGACGCCGTGAGAGCTGAGATTCGCAAATATAAACGCAGATTTGCAGAGCAGCATTTTACCCCAAACTCTGGGGGAGCAAACCTTCCCCGATGGCACCGTGCAGACGCAATGAGTCCCACCGGGCCTTTGGGTCGCACGTTCCACCCGCTCCTAGTTCCACCCACTATTTCCATCCACTGGAAGCAAAACCCCAGGAAACCCTACCTGTGGGCCAGCAAAATGTGGGGAATCTGTTAAGCCACCCAACACCTGGATAAGGAAAAGCCAGCAAGCATGAAAAAAAATCCACAAACTACACACTTTTTTTGTATTTACTTATTATTTGTTCTGATTTTTCTTCTTTTTTGGGGAAAAAAAAAAGAAGAAGGTGCATGTAGGGTTATTTGAATGTTTTGAAGCGATTCTATTTACTCAGGAGCTGATAGGATTGATTTACAGCAACGGGATGAATGCAGAGAAGGGAAAAAAGATAACGGAGCAGAGCGGCAGTGTTTGATTTCAGGGCTGGCTTTGCGGTGAATGTTAATGCCAGGAGCAACTTCAGGCCGTGGTCATCGGAGAATGAAGGGTTGGGAATTGGTTCACAGAAACTGGGATAAGGAGTGAGGGGGGAAAAGAAAAAAAGCACCTCGCTGTCCAAGAGACTTTTTGCGACAACGTCTTGGGGAAAAATAATCAAGTTTTAGTGGTTTACAGATTTCCTTCAAGGTGGTGGGGGGATCTTTTATATTTTTATCTTTTTATGCTTTTTCTTTAAGAAGCAATGGAGTAGAGGAAGAAAATATCAGAGAACTGAGTTTTTATTTGAAAAGAAACACAAACCAAAGGAAAACACAAACATTCAATTCAGAAGTTCTTCGTTTAATATGGTGAAAAGTTGCAGACAAGCCTAAACCGCTATTTTTTGGGCTAGTTTGCTTTCCAGAACACACATAGGGCATTTTCTGGGAACCAGATCTACTTGAGAAACTTCGATGGGGTCTCTAGATCTCAAACTTCCCATCCTGAGCTCTCAGGTTAGACCTCCCAGTATATAAACCAAAATTCCCAGCATCAACGTCTCTGCAATAGCAAACCTCACCCCAGTCCTACGCGTGTCCTCAGACTGCTCTGATCTGGAAACTCTCCTGCCGCCTTAAATCTTGTCTTCATGAAAATATATTATGACTTGCTATTTTGTGACCTTTAGGAAAGAAAAGAAAAAGGTAAAAACCTGCTGTCATGAGCAAGGCAAAGTGACACCCAGGAACCAGCGCAGGACACCGGCTTTGCCGCTCCTCTTACAGTGACGTTATTTCCTACGGAGGCTTATTTGGATTCCCAAGACCTCAAAACTCCCCAAATTTTCCCCAATTTCTGTATCAATCATTATTCAGCTGCAATATTCCAAACAGAAACCTCAAACTTCATTCTTCGTGCCTTTATTTACCTATTTTTCATTCTTCTGCGGAAAAAGCAATGCTTTCTTATTGGAGATGGTGGATTAAAGGGGATATGGCAGGGATATTGCTCGTGCCATCGTGTCCCCTCCGCCGCGGCCACGCGGTCCAGCTGCATTAGAGCATCAGCGTATCATTCTCCAAGCATGAAGCACACGACGTTTCGGGAGACCACATACCAAGCTGGGCACGCTGGAGCAAATGAGCAATTTGCAAACACCCGGGAGGCTGAAATTTGTTGGCTGCAAACGTACAAAACCCCCGAGTGGCACAGGCGGGGTGATTCATGAGGAGGTCCACGTTACGTGAGTCATCTGGGCAATATTCGCCGCCGGCTGGAAACGAAGCCAATGGAGTTGGCGTAGTTTATAAGGAAAAAATAAGTTGATGGCAGCACCAGGCGCTTTCTGCCGGCCAAGGTAAACGTGCATGAAGAGGGAAGAGAAACGCAAGCGCTGCAATGTGAGTGGGGACGTTATGCAGCCACTGCCATGGCCACAGCCATGCCGGGGGGGGACCTGGGGGTTTTGGGGTGCAAGGCAAGGGGTGCACAGCATAGCACGGGAAGGCTTTAGCACAGAGCTGCAGAGCATCTTCCTACTCGAAAGCATGAGGGATTTATAAGCCACCTCGCCGCAGGTGCTCTCTCTCTTTGAGGTCTCCTCCAGCAGCCGACATTAGGAGGAGCCATTTGGGGTGGTTAAACCCCAGCCCCAGGCTGATGGAGGTGCCTAACCCGGGTGGACGAATTCTCCCAAATTTGCCTTTGAACGCGTCGGGGTGCGCACCCGTGCGTGCAGGTCCCAGCCGCAGCCCCCCGCTTAGCCTTTTTTTTTTTTTTTTTTTTTTTGATGAGCCTTGGATTTTGAAAGCGGCTCCTCTTGGCAAGGGACTCGGCTGGCAGAGTCAAAGGAAGAAATGATCAAACCCAAAGGCTCCTACCTCTTGTCTCCTCCGCTCGGCCCCTTTTGCAGCGCTGCGGAGGAGCCCTGCTTTTAAACAAAAGCTAAACAGTGTCAGTGGGAGAGCAAAGCAGGATCTCTCTGAAATGCAAATGCCTTTTCAAGAGCAGCCAGCTTTGAAAACAGGGATCCTGCTGACTCATGTTTAGGAATTGGTGGAGAGAGCCTGCTCCTTTGCCCTATCCATCTCCTTCTCCTCTTTAGCACTGCCTCATCCCGGGTATGCATATATAACCCCTATATAGGCCAAGTGGAGTACACAGATGAAACTGTGTCGGTGGGGACAGGATCTACAGCCCAGATAGTATTTTCCCTGCAAAGCCATCAGCTGCTCTTCCAATAAGGCAGGGCCAGCGCAATGCCGGTGCGGCGGAGGATTTAGCACCGGGGCAGCACGGATTTAAGCCTCGATACCCCAGGTGGGCTTGGGGCGGGGGGGGGAGCTCTTCAAATCCCTTTCCTCCCCTTTCTCACCTGCAACATCTTCATTTTCCCTTCCCGTTTGCTCCTCCTGGTCGTTTCCCAGCTCTGCATCCTTTCAGCTCATTTTGGATGCGTTAGGGTTGAGCCTGCACCCAGCGCTGAGATCCAAGAAGGCAGAGAGCTCGTGGCTCTGGGGTCTCGTGCTATTTCCATTTAACAGCGGATCCTGCACATTTACAGGATTGAAGGAGCAGGACCCTGGCCTGTGTTTTTACAGAAAGGCGAAGGACGAGGGCAGGAAGGAAGAAGGAGGGAGAAGCACAAGAAGGAGGAGGCGTAGATCCCTTTCCGTAGGGCAGTGAGTTTCTCCATCACACGATGGCAATGACGAGCGTGCAAAGCTGACGCCGGGGTGCTGCAAAGCCACCGAGCTTGCAAAGGGCAGAAGCCAAATCGCTGGGTATTTCTGCATTTCTTTCTGCTTTTAAATCTCCCTTATCATTTTCAAGAGCAGACTGTCAACTTTGGCTGCTTAGACCTGATTTCCCAAGACATTGGCCAGCCCCACGCCCGTCCTTCGAGGGGGCAGGAGGGTCCATATTGAGCTGCATCGCCGCGACCCAACAGATCTGCAGATGTTTGCAAATGATCTGCCTGGTTCTGGGCATGCACATGAGCCCAGGACGCTAAAACCATGGGTCCATATTCTCCCCGTCAACCTTTGCAGCATCGCGCTCTCTACTCCTTATTAATAGAAACCCATAAACTCCTGCAGGGTGTCTCCGATCCGATGCAAAAGTGTCTTTTCCTGAGTGATGGGGAGCTGATGGCAGAGCTGTACAGAGTCATCGGCTCCTGATACCTGCCCGCACACACCGCTCACACTCGCACGGGGCGAGATGCCCCCGAGACCCGAATTAGTGCCAGCGGGCGAGTGATCCACATCTCCGCCCGGCCCCCGGATTAGCACCCTGGGATCTGAGCTGCTCGTAGGCGGGGTATCTGAAATCAAAACACGTAATAATAAGCAGAGCAATAATGGAAATACCACGGCTTGCAGCGATGTCCAGCTCCAGAGGCGTAATGGAAATTCAGGCTTTTTTTTTCTAATGCGCTTCTGCTCTAATAACCGCTTTTTTTTCCCCTCATCGCTTTTCATCTGAAAACACTGCTGTGTTGCACCAGCAGCAGCTGATCAAGACTTCACACGTCCTGCTCATTATCCCCCATACCACACAAGGGGAAACGAGAAGGATTTATAGCGCCCAATTTTGTAGAAGCGTTGCCCAAAGTGAAACACCCAGCTTTGTCTGCTCTAGGAAAGCTGCAGCCGCACTGGGTCTAAGGCTGGGAGAGGAGAGACTTTATAGGGGCAGATAAAAACTTTTATTAATCCAACTGATCTAGCTGGAAGAAGCAGAGAGGTTTTAGGTGCACAGACCCATCTTTGGGTCTCAGGTTGTCTGCTGGCAGCTCCAGAGCTCCTGCAACACCTTCCCCAGCCTCTCTGCATCTCCCTAAACCCCAGAGATGCGGGAGATGAACTAACACCAGCAGCACGGCCACCTTGAAAAGCCTCCAAGCTCCAACACTGACGAAGTCCAAAATCCTGCCTAAATCCTTCTTCTTTTGGGTCTCTGGCACACCAAAAAATCTCCATCATGTGGCTTTTGCCATTTTCCCCTGTATCCCAACCCGTTTTCCCTTGGTATGGAAACCCACCCGGCAGAAAACGATGCTGAAGGAGGGAGAATTCAATGTGAGTACCGGAGCCACAGGCAATGCAAGCAGTGAGAAAATGGTGGCACTTAGAGCAGAGCCACGGGAGCGTGCAAGCTCGTGGGATCAGATGCCGGCCAGGATCAGCGCGTTGCTGGAGCTGACACCCATGGGTGCTTGGTCTTGTGTCCTTGTGGGTGTTTGGGTGGCTGTGGATGACGAAGAGCGCGTGCGAGGGAGATGCAGAAGGCCGAAATCACGTTCTTGAGTCCTCGGCGCCGCTGCAGTGCTTTCACGCATTTTTTGCGCTTCCATCCCTTCCATCCCTGCCAATCCCTAGCCCAAAACCCCCCGGCCCTGCCCCAGGCGTACCCCCGCAGCCGGCGTCCGCTGGCCGCTGTGCCCAGCCACCCGGCCAGGGCGTCAGAAATAAAGCACGAGCTGTCATGCGTGATTTAGCCTTTCTTTTCTCCTCTCCTTGTCTCATATATTAATTCCACCGAGGAACAGCCCCTTGCCCCCCCCCCCAATTGTTTATAACTGCATAAGGCATATCAATAAGATTTCTCTTTTTTTTTTTTTTTTGAAAAATAATAAAAAGGGTTGATCCTGCTGGTAATTTATAGTAATTGTAGTAACCTGATAATAATTTCTAGCAATTAAGCACAATACTAATTCACTCATTTACTGAGTAATGTCTTGTCTTTATTTATGGGGGCTGTGCCGGAGTATAAATATCTTACTGACTGTGTTGGCTAATGAAAATTTACTAAGTAGCTTTTTTTAAAAATGTTTATTCATTTTAAGCTATTCTTAGTAATCACGTGTGAATAAGGAGTAATTGCTTGACTTTGGGATGGTAATTAGAAAGTACTAAGTCATTGTTTTCTTCTTGCAAGCGGATGGTTTCTTTAAGCGTGCATCTGCTCTCCCAGCATTAATTCAACCTGCCAGCCCCTCATCCCCTGCCTAAGCACCCGGGGCCTCATCCTGCTCTCTCCGAACAGGAGTTTTTCAGGACTGACGGGCTGGCTCAGCCGCGGGGTCGTACAAAGCACGGGTCGAGGTGTCCAAGCGGGTGCTGAATTGCTCGACTCACGTCGAGAAACCCTCCATGGGGTCTCGGCGGCTTTGCTCCAGGAGCAGAGCGGATCCATCAGCATGCAGGGCAGGATTTGCATCTGCTAATCAGAGCCGGATCCGGGGAAACAACTTTCAATAAAAGAATCCCATTACAAAGCAACCGGCTGTGAAATACTGTACCTGTGTTGCACCCTGCAAACCTTCAGCCTCTTCTTTGCCTGCCAAGGAGGTGGGAGCTTCTCCTAAGCGTGGAGATGGGGAAGGAAGAGGCAGGGAATGAAATAAAAGTGGGAAGCGGGTATTGCTATTCACGTGCAGGATTGCTCATCTGGGGAGCCTGCGCCGCTCCATCCTCCCCGGGCGGGAGGGATGCTCATGGAAAACTTAAGGAAAAAGTCATTTTTTTTCCCAAAGACCCCCAAAAGCAGCCAGAAAATACATGTCCCTACTCAGCATTAGCCACAGGACTGGCACATTACAGCCTTGCCAAGCCAAGTCATGGCTCAACACCTGCAAATATCTGGAGACAGCCCTCCGCTTGAGCTGCGTCTCCAACCACAGCCCAACCCAGAGGGAAACGAGGCCAATGGATGTGAATTCAGGGCTAACGCACACCGTGCCTCAGTTTCCCCATTTGCACACCAGATTTAATTGTTCTGCTCTCCTTCATGAAGAGCATCAGGATCTCCTGGGGAAGGACCGGGCTCCCACATCAGGTTGCTGCGTGGGATGTTGGGCAACGCAGCATCGAGGTGGTTGCAGACACGCAGCACTGGACATGATCTTTAAAAGCACCGAGCGATTTTTAAGTGCTTCTCTGAGAGCATTTACAGGGCCCTGATTTACTGAGCGCTCAGAGCAGCCTGCTCTCGCTGGAAAACAGGCCTCGAGACGCAGCCAAGCATCTACAAATACAAGCTTTGCGCTGTCTTAATCTCTGCCTTTCTCAGTTTTCCCGTCTTTAAAATGGGGATAACCTGGCTCCCCTGGGCACGTTCCCAAACACCGCAGCTGCTGTGCTATCCGCACCCACCTGCAAAAACGGCGAGAGCCCCTAAAAAGGGACCATCCTTCCCTGCTTCATCCCGACGCGACAGCAAAGAGAGGGGGAAGATCCCCAGCTCCTGCAGGTGCTGGGAATATCAAAAAGCGGGAGAAAGCCGGGGGGGGGGGGGGGTTCATCAAAAAGGCATCTCATGTCCCAGGGCATAGGATAAGAAATTGGATGCTGCAGATGACCTGCAGGTTCATCCATCAGGTAAGGGGGGTTATATATGGTATTGGTATATATACCATACCTATATCATATGTCTCTGGCAGCCAGGGAGGCGAAGGAAGAGTCAAAACACCACTGAGAGCATTTAGGGCTCTTAACCTTCTCCTTGTCATACCAAGGTTCAGCAGCCTTGTGCAACATCTCCCAGGCCAACTTCTCATAGGGACCGATTGCATTTTCACATCCCCATCCCTTTCCAAGCATCCCTTTCCTTCTGCACCGCTCCCAGGGATTCTGCTTCGCTTTGAGCCGCGTCGCGGCCGCAAACAGCCCCGTAACCGTAGCGGCGTGAGCTGCAAAGGCCAGAGGGTTTCTGTCCCTTTCTGAAAAGGCAAAGCATTGCTGGGGATTTCAAAAGCAGGAGAAGGCAAAGGAGACAGCGGGGTTGGTGCTGTCTCCAAGAGATTTCATTGCAAAATTGCCATGGGATTGCCCTTGATAAAAAAAAAAAAAAATGCCTTTTACACCCTTCCTTTACATCCCTCCTGCCAGGTCTGGTGCTCCATGGGTGCAAAGGAGCCGGCGCAAGAGGAGGAGGCAGATCCAGTGCACCCCGATAAATCCCTGCAGGGCTCACGTCCAGCGCGCCTGCTTCCCAGAGATAAAAAGAAAGCGCCGCTCCTCCGAGGCACGGACACCGGGCTAATCTCTTCACGCGCCGGGTCTGTCACCGTGTCACGGGAAGCAAAGATGGGCGAGGGAGGGAGGCGGCAGCTTTGGGGCTGTAAGCATCCCAAACCATTCGAGGGAGATCAGCCTCGCTGATCAATCAGCCCGCTGCTTGAGGGAAGGAGCAGCGACTTGTGTTTATTTTGCACGGGGAACTGGAAATACGTTTTTTCCACCTTGGAGTGGAAAAATAATCCTGCAGAAGGGCCCTGGGGTTTGGGCATATTCTTTAGGTGCTTTAGGAGATATATCCTAAGGTGTGATGTGGCTCTGACTGGTCCCATGATGGGAATCTGGGAGGACAAAGAAGAATCTGGGAGGACAAAGAAGAGCCTTGCAAAATTGCAGATGCTGGAGGGAAATCACTCGAGGAGCCAGAAAAAAGGGAGCTGTAACGACATATAAGCAGCTTCAGAGGGAGAAAATACTGGGCAGGGAAAGGCAAGCAAACTGCCGCTGCAGGACGTTAGTGCCAGACAAATTCCTATCAGAATTAGGCACTCATTTTTACCCGGGAGGATGATTAACCTTGGGAATAAATTATCAAGCAAAATAGGAAATGCTCCACCTCTTGATGTCTATGGATAAAAACTAGGTGCCTTTTGGGAGGCTTTAATCAAACCCAAAGCGCTGGGCTCCCAAAAGCAGCCCCTCGGGGATGGTCTCTGGCCAAGAGCCGGGAGAGCCGGGCTGATGTTCCCATCGGATCTCATGAGCACTGCGAGTACTTATAAAACCTGCCAGTCCATATAAAATGATTGCTCACCTCTGCCCCGGGAAATGACTGACCCATCCTGCCCTCTTCAGAAGGAACGGCTGTGAGACACTAAGTGATTGCCGGGTGCCAACTGGGTTTTTTTTTCCCCCAGTAATAAAAGCGGATTTAAATGTTCAGGCCAAATTAAAGACACTGTCAATTTTGCTGTTGGTCCAGCAGCACGATACAACGACGGCTCTTATTTTAACAACCTCAGAAGATGGTGTCTGTCGGCTTTCTTCTGGCAAGGAAACTTGCATTTTTATTTTTATTTTTTATTTTTCTTCTCTTCCAAGCCTGGAAGTGTCGTCTTTCGTCTTATTCCCACTTCCTGGGCTCTGTTATATTCACATCTCTTTATTTCTGCCGCATGTTTGATGGCAACCTTGGGATGCTCAGGGCGTCGGGTGGGGGGCAGCGTCACGGGACAGGGGTGGAAGGTGGGTTGCTATTTCTGCTTAATGACTTCCAGTTTAAATTACCTCCAAAGCGTCCTAATTATCCAGGTGCCATTTTAATCATCGGGGTGGCGGGGGGAGGACGGGGCAGGCTGAGAGCTGCAGGTTGCCTCCGCTGAAGCGCTGCAGGGTGGAAGAAGGGGGATGCGACCCAGCAAGCGCCCAAAGCAAGGAGGAGAAAGGGGTGGGAAATCACTGTGCAGTGCTGGGTTATAGCCTTACCTAGACCCTTACGTACCCAAATGGCAGCACAGCAGCGGGGACAAGCAGTGAGACCTGCCCAACATCCCACCCCTATTCTGCATCCACATGACTCATTGCCAGTGAGCCACGAGAGATGCTCCCAAACAGCCATCACCCCTCCGAATTAGGGGCTTCGGTACCTGTTGCCTCCCCGAAGAAATTAATATAGTTTTTCTAAGTGGCCAATATATGAATGTCATTTAGCAAATTTGGGATTCATCACTCCCCGTCCCACCCCCGTACTCACAACCCATTGGCAATAAGTGAAGCAGGTAGGTCCTAACCCAGAAAATCAGTTCCTCCACCCTAGAAATGGGCTTGCTATTTAACCCCGACCAGCCAGGAAGGAAAAAAAAACGACAAAACTGAGAAAAGATGGGGCTTTGCCGCCCCAAACTCCATCTCAGGAGGAATTCGGAGCGTTTCCGATCAAACGCAGCCCCGCAGGGACCGCTCCGGGTGTGCAGCGGGAGCTGCTTCGCCTGGCTCAGCCACGGGGAGGGCTCCCCGGGGACCCCACGGCAGCGCTTCGAGCAAAGCTTGCAGCCTCTTCCCCTCGCAAAAAAAAAAAGCTTTCCAAGTGTGAGTTTTTGGTCTGCAGCGCGGCAAATGGGAGGGCTGTTTTGGGAGCGGTCTTGTTCTTCTGCCGCCTTTCTTCTTCTTGCCTCCTGCTGCTGCTTTCACTTTTTTGATCTCTCTTCTCTCCCTCTCCCTTCACATCTCTCCTTTGGAGGTGAGATGTGGTTCCCTTTTCCCCCCGCCACGTGCACGTCCTGGTGCCAAAATCCAGGAGACGCAGGGCAGCGTGGACCGTCCTCCCTGGGGCTTTGAAAACCATAAAATCTCTGGGATGCCTGAAGCAAGAAGGCCAAATATTCACTGCATCCAACCCTCCCCAGCACCCTCTGAATTCATTCACCCAGCCCCAAAATCTTTTGGCATAATTATTTACACGGTTGCTTCCAAGCGGTTTGCAAAGCGGTCGCAAAGCCAACTGGTCGCCCAGTGCAAAGGCATGAATTATTCCAACATTAGCACCGCTTGCCGGCAGCCAAGCTCTTGCAGCCTGCAAAAGCAATCGCAGAGTTGCAATCATTGGGTATTACTGGGTTGCAATAATATCGCAATAAAAAAAAAAAAAGAGTTATTGTGTTGCAAAAATAACATTGATTGGGTTCGGTAATATTGCAGGGTTGCAATAATTGCTCATTATTGGGTTGCAATAATACTGGGTTGTGATAATGAACCCCAAGAGAGAAATACACCCCGAAAAGGCGCATCGTTCCCATTCCCTTTGCCTCCCCACCACAATTCAGCTCAGGACAGAGGCAGAAGGCATGAGGCCCCATCCCGGTGCCAAGAGCATCCTCCAAGAGCAACCGCAACCGGGATCTCATCAACCAGCAGCAGAGCCCGAGTGCCCCCCAGGCGTGGGTGTATGCGTGGGGCCATGGCAGGGTGCATCCTTCAAGGAGCTGAGCTGTTTACTGGAGAAGTTAATGAGATAATCAAGGAGTCATTTAGACTCCTCTGGAGGTGGATAAGTGCCTCCAGTAGATTTTCCTTGCTGCCATCCAACATGGACCAGGTCCGCAGGGGCATCCCAAGCGACCAGGGAGACGAAGTGCAGCGCCCGGTGCGGAGATTGCAGTTTATTTTCCATCCCCAGAGGAAAAAGGCAAGCTGATGGTATTTTGGCCGTACCCTTATGCCCCATATGCCTTTTTGCCTGCTATATTATCCTGCATGAAATTACCCACCCAGGCTGCACGAGCAGAGCAATGCAAAGCAGTGGGGAAACCGAGGCACGGAGAGGGGAGAGGTTTTACCCAGCAGCCGAGCTGAAATAAACCCCCACGTCTCTTGGATCTTGTTTGCAAGCTGTAGCCTCCTCACCACCCTACCACCGACCCTCTTCCATCTCACGTTTTCCAAGAGCCAGCCAAGTCCCTGGCCCCCGGCTAACGCCCGCAGCCCCTGCCAGCCCGGTTTCCCTATTCAAGGGGCTGGCGACAAATATCTCCACGGGCATACGGCATCCCGACTCCTCTGAGCACATTTTTAAGGCAAACTTCTCATCCCACTGCTCGCTCGACTGAAAATAGAAAGCTGAATTTGGGATGAAACGCATAGCTGTTGGCTGGGGAGGTGGCAGGCAGTTAAAAAAGAGGGGCTGCCAGGAATATTTTATATTTAAAAAGAAAAAAAAAGAAAGAAGAGCAAGCAAAAAAGGACTTTTTTTTTTTTTAAAGAGAAAGAGGAGAAAAAGTTATTTGTGGTTTAGACTTGCTAGGATCATTTTGGAGAAGCTGAAATGCTGCTGGCTGCCGCTGGATGGAAGAGGGGTGCAGCATGCCTTTCCAGCTGCAGCTCCTCGCCGAGCCCAGGTGAGGAGCCCAAGCCGACGCTTTGCGGGGAAATGCAGGCAGATGTAGAGCAAAAGCAGGGATTTGGGACAGCAGCGGGTGATGTAAAGACATATTACATCCGTATGGATTAAGCAGAGGCAGCTACCATGGTTTTATCTTTCTAGATCATGCAATGCTCAGCCCATCTCCTCTCCAAGACACATCTTCTAGCTGGGCTTCCCCAGCCCGTCACGGTTTTGGGGGCAGGTGACTCCAGAAGATGGGATGTCCCCCTTTGGGGACATCTTTGCCCAACTGGGGACGTGCTGGAGTGGCTTATACATGAGTCACTACATCAGCTGAGCATTTAGAGAGTATATTTAATACAAAATATGGAAATTCCCACTTGCGTGGGGGATTTCATGATATTTGTCAATGTTTCAATTGGATTCGCAGCAAAAGCCGGGAATTTTCCGACGCTGCGAAAGGAACGTCTGCCAAAAAAAATTCATTTACGCTCGAGCGAAACTTTGCGTTTCCTCCAAACTTGGCCATTCTCATACATTGTAAATGCGGCAGTAAAGTCGCTTCAGGATGAAAACAAAGACGACAGCAAACTAGACCTTGCCAAAGAGCACTGGGAAGCCGTCCGCCCGCCTTCGGGGTCCGGGGGTGATCCAGACTTGAGCAGAGACGTCCCTGGAAGCGAAGGTCACCCAACCTGCAGGTCTGATGTCGCGACGTTGCGATGTTGTCCCAAGTCTTGTAGCTCCTGGGACCCTTTGGGGTAATTTGCACAGCCCCGAGCACACGGATGGGCACGACGGTGTTCCCCCCCAAAAATGCACGTTAATCTGTAATAACCCCAGCTTGGTACCCAGCCTCACCAAAGCCAGAGCTGCAAGCAGAGCTACGTCGGGCTTTCTTCAGGCAGCGAAGAAAAGAGAGCTAAGGAAGGGGAAAGAAATGCTCTGAAAAAAGCCATTTGTCCCTTCAGCTTTATTCCGGCTGCAGAGCTGGAGCAGCTTGTAGCTCCAGAGAACTTTTAATAGAAATCTTCAGAATGAAATGGGCTACAGCTGTTTGCCTTGATAAATATATTTTATGCTACATGCCTCAGCCGCCATCTGTTTGCTGATACGAGCATTTCTCCTCTGCAGCAGCTGAAGAGAAGTCATCAAAGGGAATAGCAGGAGATGGGTTTCGTTGCAGGTAGAGGGGAAGAGGTGAAGTGGCCCGTGCAATGGAGTTATTCTGGTGGCTTAATGTGGCGAAGCTGTTACAAGAACAAGAGGGAAGACGGCGGGTGGGCTGGGAGTTGGGGGGAGCTGGAGTTTTCAAGGGGGAACCTGGTCTTCTGCTGGTGTTATCCGAGGGGAAATGCTCTGTGTAATACCGTGGGCCAAGGGCCAGGCTTCTCGAAGGTATTCAGATGTTTAGAGATGCGGGTAGCAGCCTAGGGAGGAGTTGCAGAAGTTTTGGTGCTTAACGATCATTAAAAACTACCACGCTGCATTGGGAAATCCCACGAGGTGGTTTTATGCACCTAAGTAAAAGAAGTGGTCTGACCTGGGCTCCTTCCCTCGTCTCTCTCCATCCCCACCCAGGAAAAATCCCCTTCTGCAAAAGTACTTGAAGAACCACCCCCATAAACCGCCTGCATCGGTGTAAAAGCCCCGTGAGCATCACGTCTCCAGCTGTTTTGCTCTTGCAAAGCATGTCTCCAGCACGTCTTGCAAAGCATGTCTCCAGCAGAGACATCCAGCTCTCCCTGCTTTAGAGGCGCAAACTGCGACCCAGTGGGGAAACGGTTCCAGACTGATGTACAACCTCTCAGCAATGGAAAACCCACCGCCACCCCTGATAACGTTGCTTTAATGGCTATTTGTGCTTGTAGTTAAAACCCTTGCCTCGCTGCTCTCGTAAAAACTTTGCTGGAGTGAATTGCGCAGATCCCCCCCTCGCCGTTACACATTGCGCAATAAAACCTCGTGCGAGCAGCAGGACGCGGGAACATTTGCACCAGCATCCTGGAGCTGCCTGCAGACGCTTACCCACTTGAAAACGCTCCCTGATTCATAGATATTCAGGCCCGTGGGACCGTTCGGCGAGCCGGGCTGACCTCCAGATGAGAG